>NW_026047573.1:5551000-5865000 GCF_023864345.2 Schistocerca serialis cubense
ATTGGTTATGACCTGTAGATTGCAACTGAAGAAACTGCAAAAAGGTGGGAATTTAAGGAGATGGGACCTGGATAAACTAAAAGAACCAGAGGTTTTACAGAGATTCAGGGAGAGCATAAGGGAGCAATTGACAGGAATGGGGGAAATAAATACAGTAGAAGAAGAATGGGTAGCTTTGAGGGATGAAGTAGTGAAGGCAGCAGAGGATCAAGTAGGTAAAAAGACGAGGGCTAGTAGAAATCTTTGGGTAACAGAAGAAATATTGAATTTAATTGATGAAAGGAGAAAATATAAAAATGCAGTAAGTGAAACAGGCAAAAAGGAATACAAACGTCTCAAAAATGAGATCGACAGGAAGTGCAAAATGGCTAAGCAGGGATGGCTAGAGGACAAATGTAAGGATGTAGAGGCCTATCTCACTAGGGGTAAGATAGACACCGCCTACAGGAAAATTAAAGAGACCTTTGGAGATAAGAGAACGACTTGTATGAATATCAAGAGTTCAGATGGAAACCCAGTTCTAAGCAAAGAAGGGAAAGCAGAAAGGTGGAAGGAGTATATAGAGGGTCTATACAAGGGCAATGTACTTGAGGACAATATTATGGAAATGGAAGAGGATGTAGATGAAGATGAAATGGGAGATATGATACTGCGTGAAGAGTTTGAGAGAGCACTGAAAGACCTGAGTCGAAACAAGGCCCCCGGAGTAGACAATATTCCATTGGAACTACTGACGGCCGTGGGAGAGCCAGTCCTGACAAAACTCTACCATCTGGTGAGCAAGATGTATGAAACAGGCGAAATACCCTCAGACTTCAAGAAGAATATAATAATTCCAATCCCAAAGAAAGCAGGTGTTGACAGATGTGAAAATTACCGAACTATCAGCTTAATAAGTCACAGCTGCAAAATACTAACACGAATTCTTTACAGACGAATGGAAAAACTAGTAGAAGCCAACCTCGGGGAAGATCAGTTTGGATTCCGTAGAAACTCTGGAACACGTGAAGCAATACTGACCTTACGACTTATCTGAGAAGAAAGATTAAGGAAAGGCAAACCTACGTTTCTAGCATTTGTAGACTTAGAGAAAGCTTTTGACAATGTTGACTGGAATACTCTCTTTCAAATTCTAAAGGTGGCAGGGGTAAAATACAGGGAGCGAAAGGCTATTTACAATTTGTACAGAAACCAGATGGCAGTTATAAGGGTCGAGGGACATGAAAGGGAAGCAGTGGTTGGGAAGGGAGTAAGACAGGGTTGTAGCCTCTCCCCGATGTTGTTCAATCTGTATATTGAGCAAGCAGTAAAGGAAACAAAAGAAAAATTCGGAGTAGGTATTAAAATTCATGGAGAAGAAATAAAAACTTTGAGGTTCGCCGATGACATTGTAATTCTGTCAGAGACAGCAAAGGACTTGGAAGAGCAGTTGAATGGAATGGACAGTGTCTTGAAAGGAGGATATAAGATGAACATCAACAAAAGCAAAACAAGGATAATGGAATGTAGTCTAATTAAGTCGGGTGATGCTGAGGGAATTAGATTAGGAAATGAGGCACTTAAAGTAGTAAAGGAGTTTTGCTATTTGGGGAGCAAAATAACTGATGATGGTCGAAGTAGAGAGGATATAAAATGTAGGCTGGCAATGGCAAGGAAAGCGTTTCTGAAGAAGAGAAATTTGTTAACATCCAGTATTGATTTAAGTGTCAGGAAGTCATTTCTGAAAGTATTCGTATGGAGTGTAGCCATGTATGGAAGTGAAACATGGACGATAAATAGTTTGGACAAGAAGAGAATAGAAGCTTTCGAAATGTGGTGCTACAGAAGAATGCTGAAGATTAGATGGGTAGATCACATAACTAATGAGGAAGTATTGAATAGGATTGGGGAGAAGAGAAGTTTGTGGCACAACTTGACCAGAAGAAGGGATCGGTTGGTAGGACATGTTCTGAGGCATCAAGGGATCACCAATTTAGTATTGGAGGGCAGCGTGGAGGGTAAAAATCGTAGAGGGAGACCAAGAGATGAATACACTAAGCAGATTCAGAAGGATGTAGGTTGCAGTAGGTACTGGGAGATGAAAAAGCTTGCACAGGATAGAGTAGCATGGAGAGCTGCATCAAACCAGTCTCAGGACTGAAGACCACAACAACAACAACAACCTTAGCGTACTTCCTCACATGTATCACAAATTGTGCAGTGTGATGTAAGAATAACCATTTAGTTATTTTCATCCTTCGGGATTTGCTGTCAGGTCTCTGGTACCTGATACAGAATCAAATTATAACACTTGTGATGGTCTTTCAGATCTTGCATTGACTTACTTGCCAGCTGCCGTGACCATGGCAAACAGTCCTATATCCAGTTAGTGGTTTCTTTTTCATGCATCTTGTTCTGTGGGACCAATATGTGGCACAAACCTTTAGGTCATGGAATGTGTCAGATAAAATAAAATGTTTGAGAAACCAAAAAAGAGGAGCCATAAGTTTATGTAAACACAATCAAGAATGTAACACAGGAATTAGCTTAATTTTTCAAGGAAATCCTCAACAGAATAGGAAACTCTTCAATTTTGATTTGAATCCACATGGATTACTGCTAAGGTGTTTGAATTCCTGTGGTAACTTATTGGAAATGAATACCGCAGTATACTGCATGCCTTTCTGCACAGATTGGAGTTGTGCCTAGTGTTAACTGACTGAAAGCTGCTAATTCTTGGGAATAAGCTGACATTGTTAACACGAAATGATAGCAAAGAATGTATATTTATTGAGAGGCCTATGTCAGATTACCCAGACTAATTAACAGGGGCAACAGGAGTTACATGAGCTTATACAACTTACTACCTGAACTGCCCATTTCTGAGCCAAAACATCCTTTGGGAAATGGAAGAATTACCCCAAAATACATGACCGTATGTCATAAGTGAATGAATTTAAGCAAAGTAGACTAATTTTTGTGTCCAACTATCATTTACTTCATACACCATTCAAATAGTAAAAATGCCAGCATTAAGTCTTTGCACAAGATCCTGATTATGAGTTTTCCACAACATTTCACTATCTATCTGAAAATGTAGAAATCTGAACTGTTAAGTTTCACTGAATGTATGGTCATTCTGTGAAATTGAAATGGCAGGTTTTGTTGAATTGTTTGTTAGAAATTGTAAAAACTGATTCTTGTTGTGATTTAGTATTAGTTTATTATCTACAATCCATGAAACTATGTCTTGAACTGCACTACTTGAAACAATGCCAACATCCATTACTACCAAGCTAGTGTCATCACCAAACAGAAGGCATACCATATACGTAAATAAGGGACATGAGTGGACACAACAATTTCAAGAACAGATATATTACAGAAAACTCACACCACTCTGACAAGATATGTAGGCCACAATGAATGTGTTTTGTGGCAGCTGAATTTTCTGCCAAAGATAACATGTAAATATATAAACACACAGCCATAAACTCTGTTCATTATACATTATACTAGTACAGACAACGGTTTGGCATTGGTGATTGATCAGCAGGACGATGATCTGTGAGAATTTGAGAAGCACCTTGAGTCTCACGTAGTTACATACTCCTTCCAGTGAGTGGAATCCCAATGGTGCACTAAATTTTCTCACAACACGTTGAGAGCATCTGAAATATCCCAGCAATTACAGTAAATTATTCATTTTTTAAAGTTTTTAGCCATGTATGTTGAGAAGGAGATGCTCTCTCCCAGGAGTTGAATAAGTTTGGGCTTGGAACCTATCAGGGGTCCTCATCCTCAGGGCAATGGAATGTGCAAACTATTCAAAGGGGAAGGGAGGGTGAACTGATACTTCTTAAATTCTATGGATATTTACACCAGTACCAATTTGGCTTTAGGCTGTCTATGGATGCAGACAAAGTAAGCTCTTGGAAACTAATGAAATGCCTCAAGGTTGGCAGCAGAAAAAGCGGATCCAGTTTGTCTTCATAAAAGTGTGTTCCCTGACCTTCTGTGGATTCTAGAATAGGCATCATTACTCATTTAAGACACAGATTTCCAAGTTCCTATTTTTATTACAGGGGAAGTTAGGTAAATTCTAAGAACTTTGAGAAAGTATCTTCCCTTTGTTCAGTTAGATGATGATAGTGAGAGCTGTGTAGGTCAAATAGAGGTAAGGCCAAAAAGTCTTAAATTCCATAGTCACTTTATCAAATCAGCAGTTTTCCTGGACTTTTTATCTGATGAACCTAAATATCAAGTCCAGCACACAGAAATAAACTTCACAGAGCCCTATTAAGTGTGGTATATCCATTTGTTCCCTTCTTGTGCTAAGTTCATACTTGCTACTTTTCTCATATGCTGCAGATGCTCTCCTATTACTGTGCCCACAATGATCCTTCTGCTTAATTTCAAAATTGTGCCCCCGCCCCCTTTTCTGTCTTAAAAAATATTTTTTACTTCTTGCTGTGCGGGTTTTGGCAGAATCTGCATGCTTTTTCATTCCAATATGGCCCAGAACTTTTCTGGATTTGGTTTGACACAGTGACCAATTTTTTCTCGGCTATGATCTTCTTACTTTTATCACTTTTTGACTTTCTGAAATACACACAGGACGTCTTGTGCCTGAAATCGGTTATTTGAAATGAGAAGAAAACAGTGACTGACAAACAGAAAAAGCCAGTTTGTATAAAGATCATGGATAACCTTTTTTTTTATTTTTGTTTTCTCCTGTGAATAGGCCATCTGAGGACCACATCCCAATTTCAGGTCCTCACTGTTCATCGTTTCCTTTTTTTCCATTATGGTTTCATCTGTTTACTACGTTTCTTCTGTCATTCTTCAGACGATTTTGAACCAGTCTTTCTAGTTACCCTGCTATGGAACCTTCATTTTTAATACTTCTTTCTGAGAGATTACTCTGTTGGTAACATCTTCTGTTTTTATGTTGTTTTTTTTATAAATGCTGTTTTTTTTCTTTGTTGACCCAGCTTGTTTTGTTTTGCTTATCCCACAGCTATTTGAAAATCTTATTTGTTAATCTACTGTCTTGAGTTTTGTGATGAAGCAAGCTGGGATAATTTTACTTCCACACTTGTTTTGCCATCTGCCTCCTTAAAATTAATTTTGTAAATTTTGCATTAAGTACAACTCACATACATGACTATAATCTGCATTTTCATAAAAGAGAGAGGTTGGCCCTCAGTTTTAAAGAACTTAATGCCAGATCAAATTTTGTGCTTAATTTTATGTATGTAATTGATTTTCCAATTTATTTTGAATATTCACTGCTGGTATCTGTCATAAGGTGAAATCAGTAATAGTTTCATAACTTAATTTGTGTTGTTGATGTATAAACATATCTAAATTCTGTTCTAATTATAAACATTTGAGAGACAAAATACTAGTAATCTTAAAGTATCTATTTGGCTCTATTCAGAAACATGTTTTGCAAAATAATCTGTTCATTAATCCCAAAGTAATTAACAGTTTTGTCCAAAGTATTGTTTGCATACTTAGATTTGTCAGTTTGATTATTTCAACAAATATTTCTGCCTAAGTTTTGTAGTAGAAGAAACTGTTAAAAAGACAGAATTTTTCAATGTATTCAGTTAATTTAATGAGTTAAGATTTAATTGTAATTTCTGTAAATTCAACTTCAAACAATGTGTAGTTTCAGTACCTATCATTGTGGTGATATATCAGAGGCCTAATTTCTCATCGTGACACAGTCAGTCCCAGGCCAAGTTTCAGAAGTGGAACCTGTGTTGGTTAGAACGACAACAATGTATCAGCTTAACAGTGAACCTATCTATTTGGAACACATCGGTTTTAAAGGATTTTCTAGCGTTCTTAACATGCCCACCCCTACCATAGAAATCCTTAAGCCAGTTCTACTGGCTATTTCCTCCAGGAAACTCATTTGTGTTACAGCAGATGGCACATTTTTAGCAGGTATAACAAAATCACCTTTACATGTTCAATATATTCTTTGTAAGAAATTATTACTATTTTCTCTAACACAGTATTAAAAAGAATTGGGGACAGGCCTTCACCTTGTGGTACATACGTTTTTGTTTTGAAGGCTGTGAAATTTCTCCCATAAGATTTACTCTACAGAGCAGTATCTGTAAGTGTTTCATGGATTAGGTTTGTCAGTTAAGACTTTATACCAAATTCTCAAATTATTTTGTCTGTGGTTTTTCTGTCAACATATTCAAAAGCCTTCTTGTTATCCACAAACATAAATACAATGTCCTTTGAATTGAGTAATCGTTGATGAATTACTGACTTGAGATAAAATATTCATTCTGATCATGGCCTTCCCTTCCTCTAAAGCAAGCTTGATATTCACATAAATGGCTGTCTAGTGTTGTTTTTTATTCTGCTTGATAAAATTTTGGAAAATACTTAGATGCTACTGACAGAGAGATTACTATGTAGTTGTTTACATCCTGTTTATTATCTTTCTTATGTAGTGGATATATCAAGGCAACTTTCCATTCGTCTGGGATATTTTCTTCTGTTTTCCAGATTTCATCAAAGAGTAAATGTAGCTAATTTACTTTATTTTGGAAGGACAACTTCAAAAGTTCAGCTGTAATAAACTCTTCTCCACAAGCTTTGTTATTTTTGAGGGTGTCAATTCCTTCTTCAGTTCCTTATTTTGCTGGTGGTAAATCTTCTTCATAATTTTCATAACTATCTGAGAATTCAAATTCATGAAAATATCTTGAAAGTATTATTCAACCCAATGTGGCTGTTTTCGTTTTAGAAACACATTTACATTTTTAAACCCCTTCAATTTGATCTTCGCAGTTTGATAAAAACCATGGGAATTATTTTTGTGTATTTTCAAAAGTTTCTTCTTCTCAAAGGCTTATTTGGTTATTCTGATTAATCTGGTTGTTTTCTTTCTTTGATGTATAGATAGATTATGATCTATAATTTTCTTTGAGCATTATTGTCTTACTCAGCCAGCTGCCATGTTTAGTCACTTTTGATAGCTTTTAACTGATTCTTTTGTTAGTGAGCCTGTGTTCATTATGTTTTAGTAACTTTTGTGACTTTTTTTGTTCTTTATTAGACGGGATTTTTACTTCAAATTCACCATTCCTTACTACTTTCAAATGCATAACTTTCATTGTACTACTTTGTGAAATAGGCACATGAGCTAACTGAAATTTTTCTGACATTGTTTTGTGAGATATCCATGTTTTAGCTTCCCTTGGGAGCTTCCTAAGGTGGATTGACATCAATTTCAAGAGAGAGCTTTGACACAAAATGATTGGCCTCAATTGTGTTGGTTCTTCTGTGAAGTGGGTGATGTCCTACTTGATTTATGAATTTCTTTACTTTCTGTTTATTTCACTGCCATCATGATTTTGGCCTCAAGCCCTTAACGAGCACACAAAAATATGTGGCAGGCAGGTGAGAAACTTATTTTCATTGAGCCACAGAATTGACAACACATTCATTACACGTGCTGTTTCTCTGAACATGTTAAGAAATCACTGTGCAGTTTGAGGCCAGTTTGGTTTCAACATTGTAGTAATTAGAAGAAAAATATCTTCCTCCATCATTTGGAAAATGCTCATTTGACTGAGGAGGTCCATTAGCAGTTAGTCTTCTTTTTAAATTACTTTCAGTTACATTTACTGGAAATTCTAAAAGGCCTTGAATTTTTTTGGGGTGGTTCATCATTTACAGACCAGCATCAAGGTAGTCTGGCAGCCGTGGCAGAATTTCCAAAGCCTAACACCCCTAACCCTGTCCAGGCCAAGTACTTGAAGCGATGCTGCAGTCAATAGGAGTGTCATAAATATTGTATGGAAATTTTGATATTTGGATAAACATCTCTTAGCCCGTACTTGAAAATGTCTAATGGAGAAGCCTTGTCAGTGTTCATTTCTGTGCTTCCAGGAGTCCTGCTGAGTTTTCAACGTTATATGCACAATATTTGAATGAAATATTGCACATGCTCTTCCAGTTACTGCAAGTCTGAAGTTGCATGAAATTAGTGCTAGGTATTCAATCTGCCAAGCAACCATTTACTGGCAGAAGTAAAGCTGTGAGACCGGGTGTGAGTCGTGCTTCGGTAGCTCAGTTGGTAGAGCACTTGCCCGCAAAAAGCAAAGGTCCCGAGTTCGAGTCTCCGTCGGGCACACAGTTTTAATCTGCCAGGAAGTTTCATATCAGCGCACACTCTGCTGCAGAGTGAAAATCTCATTCTGGAACCATTTATTGTTGGTCATGCACAACTGTGTGTAAGGGAGTTCTTATTGCTGGTACTCACTGCACAATTTCATGCGCTTTGTTGTTTGGAGCCCTTACTCATATTCTGTGAAACGGAAATATTGTGTGTTTTTTCAACATGCACCCCCATACCATGTTCAAATCGAAATACCTGTTACTGTTTATTAGATTTCCTGACGTATTTATTTCAACACTACTAAACCCTTGGTGGGTGTGCTGGTTTTTGTAACATGAGCAGTACATGTGGTGTACTTTATACACATGTAAAGGATGGCTGTGTTGATCCCTGCGAGACACATATTCAAGTACTAATTATCTCATAGGCAATTGCCTCATCGAGAGGTTGTGGTGCCAGCTCAGAATCTAGGTGTCTCTTTTTTTCTTTTTTTTTTTTTTACAGGTCATAAATTTTTCTCACATGGTTCACTGTGTATTTTATGATTCTGCGGCTCACTTCGACATATGACAACACAGCTTGCCATTGTGTTAGCTGAAGCAGTAATGAAGAAATAGAAATAGGCACACAATGGTGAGGCTGCTGCCTCGGAGTGTAACGGCAATGAGGAGTATGGTGTGTCGCAAGGTACACCCCAGGTGTTACATGCTTCACCCACTGTCCCTGCTGTCGAGACATCTTCGCGGGTACTGTTCGCGGTTGGGCCACCCTCTTCCCAAGGGGAGTGGCGGGTTCAGCGACGTTCACGACGCACGAGGCGGAGGGTAAATGTGGAGGCTGGCCGTGTGGCATCACCCGCTCTGCCTGTGAGTGGACATGAGGCTGCTCCTTCAGCAAGGTCCAAGCAGGCACACGGGGGGAGGGGTTTATTAGTTATTGGGAGCTCCAACGTTAGGCGGGTGATGGAGCCCCTTAGGGAAATAGCGGAAAGGTTGGGGAAGAAGGCCAGTGTTAACTCTGTCTGCTTGCCGTGGGGTCTCATCAGAGATATGGAGGAGGCCCTACTGGCAGTGATAGAGAGCACTGGGTGCACCCGACTGCAAATTGTTGCTCATGTTGGCACCAATGACTCCTGCCGTCTGGGTTCAGAGGTCATCCTCAGTTCGTACACGCGGTTGGCGGAATTGGTGAAGGCGGAAAGCCTCACTCGCGGGGTGGAATCTGAGCTAACTATTTGTAGTATCATTCCCAGAACCGATCGTCCTCTGGTTTGGAGCTGAGTGGAAGGCTTAAACCAGAGGTGCAGACGATTCTGCGGTGATCTGGGGTGCAAATTTCTCGACCTCCGCTATCGGGTGGAGAAATGTAGGGTCCCTCTGAATAGGTCAGGCGTGCACTACATGCCAGAAGCGGCTACAAGGGTAGCGGAGTACGTGTGGAGTGCACATGGGTTTTTTTTTAGGATAGATAATTCCCTCCCTAGGCCCGACAAGACGCGGCAAGGTAGGAGTAGGCAAAATGCAACGGGGAATAACAATATTAATGTGCTAATAGTAAACTGCAGGAGCGTCTATAGAAAGGTCCCAGAACTGCTCGCATTAATAAACAGTCACAACGCCCATATTGTACTAGGGACAGAAAGTTGGCTGAAACCAGACGTAAACAGTAATGAAATCCTAAACTCAGATTGGAATGTATACCACAGAGACAGGCTGGACAGTGAAGGGGGAGGCGTGTTTATAGTGATAAGAAGTGCAATAGTATCGAAGGAAATTGACGGAGATCCGAAATGTGAAATGATTTGGGTGAAGGTCACGGTTAAAGCAGGCTCAGACATGGTAATTGGATGTCTCTATAGGCCCCCTGGCTCAGCAGCTGTTGTGGCTGAGCACCTGAAGGATAATTTGGATAATATTTTGAGTTGATTTCCCCACCATGTTATAGTTCTGAGATTTTAATTTGCCAGATATAGACTTGGAGACTCAAACGTTCATAACAGGTGGCAGGGACAAAGAATCCAGTGAAATTTTTTTAAAGTGCTTTATCTGAAAACTACCTTGAGCAGTTAAACAGAGAACTGACTCATGGCGATAATATATTAGACCTTCTGGTGACAAACAGACCCAAACTATTTGAAACAGTTAACGCAGAACAGGGAATCAGCAACCATAAAGCAGTTACGGCATCGATGACTTCAGCCGTAAATAGAAATATTAAAAAAGGTAGGAAGATTTTTCTGTTTAGCAAAAGTGGCAAAAGGCAGATTACAGCGTACCTGATGGCTCAACACAAAAGTTTTGTCTCAAGTACAGACAGTGTTGAGGATCAGTGGACAAAGTTCCAAACCATCGTACAATATGCGTTAGATGAGTATGTGCCAAGCAAGATCGTAAGAGATGGAAAAGAGCCACCGTGGTACAACAACCGAGTTAGAAAACTGCTGCGGAAGCAAAGGGAACTTCACAGCAAACATAAACATAGCCAAAGCCTTGCAGACAAACAAAAATTACGCGAAGCGAAATGTAGTGTGAGGAGGGCTATGCGAGAGGCATTCAGTGAATTCGAAAGTAAAGTTCTATGTACTGACTTGGCAGAAAATCCTAAGAAATTTTGGTCTTATGTCAAAGCGGTAGGTGGATCAAAACAAAATTTCCAGACACTCTGTGACCAAAATGGTACTGAAACAGAAGATGACACGCTAAAGGCCGAAATACTAAATGTCTTTTTCCAAAGCTGTTTCACAAAGGACGACTGCACTTTAGTTCCTTCTCTAGATTGACGCACAGATAACAAAATGGTAGATATTGAAATAGACGACAGAGGGATAGAGAAACAATTAAAATTCCTCAAAAGAGGAAAGGCCGCTGGACCTGATGGGATACCAGTTCGATTTTACACAGAGTACATGAAGGAACTTGCCCCCCTTCTTGCAGCGGTGTACTGTAGGTCTCTGGAGGAGCGTAGCATTCCAAAGGATTGGAAAAGGGCACAGGTCATCCCCGTTTTCAAGAAGGGATGTCAAACAGATGTGCAGAACTATAGACCTATATCTCTAACATCAATCAGTTGTAGAATTTTGGAACACATATTATGTTCGAGGATAATGACTTTTCTGGAGACTAGAAATCTACTCTGTAGGAATCAGCATGGATTTCGAAAAAGACGGTCGTGTGAAATAGAGATGGGCAAAACTGTTCTTTTCAGAGATTGGATCAGAACTGTTCACTCCCTGAAATGAATTAGCTCTTTTTCATGACTCACCACTCATTTACAATAGAAAATAAATGGAAGGCACATTGTCCTTTAAACTTGGTTTATTCCAGTACTACACCTGTATTTTGATCTTATTTGATCCTATTTTTAAGTAACACAGATAATGAGTAAGAATTTTGTATTGTTTATTGAAATTTCCACGATATGAGAAAGTTTTTGATTATTGATTTATTTTGCACTATCGTGGTTTTTTGGGTGATCGGAAAATGTTGTAACTTGAGATTTACATTAACAATATATTTGGCTATAATGTATTAAAATTTCATTAACCTCATACAAATTCATCGCAAGCCATATATTTTTAAAGTGAACGTTTCCTTCCAAAGACGCCTAAAATCGCAAAATCCGTACCAGAATAAGAAAAAAATATATAAATTTGACTGTAAAACGAAAGTGCTGCATATAGCCTTACGCAGAATAAAACAAGGAAAATATTGGTGTATCACATTTTGCGATACGTTTATCGGTTCGCTCGTAATTAAAGCGTAAATTCGAGTGTCCATAATAAAAATCCTATAGTAAGAGGAGTCATCAGGAACCTAATCTAATCAGTTTAAACAAATAAAAATAAAATAAAAACAATTGATGTATACATAACATAATAATGTAATATACATAGCGGTATTACTACGAAGAACAATATCCAGTAGGGACAAACTCCGATGCAGAGGCGCTGAGTCGAGCGGGTCGAGCCGCGAGCTGTATTACTGCGTGAGCTGAGACCGCAGAGACCAGAGTGACACCTGAGTCGCTTTGCTCAATGCTCTGGCTAGAGTCGTGACGCTGGGGTGAGCGTTGAGCGGGCGAGTTCTGAGGGTGGGGGGAGCGGTGAACTCACCCGCTCCGAAACAAATCGTCCGCTCCCTTGCGAGCAGGCTGTTGCAAGTAGTTCCTATGTTATCCGCTAGGTGGCTCTCTGTCCTGTTGCTCGCATCAACTGCCCAGAGGGCAGGACGTGCGACTGAAACGATCGCCGACAGAGTGCGATGCGAAGTTAAGCTGCGCCAGACACTGCGCGCGGCAGACGAAGCACATGGACGGCACGGCATATGTGAAACACAAAATCCAGTGGGGCACTGCACAATGCAGGCAGCCAAGGTAGAAGCAGGGCAGAGACCAGCGCTGGCTGCTGTGTTGTGTGGCGTGCACTGTGCTCTGACCAGCAGAGGCGCTGCTGATATGCTCCGTCTCTCTCTCTCTCTCTCTCTCTCTCTCTCTCTCTCTCTCTCTCTGCCGTGGGAAACGTTTGGAGCTACCGTTCTTTTTTTCTGAATCACTGATTGTTTACTCCTTTGAAAGATTCAACTCTATGAATTAGTTCAAGAGCGCATCCCCCATCTCTAGTGTGAAAGCCATCTCGCGCTATTCGTCCACGAGACTCAGAGGGCCATAGTCACGGGTTCACAGGCAGATGCCGTGTATCTTGACTTCCGCAAGGCGTTCGATACAGTTCCCCACAGTCGTTTAATGAACAAAGTAAGAGCATATGGACTATCAGACCAATTGTGTGATTGGATTGAGGAGTTCCTAGATAACAGAATGCAGCATGTCATTCTCAGTGGAGAGAAGTCTTCTGAAGTAAGAGTGATTTCAGGTGTGCCGCGGGGGAGTGTCATAGGACCATTGCTATTCACAATATACATAAATGACTTGGTGGATGACATCGGAAGTTCACTGAGGCTTTTTGCAGATGATGCTGTGGTGTATTGAGAGGTTGTAACAATGGAAAATTGTACTGAAATGCAGGAGGATCTGCAGCGAATTGACACATGGTGCAGGGAATGGCAATTGAATCTCAATGTAGACAAGTGTAATGTGCTGCGAATACATAGAAAACAAGATCCCTTATCATTTGGCTACAAAATAGCAGGTCAGCAACTGGAAGCAGTTAATTCCATAAATTATCTGGGAGTACGCATTAGGAGTGAGTTAAAATGGAATGACCATATAAAGTTGATCGTCAGTAAAGCAGATGCCGGACTGAGATTCATTGGAAGAATCCTAAGGAAATGCAATCCGAAAACAAAGGAAGTAGGTTACAGTACGCTTGTTCGCCCACTGCTTGAATACTGCTCAGCAGTGTGGGATCCGTACCAGATAGGGTTGGTAGAAGAGATAGAGAGGATCCAACGGAGAGCAGCGCGCTTGTTACAGGATCATTTAGTAACCACGAAAGCGATACGGAGATGATGGATAAACTCCAGTGGAAGACTCTTCAGGAGAGACGCTCAGAAGCTTGGTACGGGCTTTTGTTAAAGTTTCGAGAACATACTTTCACCGAAGAGTCAAGCAGTATATTGCTCCCTCCTACGTATATCTCGCAAAGAGACTATGAGGATAAAATCAGAGAGATTAGAGCCCACACAGATGCTTACCGACAATCCTTCTTTCCACGAATAATACGAGACTGGAATAGAAGGGAGAACCGATAGAGGCACTCAGGGTACCCTCCGCCACACACAGTCAGGTGGCCTGCGGAGTATGAATGTAGATGTAGATGTAGAATGGTAAAATAACAGTGGAATGATACAAAACAATGTTATTGGCAGTTGGCGTACTTTATACATAGGTGCACCCACTTGAGCTTTAATTACTTCATCCAAGCTATCTGACATTTCCAACATGAAACAGGTCTCATCACATTTCATTTCATGATTGTCTGTGGCAGACCTCAGTTACACCTGGTTTGCTACTTTGTTTCACCTGGATGTGTTGCTGGTGCTCTATCTAGTTCATCTTTGACATCACAAAATGAGACTTTTCATCCTAGCTGAAAAGAGCAAAATACACAGGATGCTGTGTATCCATAGGAGTCTCCCGACATAAGGTAAGAAATCAATTCTCGGTTTCTCTTACACCCTTTCTCATTCTCAGTCGCTTACTCAACTGTTCTTGAAATTGACTGCTGCACCCATTGAATTTGATCATTTGGCTATTCATTCTTTTGAATCACTTTTCTTAGGTGATGTAATTCATTGGCGAGGCTCTCTTTGTCTGAAAGTGTTAGAGGTCTGTGGATCAGAGACAGTAACACTAAATTTGTTCATAACAAGATTGTGAATAGTTGCTACTCACCATATAGCAGAGATGCTGAGTGACGCACACGCACACACACCAAAGAGACACTTGGAAGTAGAGCTTTCACCTAACATGTCCTTTGTTGAAAATAGCTGTGGGCACTCTATGGCACTATGTTATGCCAACCTATTCATGTGGCATCTAAAAGAACCCTTCCTAAACACCCAGAATCCCAACCTCTCACCTGATTCATATTCGTCTTTGACCTCTGGATTGAGGGTGAGGAGACCCTATCTACATTCTTTCAGAACCCAAACACCTTCAACCCCATTTACTTCATGTGGTCCCATTCTACCCAACAACCCACCTTCCTCGATGTGACCTCCACCTGAAATACGGATACATCAGTATGTCTGACCATGTTGAACATACCAACCGTCAGGAATACCTCCACTTCAGCAGCTGCCACTCATTCCATACCAAGAAGCCCCTTCGAGACTGCCTTTAAATATATGGAAGGTGTCATTGAGGCTTTACAGGCAGTAATTACCCTCCCAACCTTGTACAAAAACTGATCTCTTGTGCCCTGTCTTTCCGGTCACCACCCACCTCACAAAGTCCCACTGTCCAGCTACAAAGGTGCATTTGCCTTGTGACTCTGTACCACCCAGGACTGGAGCAACTGAATTAAACTCTCCGCCAGGGATTTGACTACCTCTCATTCTACCCTGAAATAAGAAATTTCCTACCCACTGCATCCCCACCAAACTCCCACATCAGTACTCCAGTGGCCAATGATGCTACACAACCACTGCTTCCAACCTTGTGGCCTCATGTCTCATAACCTTGTAATAGATGTAGATCCAATACATGTCCCCCACATCCTCCCACCACCACCTCCACGTACTGAAGTCCAGTCAGAAACATCACCTATCCCTCCTTTGGTGGGCAACCTGTGAAATGAGTCATGCGATCTACAACCTAGGCTGCAACCAACCACTGTGCTGCATTCTACGATGGTAGGGCAAACAAGAAGTTTCTGTTTGCATAAATGGCTGCTCATACACTGTGGCCAAGTAACAATTGGACCACGCTGTTGCTGACCATGCCACCAAACCAGGTGCACTGCTGCCAGTATCATCTTTATGGCTACAATCAAATGTCATGGCGACGCCCAGCCAACTGTGTAACTTGGCTACCTTGTCCTCCCTGCTGCACAAGTTGCAATGGTGATCATGCCACCTCCTGCCAAGATTATCTCGTGTATCTCAATGATTGAGTGTCCTGGAGACCTGGGTCAAGGAAAAACGTACCTTACCAGGTTACTCGCAAATTGTTGACTAGTCAGTGACCCCGTGTTCTACCATCAGGCAGTTACAGTACCATTCCTACTACATCTCGCTTTGTGAAGGATGTGTACATCCAGACGGGTGATGTTTACGTCCAGACGGGTGATGTTTACGTCCAGACGGGTGATGTTTACGTCCAGACGGGTGATGTGTACGTCCAGACGGGTGATGTGTACGTCCAGACGGGTGATGTGTACGTCCAGACGGGTGATGTGTACGTCCAGACGGGTGATGTGTACGTCCAGACGGGTGATGTGTACGTCCAGACGGGTGATGTGTACGTCCAGACGGGTGATGTGTACGTCCAGACGGGTGATGTGTACGTCCAGACGGGTGATGTGTACGTCCAGACGGGTGATGTGTACGTCCAGACGGGTGATGTGTACGTCCAGACGGGTGATGTGTACGTCCAGACGGGTGATGTGTACGTCCAGACGGGTGATGTGTACGTCCAGACGGGTGATGTGTACGTCCAGACGGGTGATGTGTACGTCCAGACGGGTGATGTGTACGTCCAGACGGGTGATGTGTACGTCCAGACGGGTGATGTGTACGTCCAGACGGGTGATGTGTACGTCCAGACGGGTGATGTGTACGTCCAGACGGGTGATGTGTACGTCCAGACGGGTGATGTGTACGTCCAGACGGGTGATGTGTACGTCCAGACGGGTGATGTGTACGTCCAGACGGGTGATGTGTACGTCCAGACGGGTGATGTGTACGTCCAGACGGGTGATGTGTACGTCCAGACGGGTGATGTGTACGTCCAGACGGGTGATGTGTACGTCCAGACGGGTGATGTGTACGTCCAGACGGGTGATGTGTACGTCCAGACGGGTGATGTGTACGTCCAGACGGGTGATGTGTACGTCCAGACGGGTGATGTGTACGTCCAGACGGGTGATGTGTACGTCCAGACGGGTGATGTGTACGTCCAGACGGGTGATGTGTACGTCCAGACGGGTGATGTGTACGTCCAGACGGGTGATGTGTACGTCCAGACGGGTGATGTGTACGTCCAGACGGGTGATGTGTACGTCCAGACGGGTGATGTGTACGTCCAGACGGGTGATGTGTACGTCCAGACGGGTGATGTGTACGTCCAGACGGGTGATGTGTACGTCCAGACGGGTGATGTGTACGTCCAGACGGGTGATGTGTACGTCCAGACGGGTGATGTGTACGTCCAGACGGGTGATGTGTACGTCCAGACGGGTGATGTGTACGTCCAGACGGGTGATGTGTACGTCCAGACGGGTGATGTGTACGTCCAGACGGGTGATGTGTACGTCCAGACGGGTGATGTGTACGTCCAGACGGGTGATGTGTACGTCCAGACGGGTGATGTGTACGTCCAGACGGGTGATGTGTACGTCCAGACGGGTGATGTGTACGTCCAGACGGGTGATGTGTACGTCCAGACGGGTGATGTGTACGTCCAGACGGGTGATGTGTACGTCCAGACGGGTGATGTGTACGTCCAGACGGGTGATGTGTACGTCCAGACGGGTGATGTGTACGTCCAGACGGGTGATGTGTACGTCCAGACGGGTGATGTGTACGTCCAGACGGGTGATGTGTACGTCCAGACGGGTGATGTGTACGTCCAGACGGGTGATGTGTACGTCCAGACGGGTGATGTGTACGTCCAGACGGGTGATGTGTACGTCCAGACGGGTGATGTGTACGTCCAGACGGGTGATGTGTACGTCCAGACGGGTGATGTGTACGTCCAGACGGGTGATGTGTACGTCCAGACGGGTGATGTGTACGTCCAGACGGGTGATGTGTACGTCCAGACGGGTGATGTGTACGTCCAGACGGGTGATGTGTACGTCCAGACGGGTGATGTGTACGTCCAGACGGGTGATGTGTACGTCCAGACGGGTGATGTGTACGTCCAGACGGGTGATGTGTACGTCCAGACGGGTGATGTGTACGTCCAGACGGGTGATGTGTACGTCCAGACGGGTGATGTGTACGTCCAGACGGGTGATGTGTACGTCCAGACGGGTGATGTGTACGTCCAGACGGGTGATGTGTACGTCCAGACGGGTGATGTGTACGTCCAGACGGGTGATGTGTACGTCCAGACGGGTGATGTGTACGTCCAGACGGGTGATGTGTACGTCCAGACGGGTGATGTGTACGTCCAGACGGGTGATGTGTACGTCCAGACGGGTGATGTGTACGTCCAGACGGGTGATGTGTACGTCCAGACGGGTGATGTGTACGTCCAGACGGGTGATGTGTACGTCCAGACGGGTGATGTGTACGTCCAGACGGGTGATGTGTACGTCCAGACGGGTGATGTGTACGTCCAGACGGGTGATGTGTACGTCCAGACGGGTGATGTGTACGTCCAGACGGGTGATGTGTACGTCCAGACGGGTGATGTGTACGTCCAGACGGGTGATGTGTACGTCCAGACGGGTGATGTGTACGTCCAGACGGGTGATGTGTACGTCCAGACGGGTGATGTGTACGTCCAGACGGGTGATGTGTACGTCCAGACGGGTGATGTGTACGTCCAGACGGGTGATGTGTACGTCCAGACGGGTGATGTGTACGTCCAGACGGGTGATGTGTACGTCCAGACGGGTGATGTGTACGTCCAGACGGGTGATGTGTACGTCCAGACGGGTGATGTGTACGTCCAGACGGGTGATGTGTACGTCCAGACGGGTGATGTGTACGTCCAGACGGGTGATGTGTACGTCCAGACGGGTGATGTGTACGTCCAGACGGGTGATGTGTACGTCCAGACGGGTGATGTGTACGTCCAGACGGGTGATGTGTACGTCCAGACGGGTGATGTGTACGTCCAGACGGGTGATGTGTACGTCCAGACGGGTGATGTGTACGTCCAGACGGGTGATGTGTACGTCCAGACGGGTGATGTGTAATACAGCACTGTGGTTGTTAA
This sequence comes from Schistocerca serialis cubense, assembly GCF_023864345.2. Taxonomy (NCBI): domain Eukaryota; kingdom Metazoa; phylum Arthropoda; class Insecta; order Orthoptera; family Acrididae; genus Schistocerca; species Schistocerca serialis. The sequence goes on from NW_026047573.1 coordinate 5,569,701, forward strand.
ATCACCCAATGTTATAGCAGCAGCAGCAGCTCCTCCTCCTCCTCCTCCTCCTCCTCCTCCTCCTCCTCCTCCTCCTCCTCCTCTTTTTCTCCAGCTGTGCAGCAAGCCTCAAACTTTTGCCTCATGAGACCGTCACTGGCTACACAACTAAAAACCCAGAGGTGACACAAGGAATACTCCCATGGAGACTTTCTATGTCCCTTCAGCCAACAAACATTTGAGTCTTCCAATGCAAACCAGAAAGGATCCAAGAAATCAAAGAAAGGCAAACAATGTGCTTCTCTATTGGCTCACAGTTCCTCCTCGTTGGTGTGGCCACATGATACCCTTCTCAGGCTGATCTCCTTGTTGCCGGTATGCACCTCCAGCCCTTTGGGAACCTCCCCAGAAGCTGTCAGAGAGGTGTCTTCTTGGCTGAACTTCAGCCACCTTAACCTCATATGCCTTATCGTGGGGGTACCCATGTTCCTTTCACACTCCATGCACTCCTACCCCCACCTGGACCTCTCCCACACTGCCCAATTTGCCCATCATCTCATCATCTCATCACTGTCTCTGGTATGTACTCGAGCAACCATTTCCCATTTGCTATACATTTTATGACTCGTACCCCACCTACGTGCACATCCGAATGGCAACTTTCTAATGATGAATAGATATTTAATGCTCCCTGGCACCCTTCGAGAAACATCATATACCCAGTTGTGATGCCCAGGTAGAATATCTTACAAATGCTGCATTACCACCACACAGTGTTCCAGTTTCGCACTATATCTTTGCCGTGCTGTGTCCCAGTCCTTTCTTTGACTGAGCCATGTTGTGACTCCTCTCACATGCAGAGATGTGCTCTACATGTTTTTAACAGTCTATGATAGCAAACTGCATTCATTATCAGTTGTTGTGTAAACAGTGTCGTCACACGCTTCAGGATAGCAAAAACCTTGCTGGATTTAAATAGATATTTCTTTTAACTGTTCCACTCCCTCTTCTGTTGTGTGGGCCAACCTCAGATGGCTCTCTGGGACCAAGAATCATTCTCAAATTTCTGCCCTGGTAGCAGCAGATCTAGTCATAATGGACCCTGTCACTATCTCTATAATCTGTAATTTTATAATGGTCTGTTACTCATTTCCCCTTCCATGATCCTTTAGGCTACCCCACCAGGTCATAGTTGAAGGTTGTTCATTCCAGCAAACTATGCTGTACTTCTATTTCAGTCACTGGCATTATCCTTACACCAGCCTTCATAGATATAGCAGCTGTAGTCTACATTCCCAACATGTTGACTTGTGTTTTGTGGGCACCTTTGTCTTGCTCTGTGACAGTGGCTGTGTGTGGTGGCTGGCAGCTCTAGTGAATTCAGACAGTTAAGCTCAATTGAAATTCAAATATTTTGTGATTCTACATGAGGATTATTATGCAGTTTTCATCAATCTCACTTTAGTAAAATTTCACATGTTTCTACTTGTCACTGCACCTGATTCATAATCTCTCATCATATAATTTACCAACTTACTAACACTGAGATGAGCATGTGCAGTGATATGACATACCACTGACACATTTCAAGCTGTTTGATTTACGGTTAAACTCAGTAGATGTAAAGTTATTCACCTGTTTAATTTTTTTTGCAGGAGCCACAAGAGGTACACCAAGAGGACATACTGGCAGGTGAGATTTTTACTTTCTTCAGTAGCTTAATTACATGTTAAAGTTACCACTTTAATATTTTCTTATGTGGTATTTTTGTTCCATCTTTTTCTTGCTTAAGTATTTGAGTAAAACAGTTGCTCAAAATTTTATACTTGAACTTGACACTGGATATTAATTACATAGTACATAATTCATACTGAAAATTGGCAGTATCTTTGTAACTACAAAAGATTGGTCACAAATGTTTGAAACGGTTATTGTGGTAGATGGTGAGGCAAATGTGATCAAAGGGAAAGAAGACAAATTTTTAAGTACCAAAGTGACATTCACAAAATAAGTCATTGTAAAAGTAACATAACATTACAAATTGGCACACTGTGATAAAAAGTAATATTTAGATCACAATTCCCTTATTCTGTAGTCATGGTTCATATTAAAATCATCAACTTGAGATAAATATATTTAAGTATACAACTACCACTCAGCATAGTAGAGCTTCTGAAAGAGGAAAATTGCCAATCTTATTGGGGACTGGAACAAGTTAAACACATTCATGGACAGTGATTTGAAACGCCCTCATCATGTCTTGAAATGAAGAATATTGTCCCTGTAATCCGCCTCCTCTCCCAAAGCAAATTGAGACTTATGTAGTCATAAATAATATAATCCGCTTCACTGATTGCGGCAGTCTGCTACAAAACCATGTGATTTCTACAGTTGTGCATCCAGAACATTTTCCCAACATTGGCAAAGTACTTGTAGAGCCATGTTCAAAGTGTATTTTCAACCCAAAAGGAAGTTTGTGAAGATCATTGAACAGAGAGCAGAAAGAATGAAATCTGAGGGTGCAATATCAGGTGGAAAAGGTAGGTGCAGAATGACTTCCCAACCCAGTAGTTGTGTAGTGTTTCTTGCCAGTCTAGCAGAATGCCGGTGGCTGTTATTGTGGAATAGCATCACTTCTGACAGTCTTCCTTGTTGTTACTCTGGGATTGCATTTGGAAGAAGTCTGTTGTTGACAGTAAATGCCAACAGGAAACTTCTACCTCATGCAAGCAACTTTTGGTACACCACATGGCCACTGTTCCACCAGATGTATAACATTATCTTGTGTGGATGCACACAAGCCTTCTATGCAGCATTGCTACTTTGTTTGGACTAAAGCATTCCTTTCTATTCTTTCCCTTACAGTAGCACAAAGACAAATTTTCTAGTCATCAGTAATGGTGCAGGATAGGAATGATCAGTGGTGTTCACACACTAATCGATAACAAGCAAGCGCATAATGCACCTAAGGACAACCAATAATTTTTCTGATTTGATTTGTGATTCTCATACTCTTCATTTCTGAACCTTCTCTATTGGCTTCATAGCCATTCTTGAGTGTCCGTTGAAATGTTAATATGTCTGTCCTGCTGTGTTGTTCAGTTATTGATAAAAAAAACATATTTCTAACTTTATAGGCCCATTTGTGGTTTTCAACTGTGCACAATGTCAGCCACATTATATATATTTCACACATACTCATATCCTGCAATAGAACACACCTTGTAAGACGAAAAATATATTTTTTTTTTTTGGCAAGTCACAGGCAGGTCAAACAATCTTAAAATTTCAACATGATCTAGAGAATGGGTATAAAGCTGAAATCATGACTGTGTAAAACTAATGAACAATTAATAGTCAAATGCTGGAAATATCTTTGAAAAGGAAGGTAAAGGAGATACTTGCGGTCAATGAGACAGTGGTAGTAAAAGAGGAGGAGAGATTTGTGAAGACAGAATCAGTTGGGAGGAAAAGAGATAGGAGCCAGTGTAGGCAAAAAGGAAAGACGTAGGGACACCATACACCAGTTTTGTGCTGTACTTGAACACATAGGTGTGGGAGAGTGAAAATTTTGGTCTGAGGTCTTACACTCTTGTGTATAAGAAAAAAAATAACTTGGATGCCCCAGAATTATTTTTGAGCCATTAAGGAGTTGTGGAGTCAGTGGGCATATCAAAGAAAGACAAAAGCAGACAGCGTAATTGAGAGAGTTGACGTTGACATTGACAGTGGGATAGACTGTAAATCACTGGGAGAAAAATGAGACAATGGGTGAGAGCCATATACATAGACAGTGACAGTGAGGGGGAGGTGCTAAGTATGAATGCTTCACTACAGGGAGATACCAGATAAATGACTATAGATTATTGTGTGTTAAAACAGTGGGAATATGTTCACATGCAAAAATTTCTGGTGAGGAAGGCGAAATGTATACTGGGGCTGCTGGTTCCCCACTGTACTGTCAGTATTTTATAGAGGAACATACCCATCTTTCATGTGCTCCAAGAGAAACAATTTACCAGAGGTTTGCTCTAAGGTACTATGTGTTGCATGAGATACTGCTGGTGGAACTAGAGCAACTGAACAGTTGTTTGTGATGCAGTAGGTTGATTTAGATAATGTGGTAGTCTAAAAAATTGACTGTGGAGCGACTATTGGCTACACTACCTTTGGTTGCATGTTGCATGCAGTGTAATCCTGTATTGCAAAACATATGGACACTGAAGTTCATAATATTCCCAATGAGTAGAGGCCAGCGAAATAGTGTCTGCTAATGCTTAATTTTCTGTACAAAATCACTATGATTTTAGATGCTTTTGCTTCAGCTGTATTTCTTCCCACAGAAGCAAAGAATTCCTGAAATTAGTATCTTGTGTAAAATTTGCTTATTTCATTTCAGGCATAAAAATACATAACAATGTTTTGCTATGAAAGTGTGGAAAGACAAATATCCAGGATGGAATGTAACAGTATTATGAAAAGGGGAGTTACTACTCACCATATAGCAGAGATGCTGAGTTGCAGATAGGCACAACAAAATGATACCCACATTAAAGCTTTCGGGCATTGAGGCCTCCATCAACAATAGTGTGTCTCTGTTGTGCTTACTAGTGACTCGGTATCTGCACTATATGGTGAGTAGGAACTTTTCTTTGCTGAATAATGCAATCTGTGATTTCAGAAAAGTAGTAATAGGTATTATGATAAATATTGTGTTATATTTTATTACAATTAAAATTATCTGGAACATAGTAAAACAAAAAAACTAGTCATAAACCATATCTCCAGTTTCCCCCCCTGTGGCTTGGAATGAACACAGAGACTGGATAAATCATGGAGTGTTCAAAGGTTACATATATTGAGAAAGTGTACTAGCACCACGATGTCTTTGTGAAGCAGGAGACAGAAATAACAGTAACAAATGGGGGTTTGATAACAAGGGATGGAAGACAGTTTTTCAGGAGCCCAAGACCACCACAGCTAGGGCACAGGATGACAGCTCAACCATGAGCTAAGTGACAAGGAAGAAAACAGATATTACTCATGAACTTAAAAGCTCAGCTTCAGATGCTATTCAGTAATGAATTATTGTGAAATGTGTGTATGCTCCATTTCATTTAATTTTTTAAATTAGTTTAATTTACTTTCACTCAACTATAAAAAAATACTAAATGTTATACTGACGTGTAAAATGATGAAATGCCTGCTGCGATATTGAGTATTTAGTCCCCGTTTGTTCCCCGACATGGCCACACATTTCAGTAAACAGAGATCCGTGCACTCTCATGTAAACCACCATTATTTGTGCAATGGGTAGCATTTTATAACCTTTTCCCTGTTACACTGACAATGACACGTGGTGGGCCTTTCTTTCGGGAAATGTTTCATCTGACGTTTGACTGTTTCTAATTGGGTTCAAGTTATTGTCAAAGACATAAAATATATTTAACTTGAATTAATCTATTTCTGATCAAGATACACCTAGTGAAATGAAGAACTGATGTTAACTGCACTGACAACAACCTTAGATCAGGGGGAGTGTGGTCCCAATTTTCATAAAAATATTTTAAGTCACTTAATAATCTCTAAGTGTCTTATCGCATCAGTGGTAATATTTTGAGCCTGTAGGAATTAGCTTCTCTAGTCAGTTGATGCCAACAACTTTAGCTAAACAGACAGCATGATTAAACACCTGAATAATCCCACATAATCCTAAACACCCTATACCACAGGATATGCTTCACCTGACAAATTTAACTTGCTGAGAGTTTAAACAGCAATGGCAATCTTGTCCAAGTGAGCTGCAATTGGTATTTCAGTGTCAACCTGAGCATTCCAATGGGTAGCAGACATATAATATAGAGATCTCCCAAACAACTTTTTCAGGACTTGTTAGCATTGTGGACTGCTGCTGAATATGTTTTAAAAAAGCCAAATCTTTTCAAATAAAGTATCTACTTCGTGGCAACACTCAGCCACATAAGATTAAGATGAGCACATGGAGAAAATTTTACAAAACAATTTGACTGAAGAAAGTGTTAGAGTTCCTATATATGACCCTATAATATTCTTTCCCCTATCATAACCATGTCTGTGGCATTCATTAAGAGGAATGGAGTGTTTCACAAGTGTTGATTGCATTGAGTGTGGAATAGCATTTCTTGTTTCCTGATTACAATCTATGAATTCCAAAGGCAAGTCATGTTTCATATTTATCAGTCCCCTTCTCATAGTAAATACGATGTAGGGTGAATGTTGTTTGTTTGGTATTATTTGAACTGGGAGTTGCAGCAATAATAATCAAGTAATGCTTCTCATTTTCTCCCTGTTCCAATATAGCACTACTGACATGACAACTAGAAAAAAGTTCATTCTCAGTATCACATGGCAGATAATGCGTGTGTAAACACTTTCCAGATTCTTGTTGGTCTCTAACCTTGCTTATGTATTCAATTGTTATAGACAGAAGAGCTCTAATATTCACAGGAAATTTTATTAGTTGGACCTTCAATTTTCTGAGCTGAACCTCTGAATGCCAAGCCTCTTTACCAAGAAATAATATTATATCAAGTAACATGAGAGCTCCAGTGCAAGTTGGCTATTCTATGGATGAGCAGAAAATGTTACCTTTTTTACTTCCAAGCATCAGCATTCATCTTTCATGTCATTTTATTTCTTCGCTTTTATGATTCTCCTGTGAAATATTTTTACAAATATAAATATTTCATTTGGTGTGTGTTGTTGGATGAAAAATATATTCCATATACTTGTTTTTAATGTAAATCACCTTGAGATGTAACCAGAAATGTGTTACTTCTGAATGTTGTTGGCAAGCCTACCAAATTGTAATGTTGTATTACAGCTGCCAATGTATGCATTTGTAGGGGAAAGAATTTTGATAGAATTTACAAGAATATGAGAGGAAAGCACTTCTTTCGCTCCATCAAAATGTGGATTTAGTGTACAATATCTAAAGAAGAAATAAAATAATATAACAGTGAATACAATCAAGAATGAGATTTTCACTCTGCAGTGGAGTGTGCGCTGATATGAAACTTCCTGGCAGATTAAAACTGTGTGCCCGACCGAGACTTGCCCGCGAATGGCAAAGGTCCTGAGTTTGAGTCTTGGTCGTGCACACAGTTTTAATCTGCCAGGAAGAATACAATCCCCTTTGCCAAAATAACATTGTTCTACAAAGAAAACTACTTTTCTATTTCTGAAAAATTACATTGTGATCCTATGTGTACTTAAAGTGCTGAATTCAAAACTGCTTTTAGTTTTTTTTTTTGTCAGGGTTTGTTTATGAATAATCAAAATTTAATTTGTCTTTTCTGTTTCTGATACTGCAGCAAACATGAGGTGAAATTCGATTGACAAGTTCATGTTTTTATGATGTTGTAATTTCATCACATTAATGGAGGGTGAGATTTATCATATAACACAGAAATCTTTGTGGATACACCTTGTAGCATTTATTTGATATGAGAAATTACAGGAAATAGACAAGAAAATGAACCACTCTATTCTAATGCACATCACATTTTTCTCTTGTGTTGTGAATCTTTCTTATCTTGAATGATATTCCAGCAATAATCTGCTAACATAGAAGGTACCCACTTTCCTTCATAACGCCTTTCTATGGTAGAAATGTCTTTATGGTATTTTTCGCCATGTTCATCCAATACATAACTAAAACACTCTATGAAGTAGTGCAGATGAGAGTCCATCATAAGTATCTTCAAAGACATACTGCACCCCAGATCTCGATATACTTTGTGCATGTCATTCACCATTGCTTTGTAGTTAGTAGTTGTTCTCCTTCTAAGGAAGTTTTCTGATACCGTCTTGAACCAGACCCATGCTGTCTTTTCTTTCTCATTTAAATATGCATCAAAATTTGCATCTTTCTGCAGCTCCTTTATTTGAGGGCCCACAAATACACTTTCCTTTACTTTTGCAGCTGAAGGATGGGGGACCTGGTAGCTAGATATGCCAATCCACTGCCTGTTGGATCCATTGCCTTTACAAATTGTCTCATTTGATGTGAAGCAGTGGAAGTAGTATCTCTTCAGGAGCTATCAGACTTACATGTTGTACATTCTTTTCACCCACTTTCCATCTCTGCCTAGGCCACTTCTTTTTCTTGTAGTGACAATTTCTGTCTCAACCATCCCACTCACAAAGGAAACGGGCATACTTCACGTAGCTTTCTTACATTCTCTGTACCATAGCAATTACAGAGAGTATTTTATTTCTGTTTTGCAGCTAAACACCCTTGAGACTTGTTTTGGATGCAGCAATCGGCTGTCGCTGTTAGAGTTAATGAGCTATTGCAGGTGGTCTCAATGACATACATGTCGCGGGGGATGACTCAATGATGTCTGATTCCTCCCACCTGCTGGTGAACAAGAAATTGTCATGTTCGACCAATACTGGATGTGGCAACATACCCGTATTTCTCTATAAAGTTCCTGTGTTTGCCATGAAAGGTATCCCTGACAATGATACTTTGTTTACATTTTTGAACTTCCGTGGTAAACTGGGTTAGAAGCACACATTTTAGTATCATTGATAGAACCCTTGTCTAACAGTTTAATTTCATTGGATGGATAAAAACATTTAATCACCAAACTGCTGCTGCTTGACAAGTAGACTTTTTATCTATGAAATTAAATTATAATATATCTAAAAACAAAGACGATGTGACTTACCAAATGAAAGTGCTGGCATGCCGATAGACACATAAACACACACACAAAATTCTAGCTTTCGCAACCAACGGTTGCTTCATCAAGAAAGAGGGAAGTAGAGGGAAAGACGAAAGGATGTGGGTTTTAAGGGAGAGGTTAAGGAGTCATTCCAATCCCAGGAGTGGAAAGACTTACCTTAGGGGGGAAAAAGGACGGGTATACACTCTCTCGCGTGCGCCCCCCCCCCCCCCCCCCCACCCCACACACACACACACACACACACACACACACACACACACACACACACACACACACACACACACACACACACACACACACACACACACACGAGCTTCATAGAAACACAGGTTGTGTGTATCAACAGGCAGCAAATGAAATGGATTTTTAGTGAAGGCAAGGTAGAGAATGCCCTGATTCACTGAAAGATATCCGCTAGTATGAGAACTATTCTTGAAGCTCCAGTTCAGCACTCTGTGTGTAACAACTTAGAGGCACTGCTGCAGGTACCTAAAATGTAGGTAGCACTGGTGATGCCACTATTGTGGGCTGCATTCTTATTAATATAGTTATGGCACTCTGAAGTAGATAGTTGATGTCGAGTCTGGGACTTGGGTTGGCTGGTGAGCCATTGTGCAGTGATCCATGAAGGCTGTGCAGTGCACAGGAATACTGGAAAATTGTCCAGTGTCATATGGTCCCTGTACAGAAACTATGCAATGGCTGTCATGGGCAAGATGAGCTGCACTGAGTTTGTTTCAGGCCTATTAACATGCCAGCAACAGACAGCCCTCTGTTGAAATTTACAAGACAGCACTGTAAGGTACCAGCCACCCACTTACCCTGGTACACCACCCACTTCCACCTCATTACTATTATGTCTTCTACTCCATCCTGTTGCTATACTCGTCATATTTCTTCTTGCTTAACCTCTATAAGGAATGCACCTGAGAAATACCCCACATCATCTGCCACACCGTCTCCTGGCTATATGTATCCATCTGTAAGTAAAGAAAGGAGTGTTACATTGTAAGTGTTTGATGTGCAATTTTACTGTATGAACAGCAAAAATGTGGTAACTGATTAAAATTTTTGCTATTACTTTCTGTGGGGCATCACTGAGAGAAAATCATGATAATTTGAAATTATTGCTGAAGTTTCCTGCAAGTCACTAAGTGCTCTCATTGTCAAATACTGGATGAATAGAATGTTGGCATATGCCTGCAGTGAGGGAGGCTGCGTATACAGTCACACACAGTTCCTAACTGATAAACTTGCCACACTGAGTTAACCCTGTAACATAAAATTGTATGTTTTGATAAGCAGATTACTACAGGATTATAAATTTTAAAATTTGGTCAATAATTATGTGAAATGTTGGCAATAAAATTTATTTGCTACTGGCGCTCTTCAGATACCCAGCCTGTAACTGTAATAAAATTCTTGCTTTCTGGAACTTGTACATAATGGAGTGGATTAGATGCTCAGTTATTCACTGATCACTAGGCACTGTAAAAGACTGAAATAATGGATTATGTTCTTTATCATGTCATGTTGAAACAGTTTTCATTTATCATCTGTTTCTTTTACTTTTGCAGATAAAATATTTTTTATTAACACACAATTTCCTTTTTTGTCAATCAGGCCCTGGTGAGGAAGAAGGCACACGTCCTATTGCTCAGGTGAGTGAAAGTAGTGGCAGCACGTATGAGACTGGCAGGGCAAGTGTGATTTTCACCAATAGCAAATAAAGTTTGCTCCTGTGGCATGTAATAAACCCCACACTGCTTCCTGGCCTCTTTCCTCATATAAGCTCAGGGTTTCAGGCCGTTACAATACTTCCTCCTCTTCTGTGGTACTCTGCACACTACCCACATATTTAATCAATGAAACTCCTTTATTCATAACCCATTCATCTCCATTTCAGTCTCATTACATCTCCCACGGCAGTCTGTTTCCTGACGTCACAAACTTTGCAACTTCTTTTGCACTGGTAACTGAAATGCTATCTCAAGTCTAAATTACCTGCTAAATGATCCAGAGCATTTCTCAAAGACCAATCATATACTGGCTCTTAATTTAAAACAATGGCAATGGCAAGGAAATCGTTTCTGAAGAAGAGAAATTTGTTAACATCGAGTATAGATTTAAGTGTCAGGAAGTCGTTTCTGAAAGTATTTGTATGGAGTGTAGCCATGAATGGATGTGAAACATAGACAATAACCAGTTTGGACAAGAAGAGAATAGAAGCTTTCGAAATGTGGTGCTACAGAAGAATGCTGAAGATAAGGTGGGTAGATCACGTAACTAATGAGGAGGTATTGAATAGGATTGGGGAGAAGAGAAGTTTGTGGCACAACTTGACTAGAAGAAGGGATTGGTTGGTAGGACAAGTTTTGAGGCATCAAGGGATCACACATTTAGCATTGGAGGGCAGCGTGGAGGGTAAAAGTCGTAGAGGGAGACCAAGAGATCAATACACTAAGCAGATTCAGAAGGATGTAGGTAGCAGTAGGTACTGGGAGATGAAAAAGCTTGCACAGGATTGAGTGGCATGGAGAGCTGCATCAAACCAGTCTCAGGACTGAAGAAGACAACAACAACAATAACAACCACAACAATTTAAAACAAGAATCTCTCTTTAATTATTAATGTCAAGTAATGTGTTATTGGTAAGTATACAGAATCTTAATGACAGCTCAACTTCATCTCCATTTTCCTGATGTATTGGTAGTTGTCATGGTGCTGACAGTTCTAGGTGGAAGGCACATTGCTGAACAAGAATCAGAGAGCAAGGAATAAACCTGTGGACTGGGAGTTTGTGTTGCCATCGTCATTTGTGAAAGTGGCATGACTGGGCCATGTAAAATTTGGGAATTGGTGTGTGTGCTGATAACCATTCCACTGAGTGAGTGCTCCCCTAACTAGGTATCATCATCATAATGGAATAAATCCTCAAAAAAACCAAATAAAACCATCATGAACTCTGAAGAATGATAAGGTAATTATCGTTACCCCAACCTGCAGAAATGCTGCATCAATCTGATATAGATTTTATGCCCAAAAGAGAAGTGTGTAAAAGTTTACAGCCACCATTTCAACTAAAAAAATGACTTTGTGGTGGTGACCATTATTCATTGGTACTATAGACATTGTGAGACGTACACCTTTACCACAGCGATAGGTTACACCATTGTTGATACTCACTAAACATGACAATATATACCCCTTAAAATCGACAATTACCACTTACTGTTGTCCAAAATACATACTGATTGCAGTTGGGTACTGAGATTTCCTCGTTTTTGAGCAAATACCACAAACACAAATGACAGGTACTCGAAATTGCAAACACGCATCACAATACCTTTCCAGAATGATAGCAGACTTGTTCTCCTCCATACATTCATGGCCTGACAAACTTCCTAAAGTCTTCTGAAAATACTTTCCTGGTTGCGAAATAAGAACCAGGTGAACTACTTCGAGAGGTCTACTTGTCATAGTGGTTGTTACGTTTGACATATGTTGATCAGTAATTCGATACAACTACCTTAGTGTACTTCAGAATGTGCATCAAAAATTGTGCACTGTGATGTAAAAGTAACTGTTTAGTTACTTTTGTCCTTTGGGATTTGCTTTCAGTAATATTACACTACTGGAAATGGAAAAAAGAACACATTGACACCGGTGTGTCAGACCCACCATACTTGCTCCGGACACTGCGAGAGGGCTGTACAAGCAATGATCACACGCACGGCACAGCGGACACACCAGGAACTGCGGTGTTGGCCGTCGAATGGCGCTAGCTGCGCAGCATTTGTGCACCGCCGCCGTCAGTGTCAGCCAGTTTGCCGTGGCATACGGAGCTCCATCGCAGTCTTTAACACTGGTAGCATGCCGCGACAGTGTGGACGTGAACCGTATGTGCAGTTGACGGACTTTGAGCGAGGGCATATAGTGGGCATGCGGGAGGCCGGGTGGACGTACCGCCGAATTGCTCAACACGTGGGGCGTGAGGTCTCCACAGTACATCGATGTTGTCGCCAGTGGTCGGCGGAAGGTGCACGTGCCCTTCGACCTGGGACCGGACCGCAGCGACGCACGGATGCACGCCAAGACCGTAGGATCCTACGCAGTGCCGTAGGGGACCGCACCGCCACTTCCCAGCAAATTAGGCACACTGTTGCTCCTGGGGTATCGGCGAGGACCATTCGCAACCGTGTCCATGAAGCTGGGCTACGGTCCTGCACACCGTTAGGCCATCTTCCGCTCACGCCCCAACATCGTGCAGCCCTCCTCCAGTGGTGTCGCGACAGGCGTGAATGGAGGGACGAATGGAGACATGTCGTCTTCAGCGATGAGTCGCTTCTGCCTTGGTGCCAATGATGGTCGTATGCGTGTTTGGCGCCGTGCAGGCGAGCGCCACAATCAGGACTGCATACGACCGAGGCACATAGGGCCAACACCCGGCATCATGGTGTGGGGAGCGATCTCCTACACTGGCCGTACACCACTGGTGATCGTCGAGGGGACACTGAATAGTGCACGGTACATCCAAATCGTCATCGAACGCATCGTTCTACCATTCCTAGACCGGCAAGGAAACTTGCTGTTCCAACAAGACAATGCACGTCCGCATGTATCCCGTGCCACCTAACGTGCTCTAGAAGGTGTAAGTCAACTACCCTGGCCAGCAAGATCTCCGGATCTGTCCCCCATTGAGCATGTTTGGGACTGGATGAAGCGTCGTCTCTTGCGGTCTGCACGTCCAGCACGAACGCTGGTCCAACTGAGGCGCCAGGTGGAAATGGCATGGCAAGCCGTTCCACAGGACTACATCCAGCATCTCTACGATTGTCTCCATGGGAGAATAGCAGCCTGCATTGCTGCGAAAGGTGGATATACACTGTACTAGTGCCGACATTGTGCATGCTCTGTTGCCTGTGTCTATGTGCCTGTGGTTCTGTGAGTGTGATCATGTGATGTATCTGACCCCAGGAATGTGTCAATAAAGTTTCCCCTTCCTGGGACAATGAACTCGCGGTGTTCTTATTTCAATTTCCAGGAGTGTATAATAGGTATCTGGTACATGAAACAGAATCGAATGGCCATTCTTATGGTGTACTTTCAGACCTTGCATTGACTTACTTGCCAGCTGCCATGACCGTGGCAAACAGTCCTTTATCCAGGAAGAGGTTTCTTTTTCATACACGTTATTCTGTGGGACCCAAATATGGCATGAGTCTTAAAGGTCATGGAAAGTGTCAGATAATATAAAATGTTTAAGAAACCAAAAAAGAGGAGCCATAAGATTATGTAACCGCAATAAAGAATTTAACTCAGGAATCGGCTTAATTTTTCAAGGAATTCCTGAGCAGAATAGAAAACTCTTCAATTTTGATTTGAATCCACATGGATTACTGCTAAGATGTTTGAATTCCTCTGGTAACTTATTGGAAATGGATGCCACAGTATACTGCAAGCCTTTCTGCACAAGAGTCAACAAAGTGTGCCCAAGGCATACTGGATTTCTGCCTAGTGTTAACTGAGTGAAAGCTGCTAATTCTTGGGAATAAGCTGATACTGTTAACCAGAAGTGACAGCAATGAATGTATATTGAGAGACTTATGTAAGATTACTCAGACTAATTAACAGTGGTCAACAGGCGTTACACTAGCTTATACAACTTTCTGCCTGAACCGCCCATTTCTGAGCCGAAAAATCCTTTGTGAAACTGAAGAATTACCCCAAAATAAACCACCATATGTCCTAAGGAAATGGAAATAAGCAAAGTAGACTATTTTTGTGTTGAACTATCACTTACTTCATAAACCATTTAAAAAGTAAAAATGCCAGAATTAAATCTTTGAACAAGATCCTGTATATGAGTTTTCCACAACAATTCTCTACCTATCTGAACATGTAGAAATCTGAACTATTACGTTTCACGAATCGTATGGCCATTCTGTGAAATAAAAATGGCAGGTTTTGATGAATTGTTGGTTATAAATTGTGAAAACTGATTCTTTTTGTGATTTATCATTAGTTTATTATCTACAAGCCGTGAACCTATTTCTCGAACTGCACTACTTGAAACAATGCCAACATCCCACACAACATTCTTTACTACCAAGCTGATTCATAATCTCTGTCATTATATAATTTACCAACTTACTAACACTGAGATGAGCATGTGCAGTGATATGACATACCACTGACACATTTCAAGCTGTTTGATTTATGGTTAAATTCAGTTGATGTAAAGTTATTCACCTGTTTAATTTTTTTGCAGGAGCCACAAGAGGTGCACCAAGAGGAGGTATTGGCAGGTGAGATTTTTGCTTTCTTCAGTAGCTTAATTACATTTTAAAGTTATCGCTTTAATATTACCTTATGTGGTATTTTTGTTCCATCTTTTTCTTGCTAAAGTATTTTAGTGAAGCAGTTGTTCAAAATTTTATACTTTAACTTGACACTGGATGTTAATTACATAGTACATAATTCATACTGAAAATTGGCAGTGTCTTTGTAACCACAAAAGATTGGTCAAAAATGTTTAAAATGGGTATTGTTTTAGATGGTGAGGGAAATGTGATCAAAGAGAAAGAAGACAAAATTTTAAGTACCGAAGTAGCATTAAAAAATAAGTCACTGTAAAAGTAAGGTAACATTACAAATAGGCGCACTGTGATAAATAGTAATATTTAGATCACAATTCCCTTATTCTGTAGTCATGGCTCATATTAAAATCATCATCTTGAGATACATATATTTAGGTATACAACTATCACTCAGCATAGTTGAGCTTCTTAAAGAGGAAACCTGCCTATGTTATTGGGAACTGGAACAAGCTAAACACATTCATGGACAGTGATTTGAAACCATGTCGTCATGTCCTTAAATGAAGAATATTGTCCCTGTAATCCTTCTACTCTCCCAAAGCAAATGGAGGCTTATTTAGTCATAAATAATATAATCTGCTTCACTGATTGCTGCAGTCTGCCAATGTTGGGAAAACATTCTGAATGCACAACTGTAGAAATCACATGGATTTGTAGTGAAGAAGTTGTAGATCCATGTTCAAAGTGTATTTTCACCCTAAAAGGAAGTTTGTGGAGATCATTGAACAGAGAGCAGAAAAGATGAAATCTGAGGGTGCAATATCAGGTGGACAAGGTAGGTGCAGAATGACTTCCCAACCCAGTAGTTGTGTAGAGTTTCTTGCCAGTCTAGCAGAATGCCGGTGGCTGTTATTGTAGAGTAGCATCACTTCACACAGTCTTCCTTGTTGTTATTCTGGGATTGCATTTGGAAGAAGTCTGTTGTTGACAATAAATGCCAACAGGAAACTTCTACCTCATGCACGCAACTCTTTGTACACCACATGGCCACTGTTCCACCAGATGCATAACATTATCTTACGTCGATGTACACAAGTCTTTCTATGCAGCATTGCTGCTTTGTTTGGACTAAAGCATTCCTTTCTATTCTTTCCCTTACAGTAGCACAAACACAAACTTTCTAGTCATCAGTAATAGTTCAGGATAGGAATGACCAGTGGTGTTCACACACTAATCGATAACAAGCAAGCGCATAATGCACCTAAGGACAACCAATAATTTTCCTGATTTGATTTGTGATTCTCATACTCTTCATTTCTGAACCTTCTCTATTGGCTTCATAGCCATTCTTGAGTGTCCGTTGAAATGTTAATATGTCTGTCCTGCTGTGTTGTTCAGTTATTGATAAAAAAAACATATTTCTAACTTTATAGGCCCATTTGTGGTTTTCAACTGTGCACAATGTCAGCCACATTATATATATTTCACACATACTCATATCCTGCAATAGAACACATCTTGTAAGACGAAAAATATATTTTTTTGGCAAATCACAGGCAGGTCAAACAATCTTAAAATTTCAACATGATCTTGAAAATGGGTATAAAGCTGAAATCATGACTGTGTAAAACTAATGAACAATTAATAGTCAAATAATGGAAATATCTTTGAAAAGGAAGGTAAAGGAGATACTTGTGGTCAGTGAGACAGTGGTAGTAAAAGAGGAGGAGAGATTTTTGAAGACCGAATCAGTTGGGAGGAAAAGAGATAGGAGCCAGTGTAGACAAAAAGGAATGACGTAGGGACACCATACACCAGTTTTGTGCTGTACTTGAACACATAGGTGTGGGGAGAGAAAATTTTGGTCTGAGGTCTTACACTCTTGTGTATAAGAAAAAAAATAACTTGGATGCCCCAGAATTATTTTTGAGCCATTAAGGAGTTGTGGAGTCAGTGGACATATCAAAGAAAGACAAAAGCAGACAGTGTAATTGAGAGAGTTGACATTGACATTGACAGTGGGATAGACTGTAAATCAGTGGAAGGAAAATGAGACAATGGGAGAGAGCCATATACATAGACAGTGACAGTGAGGTGGAGGTGCTAAGTACGAATGCTTCACTACAGGGAGATACCAGATAAATGAATATAGATTATTGTGTGTTAAAACAGTGGGAATATGTTCACATGCAAAAATTTCTGGTGAGGAAGGCAAAATGTATACAGGGGCTGCTGGTTCCCCACTGTACTGTCAGTATTTTATAGAGGAACATACCCATCTTTCATGTGCTCCAAGAGAAACAATTTACCAGTGGTTTGCTCTAAGGTACTATGTGTTGCATGAGATACTGCTGGTGAAACTAGAGCAAATGGACAGTTGTTTGTGATGCAGTAGGTTGAATCAGATAATGTGGTAGTCAAAAAAATTGTACTGTGGAGCGACTATTGACTACACTACCTTTGGTTGCATGTTGCATGCAGTGTAATCCTGTATTGCAAAACATACAGATACTGAAGTTCATAATCTTGTCATTGAGTAGAGGCCAGGGATGTAATAAACATTACTTATCAATAATACAGTGTCTGCTAATGCTTAATTTTCTGTATAAAAGGCAATGTTCAACACTCTGATTTTACATGATTTTGCTTGAGCTGTATTTATTCCCACAGAAGCAAATAATTACTGAAATTAGAATCTTATGTATTTTTATGCCTGAAATGAAATAAGCAAATTTTACACAAGATTTTTCTATGCAAGTGTGGAAAGACAGAAATCCAGGACGGAATGTAACAGTATGATAAGGGAAGTTGCTACTCACAATATAGCAGAGATGCTGAGTTGCAGATAGGCACAACAAAAAGATCCCCACATTAAAGCTTTCAGCCACTGAGGCCTTCATCCACAATAGAGTGTCTCTGTTGTACTTATCTGCGACTCAGTATCTCCGCTATATGGTGAGTAGCAACTTTACTTTTCATAGTATTGAAAGACAGGTGTCCTAATTACAGAACTGACACTTTTTTCCAAGCACATTTTCTGCATACAAGATTCTGGTACCCACACACATTTTCAGTCAGACCTAGATTTTGCTATCACCTACAGATTTAAGTAACATTTAAAAATGTATTTGTAATTTTCAATGTATTTAATTGTGATAATTACATAGAAAGAAAACAGTAGCATACCCGTTTAAGCTCTATATTTCACATTTGCTTTTTAGTGAAGTATGTCCAGCCCTTTTATTACATCCCAGCGCAAGTAAAAAAAAAAAAATAATGCATTAACAGACATGGCATTAATTAAACATTTTGCTGAAGAATGCAATCTGTTATTTCAGAAAACTAGTAATAGCTATTATGATAAATCGTGTATTATATTTTATTACAATTGAAATTATCTGGAATGTAGCAAAACAAAAAAACTAGTCATAAACCATATCTCCAGTTTCCCTCTCTGTGGCTTGGAATGAACAGAGACTGGATAAATTGTGGATTGTGCAAAGGTTAAATATATTGAGAAAATGTACTAGCACCATGAGGTCTTTGTGAAGTAGGAGACAGAAATAATAGTAACAAATGGGTTTGAAAAGTAGGGATGGAAGACAGTTTTTCAGGAGCCCAAGACCACCACAGCTAGGGAACAGGATGACAGCTTAAACATGAGCTAAATGACAAGGGAGAAAAGAGTGAGATGTATGGGACAGGTCTTGCATCTAGGTCTATTAAAGGGATATGAGTAGTGAGGTAATGGGTTAAAAATCCTTTCTAAACACCCAGAATCCTAAACCCCTTCCCCTAATTCAGATACATATTTGTGATCTGGATCGAGAGTGAGAACACCCAATCCACATTCCTCCGGAACCTCAACACGTTCTCCTCCTTTGCTTCACCTGGACCTTCTCAAGCCAACAAGCCACCTTCCTAGGTGTTCACATCCACTTCAAAGATGGCAAAATCACTGCCTCTGTCTATATCAAACCTAATCGCTACAAGTACCACCACCATTTCGACAACTGCCACCCATACCATACCAATAAGTCCCTCCCGTACAGCCTATCCAACTACAGTTGTCACACCAACAGTGATGATCGATCGTCAACAAAATATAACGGGGTCTCAATGAAGCGTTCAGATAATAATTATCATCCAAACCTTGTACATAGCAAATCTTCTGTGCCTTATCTTTGCAGATTACCACAACCCCCAAAGTCTCACCTTCTGGCCATAGAGGAACATTCCCATCGTAACTCAGTACCACCCAGGACTGGAACAACTGAATTACATACTCTGCCAGGGTTTTGACTACCTGTCAGTGTGCTCTGAAATCAGAAATGTTCTGCCTACTATCCTTCCCACCCCTCCAACTGTGGTATTCCTCTGTCTACCAAACCTACACAATATACTCGTCCATTCCAGCATAATCCCTGCTCCCAAGCCCTTACTTCATGGTTCATATTGCTGTACTAGAACTAAATGCAAGACCTGTCTCATTCATGCTTCCACCACCATCTACTCCAGTCTGGTCACAAACATCATATATCGCACCAAAGGGAGGGCTACGTGTGAAACCAGTCGTGTGATATACAAGCTAAGCTGCAACCACTGTGCTACTTTCTGCATGGGAATTACAAGCGACAAGCTGTCTGTCTGCGTGAGTGGCCACTGATGAACTGTGGCCAGGAAATATGTGGACCATCCTGTTGCTGAGCATGCCGCAATTTCAGTGACTGCTTGAGAGCCCTTGCCATAGGGATCCTTCTCACCAACCCCAGCTTTTCTGAATTGCACAAGTGGGAAGTTTCCTTGTGGTATATCCTTAGTTCCTGTAACCCTCCTGGCCTCATCTTGATTTGTTAGTTTTCTCACCCATTCAGATCCTTCCCTGTCTCCATTCCAGCGCTACATGGCACTCATATCACCAACACAAGAAGTCTTTTTAACTCCTTTTGTTGAAAGAACTTCCAGGATTTTGCTTTTTTGTGGGTGGCAAAGTCATTGAAGATACTATTTATCTTTATTACATTATGTGCTTGGTATACACTATTTGACATATATTTTCACTGATAACTTATTCTTGAAGAGAAGTGATGTCTGTGTCTTGAAACAAGTGTGTTCAGAAAAATTAACATTTTGATCACCCCTTTACATCCGAAGCTACGTTATTATATTTATAGTAGCTACCACAGCTAAGGCTAAGTATCTATGGCTGCATAATATGTCTGGCATTGCAGGAATGGGGTATACAAACCAACTTTCCTAATCAATGCATGAATCTGTTAATCCAGACTCTGTTTATGGAACTGTGTTTTGAATAATGGAAAAGGGGTGGGGTGGGGGTGGGGGGGTTATGAAGAATCCAGTCAGCAAAAATAATGTTTATATGATTTGCTTTGACACGTGAGAGCTGAGGACCTATGAAATGAAGAGGCTGGGAGTAAACAGTGTAGTGGAAACAACTGAAACACACAGGAGAAATGTGTTCACACAAGTGGAGAGAATGGCTGATAAGTATCCGAATATAATGTACGTACAGTATCACTGTCATTTTGCTCATAAAATATTTCCCATTAAAACTTTCACTACAGTCTGTTCCCAGACCAATCTGTTTGTCTTCCTGCCTGACCTCTCTACAGGAAGTCCACCAAGGAGCTGCCTTGCCACATTTGCCACCCACTCTTGTGGTCATTCATCCCACTTATTGTGGATGATATATGCAAAAGGTAAGAAATGTGCTCAGGTTGTCACAAACATTAGAATTTCATTGCAACACAGGAGGCACATGATAATGTTGGGCAAGGGAAATGGCTTCCTAGTGCAAGCAACATAAAAATAGCCCTGATATGCTGTAAGGTTGTGAATAATATAAGCTAAGCTGAGCACTGCAAACTGCTCTGGTGATGCCCCAGACTGTAACAGCAGCCAAAAATATGAGAACAGTCGTCCCCATGGAGGAGATGGCAGTGCCATCCAGGAGGAACAGACCTGGAAGAAAAATATAGGAATCAGGCCACATCATCATCAAGGAGCAATGGTGAGGTGGAATGGTGCAGGCATAAAGAGACTAAAATGGGGGAATGAAGTGGCACAAGTAATATTAAGACAATCAATCACAGAACATCTGAGAACAAAAGTGTCGAGTAAACTGCAAATCAAAGGAAATGGGAGTGTGTTTTGAACATGGAACAAAACCATACAAACAGTGTGCAGAAGCACTTGAACACAAAGGTGTTTCTGTGTAGCCAAGAGGAATAGAACTTCATAGAAACACAGATTGTGTGTATCAACAGGCAGCAAATGAAATGGATTTTTAGTGAAGGCAAGGTAGAGAATGCCCTGATTCACTGAAAGATATCCGCTAGTATGAGAACTATTCTTGAAGCTCCAGTTCAGCACTCTGTGTGTAACAACTTAGAGGCACTGCTGCAGGTACCTAAAATGTAGGTAGCACTGGTGATGCCACTATTGTGGGCTGCATTCTTATTAATATAGTTATGGCACTCTGAAGTAGATAGTTGATGTCGAGTCTGGGACTTGGGTTGGCTGGTGAGCCATTGTGCAGTGATCCATGAAGGCTGTGCAGTGCACAGGAATACTGGAAAATTGTCCAGTGTCATATGGTCCCTGTACAGAAACTATGCAATGGCTGTCATGGGCAAGATGAGCTGCACTGAGTTTGTTTCAGGCCTATTAACATGCCAGCAACAGACAGCCCTCTGTTGAAATTTACAAGACAGCACTGTAAGGTACCAGCCACCCACTTACCCTGGTACACCACCCACTTCCACCTCATTACTATTATGTCTTCTACTCCATCCTGTTGCTATACTCGTCATATTTCTTCTTGCTTAACCTCTATAAGGAATGCACCTGAGAAATACCCCACATCATCTGCCACACCGTCTCCTGGCTATATGTATCCATCTGTAAGTAAAGAAAGGAGTGTTACATTGTAAGTGTTTGATGTGCAATTTTACTGTATGAACAGCAAAAATGTGGTAACTGATTAAAATTTTTGCTATTACTTTCTGTGGGGCATCACTGAGAAAAAATCATGATAATTTGAAATTATTGCTGAAGTTTCCTGCAAGTCACTAAGTGCTCTCATTGTCAAATACTGGATGAATAGAATGTTGGCATATGCCTGCAGTGAGGGAGGCTGCGTATACAGTCACACACAGTTCCTAACTGATAAACTTGCCACACTGAGTTGACCCTGTAACATAAAATTGTATGTTTTGATAAGCAGATTACTACAGGATTATAAATTTTAAAATTTGGTCAATAATTATGTGAAATGTTGGCAATAAAATTTATTTGCTACTGGCGCTCTTCAGATACCCAGCCTGTAACTGTAATAAAATTCTTGCTTTCTGGAACTTGGTTAGTAATATTCACTGTTGTACATAATGGAGTGGATTAGATGCTCAGTTATTCACTGATCACTAGGCACTGTAAAAGACTGAAATAATGGATTATGTTCTTTATCATGTCATGTTGAAACAGTTTTCATTTATCATCTGTTTCTTTTACTTTTGCATCTAAAATATTTTTTATTAACACACAATTTCCTTTTTTGTCAATCAGGCCCTGGTGAGGAAGAAGGCACACGTCCTATTGCTCAGGTGAGTGAAAGTAGTGGCAGCACGTATGAGACTGGCAGGGCAAGTGTGATTTTCACCAATAGCAAATAAAGTTTGCTCCTGTGGCATGTAATAAACCCCACACTGCTTCCTGGCCTCTTTCCTCATATAAGCTCAGGGTTTCAGGCCGTTACAATACTTCCTCCTCTTCTGTGGTACTCTGCACACTACCCACATATTTAATCAATGAAACTCCTTTATTCATAACCCATTCATCTTCATTTCAGTCTCATTACATCTCCCACGGCAGTCTGTTTCCTGACGTCACAAACTTTGCAACTTCTTTTGCACTGGTAACTGAAATGCTATCTCAAGTCTAAATTACCTGCTAAATGATCCAGAGCATTTCTCAAAGACCAATCATATACTGGCTCTTAATTTAAAACAATGGCAATGGCAAGGAAATCGTTTCTGAAGAAGAGAAATTTGTTAACATCGAGTATAGATTTAAGTGTCAGGAAGTCGTTTCTGAAAGTATTTGTATGGAGTGTAGCCATGAATGGATGTGAAACATGGACAATAACCAGTTTGGACAAGAAGAGAATAGAAGCTTTCGAAATGTGGTGCTACAGAAGAATGCTGAAGATAAGGTGGGTAGATCACGTAACTAATGAGGAGGTATTGAATAGGATTGGGGAGAAGAGAAGTTTGTGGCACAACTTGACTAGAAGAAGGGATTGGTTGGTAGGACAAGTTTTGAGGCATCAAGGGATCACACATTTAGCATTGGAGGGCAGCGTGGAGGGTAAAAGTCGTAGAGGGAGACCAAGAGATCAATACACTAAGCAGATTCAGAAGGATGTAGGTAGCAGTAGGTACTGGGAGATGAAAAAGCTTGCACAGGATTGAGTGGCATGGAGAGCTGCATCAAACCAGTCTCAGGACTGAAGAAGACAACAACAACAATAACAACCACAACAATTTAAAACAAGAATCTCTCTTTAATTATTAATGTCAAGTAATGTGTTATTGGTAAGTATACAGAATCTTAATGACAGCTCAACTTCATCTCCATTTTCCTGATGTATTGGTAGTTGTCATGGTGCTGACAGTTCTAGGTGGAAGGCACATTGCTGAACAAGAATCAGAGAGCAAGGAATAAACCTGTGGACTGGGAGTTTGTGTTGCCATCGTCATTTGTGAAAGTGGCATGACTGGGCCATGTAAAATTTGGGAATTGGTGTGTGTGCTGATAACCATTCCACTGAGTGAGTGCTCCCCTAACTAGGTATCATCATCATAATGGAATAAATCCTCAAAAAAACCAAATAAAACCATCATGAACTCTGAAGAATGATAAGGTAATTATCGTTACCCCAACCTGCAGAAATGCTGCATCAATCTGATATAGATTTTATGCCCAAAAGAGAAGTGTGTAAAAGTTTACAGCCACCATTTCAACTAAAAAAATGACTTTGTGGTGGTGACCATTATTCATTGGTACTATAGACATTGTGAGACGTACACCTTTACCACAGCGATAGGTTACACCATTGTTGATACTCACTAAACATGACAATATATACCCCTTAAAATCGACAATTACCACTTACTGTTGTCCAAAATACATACTGATTGCAGTTGGGTACTGAGATTTCCTCGTTTTTGAGCAAATACCACAAACACAAATGACAGGTACTCGAAATTGCAAACACGCATCACAATACCTTTCCAGAATGATAGCAGACTTGTTCTCCTCCATACATTCATGGCCTGACAAACTTCCTAAAGTCTTCTGAAAATACTTTCCTGGTTGCGAAATAAGAACCAGGTGAACTACTTCGAGAGGTCTACTTGTCATAGTGGTTGTTACGTTTGACGTATGTTGATCAGTAATTCGATACAACTACCTTAGTGTACTTCAGAATGTGCATCAAAAATTGTGCAGTGTGATGTAAAAGTAACTGTTTAGTTACTTTTGTCCTTTGGGGTTTCCCCTCAAGAGAACTGTACCTACTCATCATCCAGATGCTCACACACAGGGAAACTGATGAAGGGGGCCAGTTCTATCCGAATTTGGCCCAATACAACGAATCCAGAACAAGCAGTCAACACTCAGGTGGACGTTCTGTTACCTTATAGTCAAATTAGTTTTAAATACCCTCTACCTAATAATATATGCATTAGTAATTTCGTTATGCACTTGAACATAAGAGGTCTGTCTGAAGGAATGATCAGGAAGCTTTACGATATAGAAATTTTGCTAGAAAGTGTGAAACAATCTGTGAAAGTAATATGCCTTAATGAACATTGGCTAAAATCTGAAAATATCAGTCTCCTAAATAAACTTACAGGTTATAAACTGGCTACCAGCTTTTGTAGGACCAATGGGTATGGAGGCTCTTGCATATTAGTTCATTCCACGGTAGACTATGATATCAGACAGAATTTTAGCCATCTGAATGAAGAAGGCACATTTGAAATTTGTTGTATAGAACTTAAAGAGTATAACACACTAATTATCAGCATATATCGCACCCCTGGGTACCATATAAGCTCTGTATTTTTAGATAAGTTAGATACATTGCTACATAAATTAAAATGTGAGAAACTGTACAAGAAAGTGGTTATATGTGCTGACTTCAACATAGATGTAAAGACTGATGACAAATTTTCTTCACACTTAAAGAACCTGGTAGCCACAAATGGTCTAAATCTCAATTTCGATCAGTATACAAGAATTACAGCAAGCTCTGCAACATGTATTGACAATATTGTAAGTAGTTATAATTATTATGTAGAAGAAAAGTTTCTTCTAGATTTAGGAGTATCAGACCATAAAGCACTATTTGTATCACTACCGAAGCAAAATTCAGTCTGCACAACAAAAAGATGTAGGAATTTCAGTCAAGAAAATGTGGAAGTATTTTGCAAAAAACTAAGCCAAACCAAGTGGACAGTCAGCAAACACACTTCCACAAGTGACAATTACAATAACTTTTTAACTGAATTCTTGGGTATATTCAATGAATGCTTCCCTTTTGTAACAGTGAGGACCAGGACCCAAAAAAGTAGATCCTGGGTAACAAAAGGAATTAGAGTGTCTAGTACTACTAAGAGGAAACTGCATATGGAGGCAAAAGTAAATCAAAGCCCTCAATTTCTTAAGTATGTAAGCACATACAAAAAAACATTTGACAAAATAGTTAAACTAGCAAAACGTACTGCAAATAACGACTTCATTTCAAATGCAAAAAACAAATCAAAAGCTGTTTGGTCTGTTATAAGAAGTGAAGTTGGCAGTGAGGCAGAGAGAAAATGCCCTTCTAAAATAGTGATAAATGGTAGAGCTGTTACAGAACCCAGTGCCATTTGTGAATCATTCAATGACTTTTTCATAAACTGTAACAAATTTGGTGACTGTTCACCACCAAATACAAAGCCCAATATGACAGATAGCAATTGCACATGTTTTAAGTTTTCTCATGTTTCCATCTCAGATGTCATCAAAATCATAATGTCCCTAAAAAATTCAAAATCTGCGGGGTGGGATGAGGTCCCCACTGAAATAATAAAAATAGTCCGTCACAGTATTGCATATCCACTCTCTTTCATAATCAACCAATCATTTGATGAGGGATGTTTCCCAGATCGATTAAAATATGCAGAAGTTCGGCCCATACACAAAAAAGGCAAACAAGATGAATTGGGCAACTATAGGCCAATCTCACTGTTACCAATTTTCTCAAAAATATTTGAAAGAGCTGCATGTGATCAGATTGAAAATCACAATTCATCTAACAACATTATCTTAGGCAATCAATATGGTTTCAGAAAAGGCCGCAGCACAATCCATGCAATAAATGAATTAGTCACAAAAGTCAGCAGATGTCTTGATGATAGAATGTGTGTGTCAGGCATCTTTTGTGACCTGTCCAAAGCCTTCGACACAGTAAATCATGACCTGCTTCTCCAAAAATTGGCACGCTACGGTTTCCAAGGCAAATCTCTTAGCTGGATGTCATCATACTTGGCAAACAGAAAACAAAGAGTACTTATTAACATCAATGGCAAGAAATTTCTCTCTGGCTGGAAAAAACACTCAATTAGGTGTTCCACAAGGCTCAATATTAGGGCCACTGCTTTTTCTATATTATATTAATGATATGCCATGTCAGGTCCTGTCTGATACTATCCTCTATGCAGATGACTCAACAGCTGTAGTCTGTTGTAAAAATGAGGTAGACCTAATTCGTCATATTGAACAAACACTTGGGGAAGTGGAGGCATGGGTCAAAAACAATAACTTAACATTAAACTTTACAAAAACAGAAATTGTTCATTTTACCACAAAACAATCTGCACAGTCTATAAGTGAAATAAGGTATATGGACAAAAAATTAGAGACTGCAGACTGTGTCAAATTCCTTGGCGTGTTAGTCAATAAAAACTTGTTATGGAGTCGCCATGTGGACAACATACTGGGTCGACTGAATAGCCTTGTATATATTATGAATATCTTGTATAGTATTACTGATTTAGCTGTAAGAAAAACTGTATATAATGCATATTTTGTTTCAGTCATTAGGTATAGTATAATTTTCTGGGGGTCTGAAAAAACAAATTTACTTAGAGCTTTTAGACTACAAAAAAGAATCATCCGGGCAATGGTGGGAGCAAAACCAAAGCAACACTGCAAACCTTTATTTGTAAAACTAGATCTAATGAGCATTCCAAGCATATACATCTATGAAACTCTCACTTTCACGAAAAGAAACCCACAGCTTTTTGAGGGCAACTTCTTCTTGCATCAATATGATACAAGACATAGAATGAGCTACATGTTACCTACCCACCGTTTAAAATCATATGAAAAAACCCCATACTATATGGGCATGAAATTTGTAAATAAAATATGGAAAGATATGGATGACCCAAATGTAAAAGGCACCAAAAGAGACCTAGAAAAATATCTGAAAGATAAATGTTACTATAGTGTAGAAGATTTCATGAATGGTAACAATGCATTATAATTGTAATTCAAATACCTCTTTGAAAATGTTACACCATGTATATTATTAGTTTGTTGTATTTTTAGTATTGTTATATATAGTGTAAAAACTGACAAGTCACCTATGTCACAATCTTTGATTGTTTAAGGCATGTTATGTGATAATAAAAATTGAATTGAATTGAATTGAATTGGGGTTTGCTTTCAGTAATATTATAATAGGTATCTGGTACATGAAACAGAATCGAATGGCCATTCTTATGGTGTACTTTCAGACCTTGCATTGACTTACTTGCCAGCTGCCATGACCGTGGTAAACAGTCCTTTATCCAGGAAGAGGTTTCTTTTTCATACACATTATTCTGTGGGACCCAAATATGGCACGAATCTTAAAGGTCATGGAGAGTGTCAGATAATATAAAATGTTTAAGAAACCAAAAAAGAGGAGCCATAAGATTATGTAACCGCAATAAAGAATTTAACTCAGGAATCGGCTTAATTTTTCAAGGAATACCTGAGCAGAATAGAAAACTCTTCAATTTTGATTTGAATCCACATGGATTACTGCTAAGATGTTTGAATTCCTCTGGTAACTTATTGGAAATGGATGCCGCAGTACACTGCAAGCCTTTCTGCACAAGAGTCAACAAAGTGTGCCCAAGGCATACTGGATTTCTGCCTAGTGTTAACTGAGTGAAAGCTGCTAATTCTTGGGAATAAGCTGATACTGTTAATCAGAAGTGACAGCAATGAATGTATATTGAGAGACTTATGTAAGATTACTCAGACTAATTAACAGTGGTCAACAGGCGTTACACAAGCTTATACAACTTTCTGCCTGAACCGCCCATTTCTGAGCCGAAAAATCCTTTGTGAAACTGAAGAATTACCGCAAAATATACCACCATATGTCCTAAGGAAATGGAAATAAGCAAAGTAGACTATTTTTGTGTTGAACTATCACTTACTTCATAAACCATTTAAAAAGTAAAAATGCCAGAATTAAATCTTTGAACAAGATCCTGTATATGAGTTTTCCACAACAATTCTCTACCTATCTGAACATGTAGAAATCTGAACTATTACGTTTCACGAATCGTATGGCCATTCTGTGAAATAAAAATGGCAGGTTTTGATGAATTGTTGGTTATAAATTGTGAAAACTGATTCTTTTTGTGATTTATCATTAGTTTATTATCTACAAGCCGTGAACCTATTTCTCGAACTGCACTACTTGAAACAATGCCAACATCCGACACAACATTCTTTACTACCAAGCTGATTCATAATCTCTGTCATTATATAATTTACCAACTTACTAACACTGAGATGAGCATGTGCAGTGATATGACATACCACTGACACATTTCAAGCTATTTGATTTATGGTTAAATTCAGTTGATGTAAAGTTATTCACCTGTTTAATTTTTTTGCAGGAGCCACAAGAGGTGCACCAAGAGGAGGTATTGGCAGGTGAGATTTTTGCTTTCTTCAGTAGCTTAATTACATTTTAAAGTTATCGCTTTAATATTACCTTATGTGGTATTTTTGTTCCATCTTTTTCTTGCTAAAGTATTTTAGTGAAGCAGTTGTTCAAAATTTTATACTTGAACTTGACACTGGATATTAATTACATAGTACATAATTCATACTGAAAATTGGCAGTGTCTTTGTAACCACAAGATTGGTCAAAAATGTTTAAAATGGGTATTGTGGTAGATGGTGAGGGAAATGTGATCAAAGAGAAAGAAGACAAAATTTTAAGTACCGAAGTAGCATTAAAAAATAAGTCACTGTAAAAGTAAGGTAACATTACAAATAGGCGCACTGTGATAAATAGTAATATTTAGATCACAATTCCCTTATTCTGTAGTCATGGCTCATATTAAAATCATCATCTTGAGATACATATATTTAGGTATACAACTATCACTCAGCATAGTTGAGCTTCTTAAAGAGGAAAATTGCCAATGTTATTGGGGACTGGAACAAGCTAAACACATTCATGGACAGTGATTTGAAACCATGTCGTCATGTCCTTAAATGAAGAATATTGTCCCTGTAATCCTTCTACTCTCCCAAAGCAAATGGAGGCTTATTTAGTCATAAATAATATAATCTGCTTCACTGATTGCTGCAGTCTGCCAATGTTGGGAAAACATTCTGAATGCACAACTGTAGAAATCACATGGATTTGTAGCGAAGAAGTTGTAGATCCATGTTCAAAGTGTATTTTCACCCTAAAAGGAAGTTTGTGAAGATCATTGAACAGAGAGCAGAAAAGATGAAATCTGAGGGTGCAATATCAGGTGGAAAAGGTAGGTGCAGAATGACTTCCCAACCCAGTAGTTGTGTAGAGTTTCTTGCCAGTCTAGCAGAATGCCGGTGGCTATTATTGTAGAGTAGCATCACTTCACACAGTCTTCCTTGTTGTTATTCTGGGATTGCATTTGGAAGAAGTCTGTTGTTGACAATAAATGCCAACAGGAAACTTCTACCTCATGCACGCAACTCTTTGTACACCACATGGCCACTGTTCCACCAGATGCATAACATTATCTTACGTCGATGTACACAAGTCTTTCTATGCAGCATTGCTGCTTTGTTTGGACTAAAGCATTCCTTTCTATTCTTTCCCTTACAGTAGCACAAACACAAACTTTCTAGTCATCAGTAATAGTTCAGGATAGGAATGACCAGTGGTGTTCACACACTAATCGATAACAAGCAAGCGCATAATGCACCTAAGGACAACCAATAATTTTCCTGATTTGATTTGTGATTCTCATACTCTTCATTTCTGAACCTTCTCTATTGGCTTCATAGCCATTCTTGAGTGTCCGTTGAAATGTTAATATGTCTGTCCTGCTGTGTTGTTCAGTTATTGATAAAAAAAACATATTTCTAACTTTATAGGCCCATTTGTGGTTATCAACTGTGCACAATGTCAGCCACATTATATATATTTCACACATACTCATATCCTGCAATAGAACACATCTTGTAAGACGAAAAATATATTTTTTTGGCAAATCACAGGCAGGTCAAACAATCTTAAAATTTCAACATGATCTTGAAAATGGGTATAAAGCTGAAATCATGACTGTGTAAAACTAATGAACAATTAATAGTCAAATAATGGAAATATCTTTGAAAAGGAAGGTAAAGGAGATACTTGTGGTCAGTGAGACAGTGGTAGTAAAAGAGGAGGAGAGATTTGTGAAGACCGAATCAGTTTGGAGGAAAAGAGATAGGAGCCAGTGTAGACAAAAAGGAATGACGTAGGGACACCATACACCAGTTTTGTGCTGTACTTGAACACATAGGTGTGGGGAGAGAAAATTTTGGTCTGAGGTCTTACACTCTTGTGTATAAGAAAAAAAATAACTTGGATGCCCCAGAATTATTTTTGAGCCATTAAGGAGTTGTGGAGTCAGTGGACATATCAAAGAAAGACAAAAGCAGACAGTGTAATTGAGAGAGTTGACATTGACATTGACAGTGGGATAGACTGTAAATCAGTGGAAGGAAAATGAGACAATGGGAGAGAGCCATATACATAGACAGTGACAGTGAGGTGGAGGTGCTAAGTACGAATGCTTCACTACAGGGAGATACCAGATAAATGAATATAGATTATTGTGTGTTAAAACAGTGGGAATATGTTCACATGCAAAAATTTCTGGTGAGGAAGGCAAAATGTATACAGGGGCTGCTGGTTCCCCACTGTACTGTCAGTATTTTATAGAGGAACATACCCATCTTTCATGTGCTCCAAGAGAAACAATTTACCAGTGGTTTGCTCTAAGGTACTATGTGTTGCATGAGATACTGCTGGTGAAACTAGAGCAAATGGACAGTTGTTTGTGATGCAGTAGGTTGAATCAGATAATGTGGTAGTCAAAAAAATTGTACTGTGGAGCGACTATTGACTACACTACCTTTGGTTGCATGTTGCATGCAGTGTAATCCTGTATTGCAAAACATACAGATACTGAAGTTCATAATCTTGTCATTGAGTAGAGGCCAGGGATGTAATAAACATTACTTATCAATAATACAGTGTCTGCTAATGCTTAATTTTCTGTATAAAAGGCAATGTTCAACACTCTGATTTTAGATGATTTTGCTTGAGCTGTATTTATTCCCACAGAAGCAAATAATTACTGAAATTAGAATCTTATGTATTTTTATGCCTGAAATGAAATAAGCAAATTTTACACAAGATTTTTCTATGCAAGTGTGGAAAGACAGAAATCCAGGACGGAATGTAACAGTATGATAAGGGAAGTTGCTACTCACAATATAGCAGAGATGCTGAGTTGCAGATAGGCACAACAAAAAGATCCCCACATTAAAGCTTTCAGCCACTGAGGCCTTCATCCACAATAGAGTGTCTCTGTTGTACTTATCTGCGACTCAGTATCTCCGCTATATGGTGAGTAGCAACTTTACTTTTCATAGTATTGAAAGACAGGTGTCCTAATTACAGAACTGACACTTTTTTCCAAGCACATTTTCTGCATACAAGATTCTGGTACCCACACACATTTTCAGTCAGACCTAGATTTTGCTATCACCTACAGATTTAAGTAACATTTAAAAATGTATTTGTAATTTTCAATGTATTTAATTGTGATAATTACATAGAAAGAAAACAGTAGCATACCCGTTTAAGCTCTATATTTCACATTTGCTTTTTAGTGAAGTATGTCCAGCCCTTTTATTACATCCCAGCACAAGCAAAAAAAAAAAATAATGCATTAACAGACATGGCATTAATTAAACATTTTGCTGAAGAATGCAATCTGTTATTTCAGAAAACTAGTAATAGCTATTATGATAAATCGTGTATTATATTTTATTACAATTGAAATTATCTGGAATGTAGCAAAACAAAAAAACTAGTCATAAACCATATCTCCAGTTTCCCTCTCTGTGGCTTGGAATGAACAGAGACTGGATAAATTGTGGATTGTGCAAAGGTTAAATATATTGAGAAAATGTACTAGCACCATGAGGTCTTTGTGAAGTAGGAGACAGAAATAATAGTAACAAATGGGTTTGAAAAGTAGGGATGGAAGACAGTTTTTCAGGAGCCCAAGACCACCACAGCTAGGGAACAGGATGACAGCTTAAACATGAGCTAAATGACAAGGGAGAAAAGAGTGAGATGTATGGGACAGGTCTTGCATCTAGGTCTATTAAAGGGATATGAGTAGTGAGGTAATGGGTTAAAAATCCTTTCTAAACACCCAGAATCCTAAACCCCTTCCCCTAATTCAGATACATATTTGTGATCTGGATCGAGAGTGAGAACACCCAATCCACATTCCTCCGGAACCTCAACACGTTCTCCTCCTTTGCTTCACCTGGACCTTCTCAAGCCAACAAGCCACCTTCCTAGGTGTTCACATCCACTTCAAAGATGGCAAAATCACTGCCTCTGTCTATATCAAACCTAATCGCTACAAGTACCACCACCATTTCGACAACTGCCACCCATACCATACCAATAAGTCCCTCCCGTACAGCCTATCCAACTACAGTTGTCACACCAACAGTGATGATCGATCGTCAACAAAATATAACGGGGTCTCAATGAAGCGTTCAGATAATAATTATCATCCAAACCTTGTACATAGCAAATCTTCTGTGCCTTATCTTTGCAGATTACCACAACCCCCAAAGTCTCACCTTCTGGCCATAGAGGAACATTCCCATCGTAACTCAGTACCACCCAGGACTGGAACAACTGAATTACATACTCTGCCAGGGTTTTGACTACCTGTCAGTGTGCTCTGAAATCAGAAATGTTCTGCCTACTATCCTTCCCACCCCTCCAACTGTGGTATTCCTCTGTCTACCAAACCTACACAATATACTCGTCCATTCCAGCATAATCCCTGCTCCCAAGCCCTTACTTCATGGTTCATATTGCTGTACTAGAACTAAATGCAAGACCTGTCTCATTCATGCTTCCACCACCATCTACTCCAGTCTGGTCACAAACATCATATATCGCACCAAAGGGAGGGCTACGTGTGAAACCAGTCGTGTGATATACAAGCTAAGCTGCAACCACTGTGCTACTTTCTGCATGGGAATTACAAGCGACAAGCTGTCTGTCTGCGTGAGTGGCCACTGATGAACTGTGGCCAGGAAATATGTGGACCATCCTGTTGCTGAGCATGCCGCAATTTCAGTGACTGCTTGAGAGCCCTTGCCATAGGGATCCTTCTCACCAACCCCAGCTTTTCTGAATTGCACAAGTGGGAAGTTTCCTTGTGGTATATCCTTAGTTCCTGTAACCCTCCTGGCCTCATCTTGATTTGTTAGTTTTCTCACCCATTCAGATCCTTCCCTGTCTCCATTCCAGCGCTACATGGCACTCATATCACCAACACAAGAAGTCTTTTTAACTCCTTTTGTTGAAAGAACTTCCAGGATTTTGCTTTTTTGTGGGTGGCAAAGTCATTGAAGATACTATTTATCTTTATTACATTATGTGCTTGGTATACACTATTTGACATATATTTTCACTGATAACTTATTCTTGAAGAGAAGTGATGTCTGTGTCTTGAAACAAGTGTGTTCAGAAAAATTAACATTTTGATCACCCCTTTACATCCGAAGCTACGTTATTATATTTATAGTAGCTACCACAGCTAAGGCTAAGTATCTATGGCTGCATAATATGTCTGGCATTGCAGGAATGGGGTATACAAACCAACTTTCCTAATCAATGCATGAATCTGTTAATCCAGACTCTGTTTATGGAACTGTGTTTTGAATAATGGAAAAGGGGTGGGGTGGGGGTGGGGGGGTTATGAAGAATCCAGTCAGCAAAAATAATGTTTATATGATTTGCTTTGACACGTGAGAGCTGAGGACCTATGAAATGAAGAGGCTGGGAGTAAACAGTGTAGTGGAAACAACTGAAACACACAGGAGAAATGTGTTCACACAAGTGGAGAGAAT
The DNA here is from genome assembly GCF_023864345.2 of Schistocerca serialis cubense. NCBI lineage: Eukaryota > Metazoa > Arthropoda > Insecta > Orthoptera > Acrididae > Schistocerca > Schistocerca serialis. The sequence goes on from NW_026047573.1 coordinate 5,604,304, forward strand.
GGCTGATAAGTATCCGAATATAATGTACGTACAGTATCACTGTCATTTTGCTCATAAAATATTTCCCATTAAGACTTTCACTACAGTCTGTTCCCAGACCAATCTGTTTGTCTTCCTGCCTGACCTCTCTACAGGAAGTCCACCAAGGAGCTGCCTTGCCACATTTGCCACCCACTCTTGTGGTCATTCATCCCACTTATTGTGGATGATATATGCAAAAGGTAAGAAATGTGCTCAGGTTGTCACAAACATTAGAATTTCATTGCAACACAGGAGGCACATGATAATGTTGGGCAAGGGAAATGGCTTCCTAGTGCAAGCAACATAAAAATAGCCCTGATATGCTGTAAGGTTGTGAATAATATAAGCTAAGCTGAGCACTGCAAACTGCTCTGGTGATGCCCCAGACTGTAACAGCAGCCAAAAATATGAGAACAGTCGTCCCCATGGAGGAGATGGCAGTGCCATCCAGGAGGAACAGACCTGGAAGAAAAATATAGGAATCAGGCCACATCATCATCAAGGAGCAATGGTGAGGTGGAATGGTGCAGGCATAAAGAGACTAAAATGGGGGAATGAAGTGGCACAAGTAATATTAAGACAATCAATCACAGAACATCTGAGAACAAAAGTGTCGAGTAAACTGCAAATCAAAGGAAATGGGAGTGTGTTTTGAACATGGAACAAAACCATACAAACAGTGTGCAGAAGCACTTGAACACAAAGGTGTTTCTGTGTAGCCAAGAGGAATAGAACTTCATAGAAACACAGATTGTGTGTATCAACAGGCAGCAAATGAAATGGATTTTTAGTGAAGGCAAGGTAGAGAATGCCCTGATTCACTGAAAGATATCCGCTAGTATGAGAACTATTCTTGAAGCTCCAGTTCAGCACTCTGTGTGTAACAACTTAGAGGCACTGCTGCAGGTACCTAAAATGTAGGTAGCACTGGTGATGCCACTATTGTGGGCTGCATTCTTATTAATATAGTTATGGCACTCTGAAGTAGATAGTTGATGTCGAGTCTGGGACTTGGGTTGGCTGGTGAGCCATTGTGCAGTGATCCATGAAGGCTGTGCAGTGCACAGGAATACTGGAAAATTGTCCAGTGTCATATGGTCCCTGTACAGAAACTATGCAATGGCTGTCATGGGCAAGATGAGCTGCACTGAGTTTGTTTCAGGCCTATTAACATGCCAGCAACAGACAGCCCTCTGTTGAAATTTACAAGACAGCACTGTAAGGTACCAGCCACCCACTTACCCTGGTACACCACCCACTTCCACCTCATTACTATTATGTCTTCTACTCCATCCTGTTGCTATACTCGTCACATTTCTTCTTGCTTAACCTCTATAAGGAATGCACCTGAGAAATACCCCACATCATCTGCCACACCGTCTCCTGGCTATATGTATCCATCTGTAAGTAAAGAAAGGAGTGTTACATTGTAAGTGTTTGATGTGCAATTTTACTGTATGAACAGCAAAAATGTGGTAACTGATTAAAATTTTTGCTATTACTTTCTGTGGGGCATCACTGAGAAAAAATCATGATAATTTGAATTTATTATTGAAGTTTTCTGCAAGTCATTGTCAAATACTAGATGAATAGAATGTTGGCATATGCCTGCAGTGAGTGAGGCTGCATATACAGTCATACCCACAGTTCCTAATTGTTAAACTTGCCACAGTGAGTTAACCCTGTAACACAAAATTTTATATTTTAATAAGCAGATTGCTACAGGATTTTAAATTTTAAACTTTGGTCAATAATAATGTGAAATATCGGCAGTAAAAGTTTATTTGCCCGTGGCAATCTTCAGATAGCCAGCCTGCAACTGTAATAAAATTCTTGCTTTCTGGAACTTTGTTAGTAACGTTCACTGTTATACATAATTGAGTAGTTCAGAAGCTCAGATATTCACTGATCACTAGGCACTCTAAAAGATTGAAGTAATTGATTCTGTTCTTTATTATGTCATGTTGAAACAGTCTTCATTTATCACCTGTTTTACTTTCGAGGATAAAATATTTTTTATTTTAACACACAATTTCCTTTCTTGTCAATCAGGCCCTGTTGCGGAGGAAGGCCCACGTCCTGTCGCTCAGGTGAGTGGCAGTAGAGACAGCACCACTGTGACTGGCAGAGAGGGGGTGAGTTTCACCAGCAGCAAAAGTAGTTTGGCTTTGTGGCACATGGTGAACCTCACACTGTTCCTGGCCTCCTTCCAGGGTGCTCATAAATTTCGTCTGCCAATGGTTTTTAGCCCTTCTGTGTTCTGCCCTGCACACACCCATTATAATTAATCAACTCCTTTCTACATATCCTATTCATCTCCACTTCATTCTCATTATTTTTTGTACTCAAATCTTTCCTGGCACTACAACATTAGCAACTTTATTTACACTGGTAAGTGAAATGTTATCTCAAGTCTATTATCTCAGTATAATTGTCTACGGAACAATCCCAAAAATTTCTCAAAGAATACTCGCATGGTAGCTAATGACAGCTTAACTTCATGTTTTGTCCCCTGATGTAGTAGCAGTTGTCACAGTGCACAGATCTAGGGGCAAGGCACATCACTGAACCAGAATGAGATAGCATGGAATAAACCACTCAAATCAGCCAGGTACAGTGAAGCCTGATGAAGCAACTATCATTGTCGCACTCGGGAGAAACTCTTCATACACCTGCAGCAGATTTCATGCACGAGAGGAGAAATTCCTGAAGTGAATAGAACTTTAAACCCACTATTTGAACTAAAATATGACTTCATGGCAGCAACCATCATTCATTGGTTCTATAGACATTGCGAAATATGTAACATTACCCAACTGATACGTTACACCACAATGATTTTCATTAAACATGATAATTACCACCTACAGTTGTCTAAAATATTTAGTTATTCCAATTACACATCAATTAATTTCTAAAATGATAAGTCGCTCTTCTTGCTATCATCATAGCCAGACGAACTTGAAAAAATCTTATTAGAATATTATCTAGGCTATTATATAGATATCTTGTGCACTTTGTAGAGAGGTCTTCTTGTCTTTGGATATCACAAGTTTAACTCCTGTTGCTTAGTAATTCAATAAACCTAACTTCATGTTTGGTAGCTTGTATATCACAGGTTGTTCTGTATGAAGTAAAGGTAACTGTGTAACTACTTTTTATGTTTGGGATTTGCTTCCAGTAACATTCAGACATGTCTCTGATGCATGAAACAGAATCAAATAATCAACCTTCGGATGATCATTCACATCTTGTACTGACTTCTGTATACTGGTAGAAGTCCCTACTGCAATGACTACATGATCAACACTCATGCTGTCTGTCATTTGAATTTCACTGTATAGTGTCTGCCACAAGGAGTGCAACTCTGAGGGCAAGGGCCAATTCCACATTAACTTACGCAGCCAGAGACATTGCAAAATATCTTAAATGTGATCACAATGGGAGTTATTAGTCAAAATGGGTCAAAAATGGATGATGTGGAATGCAGTACAGTGCCTTTTGTGAAGCTGTAGATATTAGATTCTGGTTTGACATTGTTCACACTTTCAAAATGTTTAGCATCTGGATGCTAGAATAAACCTGAAGTTCTAACAACCTCATCATTATCAAGCAGTAAAAGTAGTTGTGTTTTTTGCACCACTGAGGGGATATTTTTGAAGTGTGGCACTGTTACTGTACCATTTCTGTAGGGGAACTCCAATTCTTATCAATATCTTAATGAGATATTGTTGGGGCTTGATTTCACCCCTTACTGTATCACACCCTCAGATGCAATGGTCCATATTGAAATGATTAGTGAGAATGTTCGCTGCCTCACACTGCTCACTCTCTTTGTGAACTAACTGTAACAGACCACTGTGCTGCAAGTAAGGGTGCACAAGTCATTCTGTATGTGATTGTCTTTCATTGGTATTCTGAGGTGGTGCAGATCTATCACTCCTCCACAGTATTAATTGGAAATGCATTCTTCATCTACTACCAGCACTTGTCGATCCATAATCTCCATGTTTACTGTGAAGGCAATGCGATGTATGTGGAAGCATAATGTTACGGAGTACTAATAATGTTGACTGGTTGGTCCTACCATTGGAAGACTGTTTAGTGACAAATTCTTGTTTGATTTGGCAAGAGAATGAAACACTACTCTTGCTTTAGTAGTTGAACTGAGTTTTTTTAAGGACAGCTGAAGTGGCAAGTAATATGAAATGAAATCTGTAATGACTGCTACTACCATATGTCGTAAATCTTCATACTTCCTCACAAACTTTGTGTAGCTTTCCACAAACATTGATTGTCTTGCTAGTTTCTGTTCAGTCTGAAAGAAGCATTTTGCTGTATCATGAAAAGAATTGCATAACAAACTTCATTCTTCCTGAAATGGAAGACGAACAATGAATCTGTCTGTTGAATCTTTAGTTGTGTGTTCCACGAAGTGCGAGTCACATTGCTGCTTTTCTTCCATCATTAAGACATTGATACCTCACAACTAGGGTTGGGACAGCTTTAAGGAAAAGAAGTGGAATGTGGACTCACATATTTTGTCGTTTGTTGTTTTATGTAGGCCTAATACACTTCATTACTTAACAACATTATTATTATTTCAATTTAAAAACCTACTGAAACAGTTGTGATACTCGCAGTCAAAATTCAATCAGGCTTAATTAATTAGAAGCCATATTTTGGCAATTGTACCACTATGAAAACGGCATGAAATTGGAAGTACACAGTTCACAAAACAAGGAAAGGTCACACCAGTCGGGCAGGTTCAACAAACAGTTTTATCAATCAAATGAATCGCAGTGACAGACATTAGATGCGCTAACAATTTACAAGCTTAAGTAACTGTTAGACAATTGAATAACATTCATCCAAATACAGGAAGATTTGCAAGTCACACCACTGATTGTAGCTGGTGGAAGGCCTCTTAGAAATGTATAACACTTAACAAAAAGAAAGAAAAACCATTAAACAGTAAACTACACACGCCATCATACCAGACAAACTGGTAAGGTATGAATTTGAAGTATTGCAAACAAACACTAAAAATGACCTTTAATAAACATACAGTTGTCAAATATTCAGAGAAAGCTGAGAGCTACTGTAGAGAACTGTAACAGTCAACAAGGAATGAGCAGCCAAATTCCCCAAGTGGAGTTAGCAAATGACTATGCACCAAGGCAAAGATCAACAGTTTACACTGATAACTAACAGGTTTTAAACTTAACATACTCAGAATTAGTGATAAGAGTACAACATTTAAGCAAGTAGTTAAAGGTATAATGAGGAGGAACCTTAGGCTTGGTAAATGTGCCGTTACCACCGGAGCTCAATAAATTCACCAAATAGAGCAGACTACTGGCTTCTGCCCATATTGTGACAGTCTGCTGTGGCACACGTCAAATGAGCGACTTCACTTCACTCAGGCCACCACAGTGCGGCTGGTAGGGGCAGCAGACTGCCAGTCAACCCAGACACCATGCGACGACAGAAGTGCCACCATGGCAAAAGGCAAACATGCCTCTACTCTGGGCCCTGGGAACAAGAACACTTCATTTCCTGCCAAAGCTACCCTAGCAACACACACCAATGGGAACAGTAATCTGCACAAATAAACCTTCGCTCAAGAAGGGTCAGGGAGTAGAAAATATGAACAAATGGCACAAGTGACTAGCAATGTAATTAACACTCATTAAAATTTCTGTTATTCAGAAGCGAAAATATCAGCACCTGCTGGTACAAAAACTCAAGAGTACACATGTACCAAGATAGCTTTGCCTCCGACATAGATCACGTTACTATTGATTCCCTTCATGAGGCTTACAACAGGGAATACTCTTACATTTGAATGACATATTACGTGCAACACAAATTGCAATTAATAAAACTGACTGATCATCATCCACTCAGTCACTCATAGGTGCATTAATATAACAGGTGCGATTTTAGATAACACAGACATGAGCTTACTCAGATATAACAAAACAACACTTAACTCCACTCAGTTGTGAAGGAGCCATACCTTGCAGGATTCCAGCCAGGGTATTATTGCATCCTACCCACTTGGGTGATTGTTGAGGAGCCATAAAACTTAAGCTTGTAGAGTAAGCCAGTTACTTGCCAATCAGTTTGCATGGAATGTCCATCTGTCTTCATGCAGCTCACCACTATCTGTCCTTATGTGAGCCGGCACAGCTTGCCCTTACTGATTCAACCTTAAGCGACATCTCAGGACCTACACCAAACAGTGGGATTCCCCCAAAATCAACAACTTGCCAGCCACATGGCCTCCAGCCAAATTCTCTCCAGGCCCCACCAAACACACAATCACACAAACACACACACATGCACACATGTGCAAGTGTTGCCATGGCTCAGACATGATTTAATTCTTCTGTCTTCCACAGTTTCTTCAAGAAAGTCAGTGTCAGATTTCACAAAGCATAACATGAAAGGCCACATTGACAAAATTTTGTGCTCTACCATTTGATACTTCTTTGACATACATAACCCAACACAGTTCTGTTTCTTAAGGCACAGGATGATGAGTTCTAATGGAGATAGTCCTTGCCTTCTGAATGTACAGACAAAATTTTGCTCCCAGCAACACGTTGATCTTGCCAGGTGGCCAAAATTCTGGATCGATAAGTTTTATACTTGTCAAATCCAACACACTGGGATCAAGACAAGATGTCAGTTACCTTCAGCAACATTAAACAGACAGAAGGTAAAATGAAGATGTTTGTACAGAAGTTGACTTGAACAGAGATATGCTGTTTTGTTTCTGATATGATTCCAGCTGTTCCTTGAATGGATACTCTACTGTGCCATCTGTGATGTCAGAGGCACTTTGCACATGCTTCAGATATAAATCATGACTGCGAGTCAGAAACTAAGAGAGCATAAGTTTGCCGTGTTCCACTGCTATGTTTCAAACATATTGTCCCTGTTGTGAGCAGCACTTGTTTGTCTGGGATGACTTTAAGTGAGCAATAATGCAATGTACTTGATGGATGTATACCATTGTGTTTGTGTTTCATGTCACTAGGACAATCCTTCCTTGTTCCATATTGTGTGTTTTATTTCTGTGTAGCAATGTGTGGGGTCATCTTTGACAAGCATGACAGCATACAGATGTGCAACTAGAAGCCCTACAATCACCCTTCAGACAATTGTTGAACAATGTGTTGGGCATCACAATTGGTTTGTATTTACTAACGTTGCTTGCCTGAATTTGCTGCACTTCTGCAAAACATAAGGCAAGTGGCACATGACAAATGCAGCACTAGCAGGGACTAGATTCATCTCAAATGCCCAAATTGCTTGGCGTTGCAGGTGCTCTGCTTTTTGTTTCCCATATGTGCTGTGCCATGGTAGTACTGTAGTCTTGATGATTTCAGATTTGCATTTATTTTTGAGAAAAGCACATCTCTTTTCTAATGTCGGAAAGCTATTGAAACTCAGGCAAGTTTTAAATTATGTTCATACAGACTGGTCCACATTTTCCATAAAGAGCAGTGATATAATTATGTCTTGAAAGGATACGTTTAGTTGTACTGCCATCAGCAAATCAACATTGCTTGAAGTAGTGCATGAAGTTCACTTGCACCTTCCCCAGTCACTGATGAGAGCATTAACAACTTCTTCAGATGTGCTGATGCAATCAGTCTAGGATTATTGTATGTGTTGAAAACCGTACCGAAGCCACATTAAAATTAGTGATAGTCACCAGAAGATGGGCAATTGCATTGTGAGCTACACATGTTACTGAACTAAGCAAATGGTTATTTAGCATTGTCCTCTAGTTCCTCATTATTTACCACGAGGCTCACAAATGTCACAAAAATTCCTGACTTGCTTTACATCACATCTGAATTATGGCAGTTTTATGAGGTCAACTTTATGGTACACTCATGGCTTCCCTCCATTTGTCCGCCCGTGATGATGTTTGTGACAGTGACCAATATCCAGTGATCCTATTGTTCCTCTGCTACTGTCAGGTGGACAGGCCCCCAAGTTACGCATTCCACAGGGCCAATTGCCCTTTGTATATGTCTGCCATGCCCTTCTACACCTCCCTGTCGAATTCCATTGATGCAGTCGTGTGAGGCATCTCTGCCACTATTCTTCACACTGCTGTCTCCCCTATGAACAGGTCTCCTTGTCATTGATCGGTACTTTGGAGGGCCGAGGATGTCACACTTGCTGTCCATGACCGCTGAAAGGCGCTGCTGTATTGTAAGTGACACCTTCCACAGACCGACCTTTTTGGTTTTAAGTGTGTTCATGTTAAGGCTCATTACTTTCTTGAGCAGCATAAAAAGGAATGCTGGTAGCACTGTGTGTCCTCTCTGGGTACGTACGCCTCTTCATTGCAGGCTCTGTCCAAGCTCCATAGTGTTCTCTGCTGCCAGAAACATTCAGTTGTCCAGGGCCTCTGCACTGAACCATTGGTCCTCGCAGAACACCTTGCTACACACTTTGTGCTGGCATCATCACCACCTTTCTATCCTGCTACCTTTCTCCAGCAGAAATGCAGTGTTGACCAGATCCCCCCCCCCCCCCTCCCCCCTTTTGTTTCATCCCGCACCACATTGAGCTATATAGTGAACCCTTCACTGAATGGGAATTGTTGCAAGCTCTTAACTCTTCACAGGGCATGGCAGCTGGCCCAGATTCCGTCCACAACCAGATAGTCTAGGGTCTTCAACTGCATTTGGTTCACAGATGCTTTTCTGCCACAGTGACGAAACAGTATAGATATCACTGTCCTTAAGGCGAGGAAGAACCCAACGGCTCTTGACAGCTACCACCCAATTAACCTGACAAGTGTCCTACATAAACTGCTCAAGAGGATGGTTAGCTTCAGATTATGCTGGGTACTCGAAACTCTCGGCCTTTTGTCCCGGTATCACTGTGGCTTCCAAATGAGACGATCTACAACTGATTATTTACGTGGAATGGTAAAAGCCACCCGACAGGCTTTTATTCACTGCCAGCTCCTTGTCATGGGCTTCTTTTACCTACATAAGGCACACGACATGGCTTGATGCCATCACATTTTAGTTACCAACCATGACTGGGGCTTCCAAGGTCCCCTTCAGATTTTTATCCATGAGTTTTTCTCTCAGCTGTCTTCTGGGTTCAAGTTGGCACTTCACTCAGCACCCATGGAATTCTGGAGAATGGTATCCCACAGGGTTCTGTGGCAAGTGTGACACTCTTCCTCCTTGCAGTCCATGGGCTTGTGACCTCTGTTGGGCCTCTGGTTACTCTGGCATTGTACATCGATGACTTTTGCATCTGATGCAGCTCCCACTAAGTAGCATCTGGTGAATGCCAGCTCCAAGATGGCATCCCATGGGCCTCTGCATGGGCCACCTCCTATGGCTTCTAGTTTTTTCCCTCCAAAATACATTTTTATCATCGACTCACAGTACACCCCAATTCTAAATTTTATTTATGTGACCAGCTTCTCTATGTTGTAGCACAGTCCTGTTTCTTGGGCCTTATTTTTGATAACAAGCTGACACGGCTGCCCTACACTTGCCACCTAAAGACTGTATGTATGTGGAAGCTTAATGCTCTCCACCTCCTGGCTCTTGCATCTTGGAGTGCAGACTGTATCACTCTTCTCCATCTTTACCATGACCTAGTCTTCTCCAGGCTAAATTGTGGTAGTCAGGTTTATGGCCCAGCAGCTTCTTCGACTCTGAAGCTACTTGACCCACTTCATCATTGTGGAGATCTAGCTACTGGTGCCTGTCACACTAGTCCCGTTGATAGTCTCCTCACAGAAGTGGGGATTCCCCCTCTACACATATGACTGAACCAACTGCTACTTTCTTACACAGACATCATTTGCCAATTCCCCGACTATCCAATGTACGCTGCAGTCTTCGCCAATGAGGAATGTGTCTCTCCTGGCACCCACTCTTGCATGGGATTGCCAGTTGGCATGCGTATCACTTCCCCCTGTCAGGATCCCCATGTGCACTCACTGTAATGCACCTCGTGTCTTTCCTCCCATACCCCTCCCATCCTTGGATGGTAACTAGACCATGAATTAGGACTGACCTATTAAAGGGTCCTAAGATCTCTGGCGACCCTTTGATTCTCTGCCGTCTTGTATGTGCCATCCTTGAAGAGTTCTAGGGTGCCACAATCTGTTACACTGATAGTTCTGAAGCAGTTGATAAGGTGGAACATAATTTCATGTCTCTTACTGGCTTAGAACACCACTTATTGCCAGGATCATTTAATGTGTTCATAGCAGAGGTCCTAGAAATTCACAGAACTCACATTTTTTTCCCCTCAGGCCTCACTCCACAGTGTTTTAATCTGTTCAGACTCAATGAGCAGCCTGCAGGCTATCGACCAATGCTACTCTCGTCAACCTTTGGTCTCTTCTGTCCGTGTCCTTCTGTTGGCCCATGAGTATGCCATCTGTTCAGTTGTCTTTCTCTGGGTCCCAAGTCATGTGGGCATTCCAGGGAATGAACTGGCTGACCGTTTGGCTAGAGAAGCAGATACTTACTGCCATTTCCTTTCATGATTCCAGCTGTGGATATGCGGATCTATGTCAAATCTCTCTTTGCCCAAAATTTGAATGACATCTAATGTGCTACTGTTCATAGTAATAAACTCCCTAAAATCAAGTAGTCCAGTGCTGTTTGGTGCTCTTCCTTCTGCTCTGCTCAGAGGGAGTCATTGTTTTATGCCATCTGTGTTAGTCCTACCAAGCTCCCCCATTGTTTCCTCCTATGTAATGACTCTCCCCCACAATGTTGTTGTTGAGCCAGTCTGACAGTACCCCACATATTGGTGGAATGTCCCCTTCCTTTGGCCCTTTGTGCCAAGTATAGTCTTCCTGTTTTCTTAAATTTAATATTAACAGACTGTTCTCGGATGGTTGAAGTGGTCCTCAGTTTCCTCTGTGAAAGTGGTTTTTATTCACAGATACAAGGTTCTACTTCATTCTTGGAGCAGGGGTTGGGACCTCTTTTGCAGCCTTCTCAGTGTGGGACCCTATGAACACTCCCTCATGGAAAGGCCACCCCACTTTTTTGCTTTTTTCTTTCTTTTCCCAGTTTTTACATTTGGTCTAACATTTTATGCCTTTTACTTTGTGTTTTTAATCTTCATTATTTTATTATTTGACTCCCCTGACTGGATCCATCCACTTTCAGCAGAACCTCTTTCTTCTGTGTCTGACTTAGGAATTGTGGGACTGATGATCTCACCATTTGGTCCCACAACCCCTCTCAATCAATCAATCAGTGAAGAGAGATCCATCATCTAATGAAACTGGCTTCATCTCCATTCTGCTCCATTGAAGTTCACTGCATTTTCACCCGCAGGTGGCTGCTCCTGCATGGAATTTCATCGAATCCATCACAGTCTGGCCCAGGTGGACCAAAATGTTATTGTCCACAGACAGCAATTTACATCGTCGATTTTATCTGACGACCAGGAATTTAAAGGACTGCATATTTGTTCACATTCAGTTAGATGGCAATGAATGACAGCGTGTGTGCAGAAGCACTTATAATTGACAGTTGGCACACACATAAATGAAAACACACATATTCAACCTTCAGTGTAAGAGGCTTGTATGCAGTGATCTACGTCAGATGCCAGATCGCGTATTCTTTCACAACTGTTCGCTCTCTTTCTGTGACAATTGTCTTATTAGCCACCCTAGGAGTGTGGTGTCTTGGCCGTTATCCCTCAGGCAGAAATGGCTTGATAGAGGGCAGCGCTGTCCACTGACTTGGACAAGTGTACTGACCAAACAACCACCTACTCCAGTCTGCTCTCAAGCATCACATATCCCATCAAAGACAAGGCTAACTGTGAAAGCAGTCATGTAATCTACAAGCTAAGCTGTGACCACTGTGCCATGTTCTGTTGGATGCGCCAAACAACAAGCTGTATGTTCACATGAATGGCCACAGACAAATTGTGGCCAAGAGGTAGTTGAACTACCCAGTTGTTGAATGTGCTGCCCAACAGAACATTCTTCACTTTAATGACTGCTTCACAGCCTGCATCATATGGATCCTTCCTTCCCACACTAGCTTCTGTGAACTGCATAGGTGGGAATGCCCCCTCCACATTGCAATATTGCCAAAGAATGACAGATAAATGGCCACAGTTCTAACACACATACAAGAGCATCTCATGGTATTTTATCAACAACAAAACTATGGCAAGAAACCACCACCTCACTGCAACTATCAAAATATCAAGGACAAAAGTGATTTTGAATTTTTGGTTAGCAGAAAAAGGAACACCAACAAAATGTTATGGTTCACAACAAAATCAAAAATATTTGCCGAGCACAGAAACAAAACTTCACAGCATAATGACATAATCTGCTTGGTAAACCAACCAGGGCTTCATGGAACCCAAGAGAGAGCAGCAGCAAATTTCAAGATTCATTATGTTCTGAAGATAAAGAACCTTTATTTGTCCAGATTATGTGTAAAATGATAGTTGAACATTTCAATGCCATTTGGAAATTTTCATTTATTTTGCTTGCTTCATTATTTCTGTCTGTAAATGCTAACTGAATTTGGTATCAGATTTAATAAATGCAACTTGATGAGTAGCTCTTTGTAATTTACACCAGAAAAACTATGAATGTCATAAATTACATTTCTTCCCCATTACAGAGGAATAAATTGACTGTGTATCGTCGCAGATGCATTTCCTGGAATATGTAAACTTATGACTTATAATCTACTGTCCTAGAACTTAGTTCATAATGTCAACTGTTGTGAAGTGTAGGCTGACGTTCAAGATATTAGTCATGAAGACTCGATACACAAAGAAGTGGGATGCAAACATGCTAAGGAATGTGATAAGCTTGAAGCTCTTCAAGGCTCTTAGATAAAGCAATAAGAAATAACTCATTAGGCAGTACAGTTGAAGAGGAACACATGTCTCTAAAAAGGGCAATCACAGAAGTTTAAAGGAAAACATAGGTACAAAGAAGGTAATTGCGAAGAAAACATTGGTAACCAAAGAATTACTTCAGTTGATCAATAAAAGAAGGAAGTACAAAACTGTTTAGGGAAATTCAGGAATACAAAAATAAGTCGCTGAGGTGTGAAATAAATAGGAACAGGGATGCTAAGATGAAATAACTGCATGAAAAATTTGAAGAAATAAAAAAAAATTAAAAAAAAAAAAATTGATAGTCTGATGGACTAATTCAGTGTGTAGGAGAGTCAAAACAATGTTTGTTGAAATTAAAAGTGAGGGTGGTAACATTAAGAATGCAATGGGAAGTCCACTGATAAATTCAGGGAACAGGGTAGATAGGTGGGAAAAGTACTTTGAAGGCCTCTATGAAGCGGTAGATTTGCCAGATGTGGTAGAAGAAGAAGAAGCAGGAGTCTAGTTAGAAAAGATAGGGGATCCAGTATTAGAATCAGAATTTAAAAGAGCTTTGGAAGACTTAAAATGAAATAGGGCACAGTGGATACATAACATTCCATCAGAATATCTAAAATCATTGGGGGAAGTGGCAACAAAACAATGATTCATGTTGGTGTGTAGAATATATGAGTCTGGCAATATACTATCAGACTTTTGGAAAAATACCATCCATGCAATTCCCAAGACTGCAAGAGTTGACAAGTGCGAGAATTATCACAGAATCAGCTTAACAGTTCATGCATCCCACTTATTGACAAGAATAAGAATGGTAAAGAAAATTGAGGATGCATTACATGACGATCAGTTTGGCTTTAGGAAAGGTAAATGCACAAGAGAGGCAATGTGATGTCGTGGTTCATAATGGAAGCAAGACTAAAGAAAAATAGAGACATATTTGTATGATTTGTCAACCTGGAAAAAGTGTTGAACAATGTAAAATGGTGCAAGATATTAGAGATTCTGAGGAAAATAGGGGTAAGCTATAGGAAGAGATGGGTAATATACAATATTTACAAGAGCTAAGAGGGAATAATAGGCAAATAACCAACAACAAATTGCTTGGATCAAAAACGGTGTAATACAGGGATGTCGTCTTTTGCCCCTACTATTCAATCTGTACAGCATAGCAGCAATGATGAAAATTAAGGAATGTGATTAAAATTGAAGGGGAAAGTATATCAGTGATACAGTTTGCTGATGACATTGCTATTGTGAGTAAAAGTGAAGAATTGAGTGATGTACTGAATGAAGTGAACAATCTAATGAGTGCAGAATATGAATTGAGAGTAAATCTAAGGAAAGATGAAATTAATGAAAAGTAGCAGAAATGAAAAGAGTGAGCAACTTTAGATTGGAATGATGGTCACGAGGTCACCTAGGCAGCACAACAACCAATGATGGCTGGAGCAAGGAGGACATCATAAGGAGACTAGCTCTGGCAAAAAGGTGTTCTCTGGCCAAGAGGAGTCTACTGGTGTCAAAAATAGTCCTTAATTTGAGGAAGAAATTTCTGAGAATGTATGTTCGGAGCACAGCCTTGTATGATAGTGAAACATGGACTACAAAAGAGCCAGAGAAAAGAGAATTGATGCATTTGAGATTATGTGCTGCTGATGAATGTTGAAAATTGTGGGCCCATATGCTAAGGAATGAGGAGAATTTGCCTGGAACTGAAGAGTAAAGGAGTATATGGATAACACTGATGAGGAGAAGGGTCAGGCTGATAGGAGATGGGTTAAGACATTAGGAGATGAGTTCTATGTTACTAGAGTGAGCTGTAGAGAGCAAAAACTGTAGAGGAAGATAGCATACATCCCGTAAATAATTGAAACAGAAGTTGCAAGTGCTACTCTGAGGTTGAGTTTTGTTCAGGAGAGGAATTCATGGTGGGCCACATCAAACCAGTCAGAAAACTGATGACAAAAAAGTCAACAGTTATGGAAAGGATAGATTGATGCTCATTGTAAACATGACACATGGCCAAGAGAAAAGTGTAGCACCATGCACAAAATGCAGATGATCATAACCTACCAAATTTCAATGGCTGCTTCACAGCCCAGACCATCTGGTTTGTTCCCGCCACCGCCACCGCCACCGCCACCGCCACCACCACCTACACCAGTCCAGTCACAGAATCACCTACCTCATCAAGAGGCAAGGCTACCTATGCAACAAATCATGTGATGTACAAGCTAAACTCCAACAACTGTGATGTATTCCACATGGGCATGACTACCAACAAGCTGTATTTCCATATGAATGGCCATTGACAAACTGTTGCTGAGAGACAGCTAGACCACCTCATTGTTGGGCATGATGCCTGACACAACGTTCTTCCCTAAAATGACTGATTCACAGCCTGTGCCATCTGCATTTTTCGTACCAACACCAGCTTTTCTGAACTGCACAGGAGCAAACTTTCCTACAATGTACCTTACATTGCTGTAACTCTCCCCCCCTCAACCTTGGTTCATTAGTCATTTTCCTTCAGTTTCCTAACCCCTTCCCAGTTCAGAACCAACAATGCTAGCAGCCAACAAAGTGGTTGCAGTTAAAGTGTCTGCTGACAGGGCATGACTTAATCGTGTATGCTGGAAAAGCCTGTGGTTTATGACATGTGTTAATAGAGGGTAAGCATGGACTGTTGGGAGTGTGGTTGCTTAGAAGCCAGGCCTGCTGATGTTCTACCACTCATACATGTTTGCCTGTTTTGGGTAACACTCTTGATTTCTTCTCTTGACATATGACATGTGATGCTCACGTTTCTGGCTAGTGTGTCATTTCAGTTTGTTCAGTTCTTCAAAAAGCTTGAATTCTTTCTGTTGGCAACCTGTTATAGGCTGGATAGGATGTGATGTTTTCCCCCAGTTTGTGACTTAATGCATCTGAACCTGTACACTGAGATTGAGTTGTAAAAGTGGTGACAAATGTGTCTTGTGCATCCATCAATCCAGTTGCATCATCTTTGGCATCTGCAGAAACTACAGTTACAATATGCTGAAATGTTGACCACCTGTAACTGTTGTCATTTTGAGAGAAACTGCAGCAACATGTGTCACTGACATTAGAAACCTTCCTGTTTCCCCAACCCATCCAACTTCTTGGACTTCTTGGCATAGTTATGGACAAGTGGAAAAACTGCATGAAATGGATGAAAAGTTAGTAACCCTGTATACAGGGTGTACCATTTATCTTGAGCACTCTAAGTAACTGTTTGTCTGGATGAAAATTACAAAATGTTTAAATCAAATGTTCTTTAGCTGTCAGAGGGACATCAATCAGCATTATTGCCTTCATTGTAGCTTTGTTTTTTTACAAAGATATGAGCAGTGGTATGACTTTTTTAAATGACACCCTCTATTTTTTACTCTGTAATTCATTTCCTCTCCTAAAGACTTATTCAAAAATGTATCACATCCACGTGCTGTTGTTGACAGAGGACAAATATAAAAATAAGTAAAATGCACACTCGTCATTCCATCAAACATCGTCAGTTGGAGTTGTGTGAGTAGAATGTACACCAACAAAGAGAAGTTAGAAACGCTACTCATCTATGGGGAGTGTAAGTTAGCACTACACTAATTGCAATACTGTTCTCTTATGTAATGGTATATTTAGTACAGTACTTCAATCCTTTTAAGTAGTGTTGTGTAGAGTACGCATATAGTAAAGACTGTCCTCCCTACAAACTGCATTGACATAATATTTCCTTTGTTGTTGTTATTGTTGTTCTTGTTGTTATTGTTCTTGTTTTTGTTGTTGTTGTTGTTGTTGAAGGTTGGCGAAATGCTACACAGACAGCAGAACTATACAGATATAGATATCCTAATAAGTACCCACTTCCTTGATGGATGTTTTCTCGTCTTGTTGTGATGCTTCAGGAAATGGGAAATTTCATCCCACAACAACACAATCGTCATCGCACTCCCTCATACAGAGATGCCCAAGTCACTGTTCTTGCTTTCATTGCTATGAATCCGCATGTGAGCACACAACAGCTTGAACACAAGATGGGCATTTCAAAAACCAGAGTATATCATATTCTTACATGTCACCAGTTCCATTCTTACTACGCACACCTACATCAAGAACTACATGGGAATGATTTCCAGAATCGTGTACAGTTCTGTCAGTGGGCACAGCAGCAAATCCTCATCGACCCGAACTCCTTCTCCAATGTTCTATTTAGCGATGGATGTACTTTCTCAAAAAAAGGGTAAGTAAATTTAAAGGAACATGCATTATCAGTCCAGCAAAACCCCACAATAGCTTAGATAATTGGAACATTGGCATCTATGGAGAGTTAATGTCTGCTGTGGGATGCTTGGTACCACAATTATTGGCCCTTATGTCACCAGTGGTAGCCTATAAGGCACAGCTTATTCCAGCTTCCTGAGACGAATTCTTCCTCGTCTTCTGGATGAAGTGCCACTAAGAACAAGAATGCATATGTGGTATCAACATGATGGATGTCTAGCACATAATGTCTTGCATGTATGTGTGTTCTGAATCAAAGGTATCCTGCCAGATGGATTGGTCAATAAAGAACAGTTACTTGGCTTGCTAGGTCTCCTGATCTAAATCGTCCAGACTTTTTTTTTCTTTGGGGATGCATTAAAGACATTGTCTATTGCCATATTCGACAAACTCCAGCAGGAACATACTGTGCTTGCTTGTAATTCTCTTTAGCACCAACACTGGAAGCAGTAAATAATTCTTTCATTCAGTGTGCCAGTGTATAGGTGTCCAGGATCATCACTTTGAACACCTCTGAATGTTCTTTACTGTATGATTAAATGATGATGGTGTCCTCTTGGGTAAAATATTCCGGAGGTAAAATAGTCCCCCATTCGGACCTCCAGGTGGGGACTACTCAGGAGGACATCTTTATCAGGAGAAAGAAAACTGACATTCTACGGATCGGAGCGTGGAATGTCAGATCCCTTAATTGGGCTGGTAGGTTAGAAAACTTAAAAGGGAAATGGATAGGTTAAAGTTAGATATAGTGGGAATTAGTGAAGTTTGGTGGCAGGAGGAACAAGACTTCTGGTCAGGTGAATACAGAGCTATAAATACAAAATCTAATAGGGGTAATGCAGGAGTAGGTTTAATAATGAATAAAAAAAATAGGAGTGCGGGTAAGCTACTACAAACAGCATAGTGAACGCATTATTGTGGCCAAGATAGACAGGAAGCCCACGCCTACTACAGTAGTACAAGTTTATATGCCAACTAGCTCTGCAGATGACAAAGAAATTGAAGAAATGTATGATGAAATAAAACTAATTATTCAGATAGTGAAGGGAGACGAAAATTTAATAGTCATGGGTGACTGGAATTCAGTAGTAGGAAAAGGGAGAGAAGGAAACGTAGTAGGTGAATATGGATTGGTGCTAAGAAATGAAAGAGGAAGCCGCCTGATAGAATTTTGCACAGAGCGCAACTTAATCATAGCTAACACTTGAATCAAGTATCATAAAAGAAGGTTGTATACATGGAAGAAGCCTGGAGATACTGACAGGTTTCAGATAGATTACATAATGGTAAGACAGAGATTTAGGAACCAGGTTTTAAATTGTAAGACATTTCCAGGGGCAGATGTGTACCCTGATCACAATCTATTGGTTATGAACTGTAGATTAAAATTGAAGAAACTGGCAGAAGGTGGGAATATAAGGAGATGGGACCTGGATAAACTGAAAGAACCAGAGGTTGTACAGTGTTTCAGGGAGAGCATAAGGGAACAACTGGCAGCAATGGGGGAAAGAAATACAGCAGAAGAACAATGGGTAGCTTTGAGAGATGAAGTAGTGAAGGCAGCAGAGGACCTAGTAGGTAAAATGTCGAGGGCTACTAGAAATCCTTGGGTAACAGAAGAAATACTGAATTTAATTGATGAAAGGAGAAAATACAAAAACGCAGTAAATGAAGCAGGCAAAAAGGAATAAAAACGTCTCAAAAACGAGATCGACAGGAAGTGCAAAATGGCTAAGCAGGGATGGCTAGAGGACAAATGTAAGGATGTAGAGGCATATCTCACTAGGGGTAAGATAGATACTGCCTACAGGAAAATTAAAGAAACCTTTGGACAAAAGAGAACCACTTTTATGAATATTAAGAGCTCAGATGGAAACCCAGTTCTAAGCTAACAAGGGAAAGCAGAAAGGTGGAGGGAGTATATAGAGGGCCTATACAAAGGCAATGTACTTGAGGACAATATTATGGAAACGGAAGAGGATGTAGATGAAGATGAAATAGGAGATACAATACTGCGTGAAGAGTTTGACAGAGCACTGAAAGGCCTGAGTCGAAACAAGGCCCCGAGAGCAGGGGGAACTACTGACGGCCTTGGGAGAGCCAGTCCTGATGAAACTCTACCATCTGGTGAGCAAGATGTATGAGACAGGCGAAATACCCTGAGACTTCAAGGAGAATATAATAATTCCGATCCCAAATAAAGCAGGTGTTGACAGATGTGAAAATTACTGAACAATCAGTTTAATAAGTCACGGATGCAAAATACTAACGTGTATTCTTTACAGGCGAATGGAAAAACTGGTAGTAGCCGACCTTGGGGAAGATCAGTTTGGATTCGTAGAAATATTGGAACATGTTAGGCAATACTGACCCTACGACTTATCTTAGAAGCTAGATTAAGGAAAGGCAAACCTACGTCTCTAGCATTTGTAGCCTTATAGAAAGCTTTTGACAATGTTGACTGGAATACTCTCTTTCAAATTCTGAAGGTGGCAGGGGTAAAATGCAGGGAGTGAAAGGCTATTTACAATTTTTACCAAAACTAAATGGCAGTTTTAAGAGTAGAGGGACATGAAAGGGAAGCAGCGGTTGGGAAGGGAGTGAGACAGGGTTGTAGTCTCTCCCCGATGTTATTCAATCTTTATATGGAGCAAGCAGTGAAGGAAACAAAAGAAAAATTCAGAGTAGGTATTAAAATCCATGGAGAAGAAATAAAAACTTTGAGGTTCACTGATGACATTGTAATTCTGTCAGAGACACCAAAGGACTTGGAAGAGCAGTTGAACGGAATGGACAGTGTCATGAAAGGAGGGTATAAGATGAAGATCAACGAAAGCAAAATGAGGATAATGGAATGTAGTCAAATTAAGTCTGGTGATGCTGAGGGAATTAGATTAGGAAATGAGACACTTAAAGTAGTAAACGAGTTTCGCTATTTGGGGAGCAAAATAACTGATGATGGTTGAAGTAGAGAGGATATAAAATGTAGACTGGCAATGGCAAGGACAGCGTTTCTGAAGAAGAGAAATTTGTTAACATTGAGTATTGATTTAAGTGTCAGGAAGTCATTTCTGAAAGTATTTGTATGGAGCGTAGCCATGTATGGAAGTGAAACATGGATGATAAATAGATTGGACAAGAGGAGAATATAAGCTTTCTAAATGTGGTGCTACAGAAGAACTCTGAAGGTTGGATGGGTAGATCATACAACTAATGAGGAGGTATTGAATAGGATTAGAGAGAAGAGAAGTTTGTGGCACAACTTGACTAGAAGAAGGGATCGGTTGGTAGGACATGTTCTGAGGCATCAAGGGATCACCAATTTAGTGTTGGAGGGCAGCGTGGACAGTAAAAACCATAGAGGGAGACCAAGAGATGAATACACTAAACAGATTTAGAAGGATGTAGGTTGCAGTAGGTACTGGGAGATGAAGAAGCTTGCACAGGATAGAGTAGCTGCATCAAACCAGTCTCAGGACTGAAGATCACAACAACAATGAATGTTCTACTCCTGAGCAATGGTACAGAAGAGTCAAAGCCAATTATGTGCTATGTTTTTACTTCGTTTTCTTTTGTTTTCTGACAACTCCAGGAAATGGAAAAGTTTGTGATCCTGTGCACAGTCATTGTTATCTTATGTAACTAATAAATTTATGTTTCAGTAAATGGTACACAGTGATACATTTTTTAATGCGTCTTTAGGAGAAGAAATGAATTACCAAATAAAAAATACAGAGTGCCATTTAAAAAAGATATACAGCTGTACATATCCTTGTAAAAAACAAAGCTACAATGAAACTAATTGTGCTAATTATTCTTTCTCTGAAGGCTAAAGAACATTTGCTTAAAACATTTCATAATTTGCATCTGGACAAACATTTATTTAGGGTGGCCAGGATAAATGGGACACCCTGTATGAGAGTGCAGATCTCCTACCTTCTAGTTCCTTTCCGTGTAATTTGGTGTGAAAGGTTTGTCTACACATGAACACTGCTTCATTGAAGTTTGGTGATTAGTGTATGGCAATGACTGCAAATGTTGAGTGTCAATTGCAAGTTTTTGGCAATGCAGCTTAAGTTAAAATGGCTATCAAAGTGCATTAAAATACTGGACAAAGAGTGGAAAGCAGAATTAGAGGTTATGTCTAGAGATTGTAAGTTTGATTGTCATCAGTGTGGCTTGTCTTACGTAGATGCCATTATCTGTGATATAATTACAAGGTTTGCCTTGGATCAGTTGTTGCAAGTGAAATCTTCAGTTAACTGATCTATCTCTTGGTGATGTGGCACAGTCAGTATTGTCATACGAGCTGTCTGCACAGTCCCAGGAAGCATTTGTTGACTAGTGCCACATAGCGTAAGGGGATCGAAGTTCTTCCTTAGTACGCTGTCAGACGACACTGCAGGGTCTCATTCCATGGGGCTGATCTGCATGTGCCACCATTAGGTGTCAAAAAGCAGTCTTTCTGCAACTCTGTTAACCAACTTAATAAGACAGATGGTAGGAATAGGCTTTCCCCATTAGTGGACACGTCTTCATATGAAAGGTGTAGTGCTATCATAATCCGTGGTCTAGTGCACCAGAAGAGACTGGCCACGTCCTTGGCACTGGTAAGCTCCTTAGATTGTAGGGCATGCCTCAGTTGCCACACACAACATAAGTGGTGGAAATGTCTGCATTTAAATGAAGGTGGTCTCAGGTGCAACCACAGTAGCCACATTATTGACGTCTGTGCTATGGAGTGTAATGTTGACAATGTTGCCGAGTTGTCAATTAACACATTTTCCATGCCTAGCTCACAAGTCTGGTAAACAGCTCACAATCTTGTCCATTTTGAGATACTCGGTTGTGTTTCAGCTTGATGTTGGTGCTGTGGCCTTGTCGGTAAAGGTGCCATACGTATCATGAGCTGTGTAGAAATTAACAAGAAAAGTATCTCCTATAGTTGCCAAAGAGTTCCATTAAGAGGTCAACTGGTTGTGGCAGCAGAATATGAGAATCTGGAGCACCAAGTAACATTCCTGGTGGTCAATTCCTCTTTGGCAACAAATAATTGTGGATTTGACACTTTTACAGCATTTTGATTTCAAGGTTGTTGATAATGTTAATGTAATGTCACTAGTTATTTCTTTTCATGACACTGAATCACTTTCACAGTTCCATAAACATCTGAGCAAACGCTGGGTAATGCAAGGGATTTTCTGGCCCACATTCAGCTTAAGTGGCCTGGGAACACCAAGTTTTCCTGTGCTTGCATTTTGCCATTTGCTATAAAAGTTGTAGTTTACACTGAATCAGCCAAATTAAAGGAATTAAGGGTTATTTTGATTGCAGCATTGAGTGAGTGGGCAATGCCATTAATGTTGGTTAAAAAACCGAATGCAGGAATTGGGTTATATGGCTGTTTTATAGCCGCAATTAAAACACAGAGGTGGAAGTTCATCCAATACCTGTCACTGAGGAGATACTAATGATGGTGGCTGGTGGACATTATTTTTCTAATGTTGATTTGAGAGACCCGTATCTGCAGTTGCTCATTATTAATATAAGTTTAGCAGATTGCTTTTTGCTGTTCCTACTGTTCGAGAATTTCATCAAGCAGAAAGTTCGCCATACCCTGAATTGTGCATCTTATCTGGATGATTTAATTTTCAGACGTGCCACCAGAATTTTCAGAACTTACAGGGAGTGTTTAAAGTGTGGAGGACAGTGGTGTGCATTGTAGGTGGGGAAATTGTACATTTTTGCACCCAGTGTCAAGTATTAAGCCCATGCCTCAAGTAATGACTACTTTGTAGTAATTGATTAACTGCCCATACATCAGAACGTGAAGGAGCTGTTGTTGTTCCTTGCCCAGGGGAACTAGTATAACAAATCCAAACAAAATGCAGTTGTCGTCTCTCACCCTCTGTCAGCTCCATAAGAAAGATGCAAAGTTTGTTTGGTCAGACACTTGTCAGAATGCCTTTTTGTGGTTAAAACATAGTTTATGTTCCTTGCGTTACTACCTTCAATCCCAGAAAACCTTAATACTGGCTGCTGATGCATCACAGCAGTTAAGTATCTTTGGACCTAAAGCCTTTCCACCCACCTAAAAGAATTACTCCCTGATAGAGGTGGTGTTAAACAGCTTTGTTTCTCTGTATGGCTCCAGATTGCAGTTGGTCATGTATCATAAACAGTTAGTACCATTGAGTAATATTTCTCAACAATTATTTTGATGATATCCAATTCTGGCCCAACACCCAGCATGCTAATGCCAATACATTGTCCCAGTTGCCTGTGGGTCCTGATATGGAGTTTGATAGGGAAAAAACAATTTGTTTTACCACTTACAATATTTTAGAAACAACACTGAAAGATCAGTTGTGATTACCTGCTCACCTTTCCACAGATGCCCATCCCGTTTTTGACCTTATTTCAGTATGAAAGAGGATCAGTCTGCCATTCAATATTGTCACTTCAATTGGACAATGAATGCAATGTTGCAGTTACACCTTCACCTTGTCCACACATCCTCTGGTTGCTGCATCCATCTCATCAGGGCGCGTCTCGCATGAAAGCATTAAGTTGATGGCATATATATTGGCCAGAGATAATCTGCTACGCTGATTGTCAGGTGAGGCTGTGTCGTGCCTATTCACGGAACTGAGCAACCACTCCCCAAAAGTTTTCACCTGGCCCTCAACTGGCTAAGACAGGGAGGTAGAGGACATTCAGATTTTTCCAGTCCCTTTCCTGGGGAAATGTGATTGATACTAGTGGACCTCTGGTTCCACTTCCGCTACTTGCTCGGATGTCAACAACAACAGTGAGATCCACCAGCAGTGAGAGGGTGCACCAGCCATCCTGTTCTCTCACAACTGCCAGGTCACAGCTTCAAGGTTTGATGCATTCTGTCACAGCAGTGGTATGTAACACCTGATCACCATCATTGAACTGGGAGGTGGAGTGGAAGGTCAGGATATTTAAGGCCTAAGTGTGGAAGGTGCTGCAAATGATGCTGGTAAATGATGATCTTCCACAGTTCTTAGACATATACTGTGTTATCCTGGTGAATGGCTATAGTCAGAAGGAATTTGTTGTGGGGACTGGGTGTTGGAAACACAGACTGACACTTTCCCATTTTTATTAAAACTAAATACTCATCATAAAATCATTAATCATTATCTCTTTCTATGGTTACACTTTCTGTGGATTATATGTCCCAGTGGACATTTAACATAATTACTTTTTAAAATTTTAGTGTGCTTGAAGTTATTTAATCAAAAAACTGTAAAAGTGTAATGACCATTTACACAATCAAAATGTACTTGAAACAGCTTGAACAGGGAAACTGTAAAACAATAATGATTATTTACACAACTCAGTATAACAAACTAAATTTTCTATTAATCATGGAATAGTGATTAAGGAATTTTTCTCATAAATTTGTGACCACACCTTGCACACTAGGCGATGTAAGAATCTCACGTACTGTTAAAAATAAGGTATACTTTAACAACACTTAATTACCATCACTTGAAAAGGCTTAGTAAATTTCTTTTGATCACCTCTCATTTGATAGCACATGTGCCATAGTTGCCTCAGAGCCACTACACAGACAGCTACTGTGCAGCATACAGTGGCAAACGGCAGTGAACTAGTACTAGTGGCAATATTGACTGGAGGTCCACTAATGTTAAATTTTATTAGATAATCTGAAAACAAGCTTACCAAGTTGTGAGAAAATTAGTCACATCACTAACAGTCTAGACTCCTAAACATAATTTTTCTACAATGACTCAGTGATCACACATTATAATTTTGCCAGCCATATATATCATTTGAACTTCACATCTGACACACAGTTACCTCAAACATCATGTGCTAATAACATGCATAAAACAACCAACTTTTTTGTGTGCATACTGCTTCAGCATATTTAAATATCAAACTGTACATACATCTGAATTTGATTGTTTGTCACTGTAATGTGAACCTGTAAAATCACTGTGCTTATATCACACAGGAACACCTCATTCCACATGCATCTGCTCAGATCTTGCATTCACAAACATATAATGAGAGGGGCTATGGTGAAGTGAGAAACAGCTTGATGTAACATAAGAATTACACATGTTCCTAAAAAGAGTAAATTTTGTTACGTAATCACAACTGTTATCAGCAAAATGATGACAGAATACTGTTTTGTCACCATGTATACATGTAGGCTGCAAAACCAGAAATGTAGACAAATGTCATACAGCAGTAATATAGGTGTAGAACACACAGTTAGAGGTAAAGCCTTTATCCTCTGCTGTCCATATGTCACCCAGCAGTCTGTGGACAATCTGCACACAGTCCATACTGAGCTCGCCCAGGAGAACCTGCTGTCTGCTCGTGCCAACTTACACAGACTTCCACTCTGCAAATATAGCTCCAGTTTCTGGCACAGTATAGCACCACCCCCAAATGTCAAAGATGCTTGCTATCACAAATTTGCCACTCTGTGGTACACTATTTGGCAATAATAGGTGTAAAAGACACGGGAAGCTATTACAACAGTGACACAAGCTTTGCCAACTGCCACCTAAGGAGTTAACTCCAGGGCCTACAACTTGTAAGAGAATGTCGGTATTTTCTCTCAGTGTATAAGGCTATGGGACCCATGACCCTACACCACAATTATTGCTTAATGTTGCACCAGGATTCATTGTACACAGTGCAGTAATTGCAACTGACAATGGTTGCTTCGCTACCTCTGTAGCCACATCAGCAACCCACTGAACAAGTCAAATAAAAGTAGTCACATTTCATGCTGTATTTTGGGGCAGCAGCTACATTTGAGAATACTGACATCCAGATAGAAATGCTGGCTGGGCTTCTGGCATATCTCCCCCTCCCCCCCAACCCCCGCCCACCAAATGCTTGAGATAGAGGTATGGGCATCATTGGCCTTATATCTCCATTAAAGGGGGAGGAGTTGGCCATCCACACCTGTAGATCATGCCATGGCAATGAAGACCATGGAAACAGTGATGCTGGCATACAACGAACTGATTATGGTGGCTCCCAACAGGGTACACCCCGTCTGTGTGTATTGCAAAAAGCCTCTGCTATCTGATGCAAGAAGGTACGGTGACTGACATTCAGTAATTTTGCATTCATTAGCTTAGAAACCAGACTGACTGATATTTTGCCACACATGAATGGTTGCTTCCATAGGGGAATCTCTCTCTTAGTTTGCACTCTTGACAAGTTAGGTGTACTTCTGGTGTTTGTGGACTGTGCAGAGTTTTAGTTGGTAACTTTTCCTTTAGGAGTGGTCAGTTTCCTGACTGATTAAAGTACTTGGTAGTGAAGCCACTTTATAAAAAGGGAGATAGGGATAATGTTGACAATTTTGGACCTATTTCTATGCCATTGGTGTTTGCTAAAGTTATCAAGAAGGTTGTATATACAAGGTTACTGGAGCATTTAAATTCACATAATTTGCTGTCGAATGTACTGTTTGGTTTTAGAAATGCTTTAACAACTGAAAATGCTGTATTCTCTTTTCTCTGTGAGGTTTTGGATGGATTAAATAAAAGGTTTCGAACGCTAGGTGTTTTCTTTGATTTGACAAAGACTTTTGACTGTGTTGACCACAAAATATTACTGCAGAAGTTGGACCATTATGGAGTAAGGGGAGTAGCTTTCAATTGGTTCACCTCTTACTTTAAGAACAGAAAGCAGAAGGTAATTCTCCACAATATTGAGAGTGGTAGTGATGTTCAGTCCCAATGGGGCACTGTTACGTGGAGCGTTCCCCAAGGGTCGGTGCTGGGGCCACTGCTGTTTCTTATTTATATAAATGATATGCCTTCTAGTATTGCAGGTGATTCAAAACTGTTTCTGTTTGCTGATGACACCAGCTTGGTAGTGAAGGATCTTGTGTGTAATATTGAAACAGTATCAAGTAATGTAGTTCATGAAATAAGTTCATGGCTTCCGGAAAATAATTTGATGGTAAATCACAGTAAGACTCAGTTTTTACAGTTTCTAACTCACAATTCAACAAGAACCGATATTTTGATCAGACAGATTGGGAATATTATAAGTGAGACGGAACAGTTCAAGTTCCTAGGCGTTCAGATAGATAGTAAGCTGTCGTGGAAAGCCCATGTTCAGGATCTTGTTCAGAAACTAAATTCCGCTTTATTTACCATTAGAACAGTATCTTAAATAAGTGACAGTTCAACACGAAAAATGACCTTAAATCCAGCCATTAAGGAATCTGAAAACATTAGTCCTGTGAAATGTAGTGTATGCTCATCATCATCATCCTGAAAGCTATGGATCAAGCCAGTCTGCTAAGTGCAATATTTATTCACTTCTGAAAACATTTGACTAGGTGCCATACCAATGCCTACTAACAAACGTACAGCTGTATATGGTACTGACTGAATCTTGGGACTCAGTTGGAGGTTTTTCAATAAGGAGGATGCAGCATGTTACTTCAAATAGTGTGTAATCAATAGATAAGCCCCCAGGGGGCTCACCACACTTTGGTGAGATTATGCTTGGCTGTCATTAGGTCCTATCCTTTGCAGCACCTCTTTCCTTCATGCTGCATGTCTATCTTTCTGTTATTCTCTTTCCACTCCTATGGGCAACATGTCTCGGCTATTTTTGGGATTGTTTTCTGAAGTGTTGGTAGTCTGACATCAGAACAGTCCTCCATCTAGAATGAGATTTTCACCCTGCAGTGGAGTGTGTGCTCTTATGAAACTTCCTGGCAGATTAAAACTGTGTGCCAGACTGAGACTCAAGTCGAGCCTCATCTCACAAGTGTCCCATGTATCTCAATGAAAGGGCCACCCAGGAGACGCAAGAGAAGGAAAATGTACCTGACCGTGTTTCAGGTAAGTTGTTGGCTACTCATACACCCTGCATTTTACTAACTGGCACTTACAGGACTGCTCTTGCTAGGCGTCACTCCACAGAGAACGTGTCCGTACAGACTTGCAACCTGTAATTCAGTATTGCTGTTGTGAAATTGCCCAATATCGTGGTAGTGTCCCCATCTCCTTCACCCACAGCTCTTACACAAATTCGAGCTACTGTTTACCATGCAGTATCCATTTGCCGACTCCAACCCCCATCTACATGTAATCCCAATTAGTAGCTTCCCAAAGCTGATTAGAGGCTTTACTCCCTCCTGACTGTTCTGTGAACATCATCTTCCCAGTCATGATGACCAGATAGTTTCTTATGAACATTATCTTCACTGATGCAGAATGTTGCATGCCTCACAGTTCTTTACTACACTGTGTCCTTGTCCACTGGTGGACTGAGGCATGCTGTGATGTAATTCACATGCAGAGAAGTGTTCTCCCCTTTATTACCCATTATCCTATTATGGCAAAATGTATTCATTATAAACCGTTCATGTGCAGTGTCATTGCTTTCTTTGGGGTTGCAAGAAAGGTAAATGGATTTCTTGCACTAATTCTTTTAATAGTTTCACTCCCTCTTCTATCATGGGGGGCAACCTGCATTAGCTGTCTGTGATGGTGGTCTATTGGGAGATGACCAGCCTGACCACAGCAGATGACATCATTGTGGACACTATACCTATCTCCAACAGCGTGGGCCAGTATTTTGTGGAGATTGAGAGCTGTAATCACTGTCAACACAACTTCCTCCTTTGGAAATGAGTGGAAGTAGCTCGCTGATATTCTTCCCCTCTCAGAATCGTGAATGCTACAATGCCACCATAACATGCTCTCATCTTATCCCAGTCCCCCACCCCAGGGCCAGATGCTGTTCACATTCAGATGTTGTAGCACCTTTCTCTTGTGGGCAATCACTTTCTCCTTCATAGTTACACACCCTTTTTGGCAGATGACATGTTTTCCCAATACTGGCAGAGCCACTGTCATATCCATGCCCAGTAAGGATAAACACCTTTCTTCTAGCTACCACTCCATTACCTTCACCAGGCCTGTTAGCAGGATGATTGAATGTATGATTCGTGGTCAGCTGGTGTGGTGCCTGGAGTCTTGCAATATACTAACCACTGCATAGTGTGGATTTCGTGCCTGCTGCTCTGCAGCTGACCATCTTATAACATTGTTACCCCATGTCATGAATGGCTTCCTGCAGAAATAACAGACTGTGGTCAGGCTTTTTGATTTGGAGAACGCCTAAGACACGTGCTGGAGGACTTACACATGGGGCTTCCCATGATTCCTGCCCCATATTGTGTAGAATTTTTTAAGTCCAAATTTCCAAGATATATGTTGGTTCACAATTGTTGGATACATTTATCCAGGAGAACAGGGTGCCTTGCATAAGTGCCATTAATACTACTGTGGCCTGTTTCCCTTCAGGCATTAACCCAACAGCGGCCTGCTCCCCCATGCATCAGGCTTTGATATCGTCACTGACCTTATTACAGCCTCTCCTTCCCCCCCCCCCCCCCCCTCCCCAAAGAATTAGCCCTAATACACTCTGATTCCTCAGGCATCTTTGCTGTCACCCCTGCGGGTCCAGGCATTAGAATAGGCCCGAGGTATTCCTGTTTGTTGTATGAGGTGACTAAAATGAGTTTCATATATTTCGGACTTTGTGATGGTCCCCTGTAGGTTTTACCCTCTATTGTTCCACACTTTTATGAAGAGCAAGCCAATAGGGTAAGGGCACCTTACAAGGTGCATTGTGTCCATCATGCATTGTGATCTTTAACCCACTTTCTCATCGTCACATTGCAGTCCTGCCCATTCTCCATCTCTTGGGCGAAGACAGCTTCATGGGTGTTTTTTCCACCATGCTCTATACAGTGTTGATTTCTGTGTGGATGTCGACCATGGGCTTCTTTGCACCTGATAACCAGCATGGAAGCCAGTCCATTGTGGTGGGGCTGCCATATATCCTGTTAGTTGTAGCCCTCTGACCACACAGGGGTCACTTTGCTGATGCCCATGCCGTTAACTCCCCACGTATGCCAAGGGGTAGATACCCATCCGCCTGGGGCATCGGGACACCCAGCAATGGCTATCCTACCAAGTCGCTTTTGCTGCGGATGAGTGGTGGTCAGAGTGGGTGGCATCAGGGCAGATGACATGCGATGAAGCATAGTCCATATTCTCTTGCTGGTGGTGAAACACCAGCAGTCTCTAAGCGATCACGAGCTCAAATCAATGCACAGAACTGCAACCCCAAATCATTCCCCTCACTGGCCACACCATTGGAGGAACGTCAGGCTATAGATGGCAGTGGATCTTATTTGCCCCAGTACCTTGTATGTTCAAGAGCTGATAGGGACCCTTACATGACGACGAAGCCTCAAATTTTAGTTGAGCGTTTAGAGGACAAGTTCAGGGATGTGGAGGGCTTGTCCAAAATGAGATCTGGATCAGTCTTGATTAAAACATCATCCTCTGACCAGGCACGGGAGTTTCGCACTTGCGACAAGCTGGGGGATGTTTCCGTAACCCTCACGCCCCATAAGAGCTTAAATATGGTCAGGGTATCATATTACACAGAGACCTTCTTTTGCAGTCCGACAATGAGTGGTGAAGTGTACATTTCGTCCAGTGTGTCCACCAGGGTCAGAAGGATAATCAGGTTGCCAGTGGTGCCTTCATCTTGGCCTTTGAGGGTGATAGGTTGCCTGAAAATGTCAAGGTGATGGTCTACCGGTGTGATGTAAAGCCCTGTATCCCTCCTCTGATGCTGTGCTGTAAGTGCTGGAAGTTTAGCCATTTGTCTTCCTCCTGCACTTCCAGTGTCACATGCTGAGATTGTGGACACCCATCACATCACATTACTCCATGTGCCCCGCCTCCCATCTGTGTCAGCTGTGGAGAGCACCATTTGCCTTGCTCCCCTGACTGTAGGATTCTCCAGAAAGAAAGGAAAATCACAAAGTTCAAGACTCTGGACAGACTGACCTTAATTAAGGCTAAGAGGAAATTTGAATGATTGCATCCTGTGTGTTTGACATGATCTTACGACGCTGCTACAACAATTCTGGCACCATCGGCTCCGTCCACCCATATCACCTCTCAGAGCCGGAAGACTACACTTGCACCCTTGATGCTGGGGGGCATTTCCCTCCCTGTTACTCCTGCAGAAACTACTTCAGCACCAAGACCCCACTCCCACCCATCAGCTACTCTAGCTAGGAAGGGGTCCTTTGGGACACTCCATTCCCAAATTTCTTCTAGTGGGAAAGACAACACCTGCAACTGGCTGAAGATCCCAAAAGCAGCTGGTAGTACAGCTTCATGCTCACCCTCAGTCCTGGACACTGGGCTAGTGAAGTCCTCCCAGCCTGCAAAACCCAAGGAGCAGCGAGAGAAATCCAAAAAGAAAACCCCCAAGACCAAGGAAATTGCGGTGGCACCAACACCTCTGCTAACTATAAGCTATGCCGTTGAGGATGGGGTGGAGATTTTGGCGTCTGCTGGGGACCTAGATATTGTCAGAACCTCAGACACAATGGATATAGACTGCTCAGGCAATAAATCGGTGGAAGCAGGTGCCTCAGTCGTAAACTGCATCATTGAATGCTCCATGCCTCCCAGGCTCACGATGTCATACTCCAGTGGAATTGCGGAGGTTTTTTCCACCACCTGGCTGAGCAACGGCAACTGTTAAACTTTACACCTACTATCTGCATTGCCCCACAGGAAACCTGGTTCACAGCAATGCGGATCCCTGCCCTGCATGGCTATAAGGGATATTACAGGAGCCGTAGCAATTATAATCGAGTGCCTGGTAAAGTTTGCGTTTATGACCGAAACTCGGTGTGTAGTGAACATGTGCTTCAAACACCCTCTTGAAGCTGTGGCTGTCAGAAGAAGGACGACACAGGAAATAACTTTCTGGAGTGTATAACTTCCTCGAGGTGGTGCAGTATGCCTGAATACTTTAGCTGCAATGATTAACTCCCTAAACCTTTCCTACTTCTGGGAGATTTTAATGGCCATAACCCCTTGTAGGGTGCTACCATCCTTACTGGCCAAAGCAGAGATGCTGAAATTTTACTGTCCCAATTCGATCTGCCATTTTAAATACTGGTGCTGGTTCATGGTAGTACTTGGCCATCGATTTATCAATTTGCAGCCCAGGACTTCTCCCATCTATCCAATGGAGAGCACATGACGACCTGTGTGGTAGTGACCACTTCCCCATCATCCAGTCACTGCCCCAGTATCAGGCACATGGACACATGCCCAGATGGGCTTTGAACAAGGCAGACTGAGGAACTTTCACCTCTGCTGTCATCACCGAATCTACGCCACACAGTCACATCGAAGTGATGGTTGAGCAAGTGACCAGCACAATTGTTTCTGCAACAGAAAATACAGTCCCTCGCTCTGTAGGGTGCCTGAGGCAAAAGTCAGTCCCTTGGTGGTTGCTGGAATTTGCTGAAGCAATTAAGGTGTATTGGTGTGTACGTGTTCACTAGCTTATGAAACAACAGAAAGTGTAGTATTGGGAGAGATAAGTCTCGACCATCGGGTGCCACACGGCGCATTCCCAAGTCTGGGCAGAGATCTAACGTCTTTTCAGGTACCAGGGCACGACAGCTGTTACCATAAATGGCGAATTTTGTACTGACACAAACGCGATTGCCGAGCCCTGTGCCGAGTCCTGTGCTAGAGCACTATCCATCCACGTTCACATGGAAGCTGGAAGGGAACATCCTCTCATTCACTACACGCTGCATTGAATCTTAAAACACCCCATTTACAGAGTGGGAGCTCCTCAGTGCCCTTGCACATTGGCACGACACAGCTTCTGGGCCTGATCGCATCCACAGCCAGATATTTAAACACCTCTCATCTAACTTCAAATGACATCTTCTCGTCATCTTCAACGGCTCTGGAGTGATGGCATCTTTCCATGGCACTGGTGGGAGAGCACCATCATTCCGGTGCTCAAACTTGGTAAAAACCCTCTTGATGTGGATAGCTATTGGCCCATCAGCCTCACCAATGATCTTTGTAAGCTGCTGAAACGTATGGTATGTTGGCGCTTGGGTGGGGTCCTGGAGTCTCGTGGCTTCCTGGCACCATGTCAGGGCAGCTTATGCCAGGGTCGCTCTACCACTGACAACTTTTGTCCATTGAGTCTGCCATCCAGACAGCGTTTTCCAGATGCCAACACCTGATTGCTGCCTCTTTTGACTTAAATAAAGCGTACGACATCACTTGCCGACGTCATATCCTATCCACATATTATTAGTGTGGTCTCCGGGGAACACTCCCAATTTTCATCCAAAACTTCCTACTGCTCTGTACTTTCCAAGTGCAAGTTGGTGACTCCCATAGTTCCATCCATATCCAGGAGAACGGAGTTCCACAGGGCTCTGTAGTGAGTGTCACTCAATTGTTAGTACCCATTAACGGTCTAAAAGCGGCTGTTGCACACTCAGTCTCAACTTCTCTGTATCCAGATGACTTGTGCATTTCGTATTGCTGCTCTAGTACTGTTGTTGCTGAGCGGCACCTCCAGGGAGCCATTCACAAGGTGTAGTCATGGGCTCTAGTTTTCAGCTGCAAAGTCGTGTGTCATGCACTTCTATCGGCATCGTACCGTTCATCCGGAACACACACTTTTTCTTAATGGTGATCCACTCACTGTAGTGGAGACATATCAATTCATAGGACTGGTTTTTGACACTCGATTTACTTGGCTTCCTAATCTTCTTCAGCTTAAGCAGAAGTGCTGGCAAAACCTCAATGCCCTCCATTGCCTGAGCAACACCAATTGGGGTGCAGATCACTGTACGCCCTTGAAGCTCTACAGAGCCCTTGTACAATCCTGAATTGACTATTGGAGTGTGGTTTATGGTTCGGCAGTGCTTTCAGCTTCGCATTTACTCGACCATGTGCACCACTATAGGGTTTGATTAGCGACAGGAGCTTTTATGGCGTGTCCGGTGACCAGCGTACTGGTGGAGGCTGGTGTCCCACCACTGCAGATCAGACACGTGAAACTGCTCACCAGTTATGCAGCACACAATCATAGTTCCCCTGGGCATCCTAATTGCCATCTCGTTTTCCTGCCCATTGCAGTCCATCTCCATAATTGGCGCCCCCAATTGGGGCTAGTGATTGCAGTTCACGTGCAATCCCTTCTCTCCGAACTGGAGCCCTTCCCTTTAACACCTATACTTGCAGTCCATTAATGTATGCCTCCATGGTGTACACCTTGTCTGCAGCTTTGTGTGGACCTTTTGCATGGTGCTGAGGACTCCGTTAAACCCCCCACTCTCCACTGTCACTTCCTCTCTTTTCTTGATGATTTCTGGGGCTATGAAGTGGTTTACACCAATGGTGCAGTGGCTGATGGTCACGTATGCTTAGCATATGTTCATGGAGGACATATTGAACAGCAGTCCTTGCCAGTTGGCTGCAGTTTTTTCACTGCAGAGCTGACGGCCATATCTCGTGCGCTTGAGTACATCCGCTCATGCCCTGTCGAGTCATTTCTCCTGTGTACTGCCTCATTGAGCAGCTTACAGGGTATCGACCAGTGCTACACTTATCACACTCTGGTAGTGTCCATTGAGGAGAACATCTATACCCTGGAACAGTCCTGCTGTTCCGTGATGTTTGTGTGGACCAAAGGACATGTTGGAATCCTGAGCACCAAACTTGCTGACAGGCTGGCCAAACAGGCAGCACAGAAACTGCTTCTGGAGATAGGCATCTCCAAAGCTTAAATGCATTCTGTCTTACACCGCAGGGTTTTCCGGCTTTGGGAGACAGAATGGTGTAACAGCATGCACAACAAACTGCATGTCATTGAAGAGACTATGAATGTATTGGAGTCTTGCATGCAGGCCTCTCACAGGGAATCAGTTGTCCTCTGATGGCTCATTATTGGCCATATGTGGCTAATGCATGGTTACCTACTCCGTCTCAAGAACCCACCTGAGTGTCGCTGTTGGTCGCAAAAGGCAGTCGTCCACCTCTTGCTGGACTGCCCACTTTTAGCCACTCTGCGGCAGGCTTTTAACTTTTCCAGTACCCTGCATTTGGTGTTGGGTGACAATGCCTTACAGCAGCTGTATTTTTCGTTTTATTCATGAGAGTGGGTCTTATAATTCCATGTAGGTTTTAGGGCATGTCCTTTGTCACTCTGTGTCCTCCACCCTAGTGCTTTTAGGGTGGAGGTATTAATGTATTGCAGAGTGGCTGGCTTTCCCTTTTTATTCATGTGCTTGGTCAGCCACTGTAATCTGCTTTCATGTTTTACTCTTGTTTCTAGCATCTTTCTGTGTTTTTTTGTCCTCTTTTGTTTATTTTAGTGTTCGTTGCCTCCCCTTCATTTTTTTGGCTTTTCCTTTCTCCCTGTTTTGTGTAATGTATTTTGTCCATTTTATTGTCACTCTTGTGGCATTATTTTATTAGGACCATCGAACCGATGACCTTGTAGTTTGGTCCCTTCTCCCACCTCCAAACCAACCAACCAAAAATCTTTGCTGTCTCCATAAACCCTACTATGGTATGTTTTCTCGCAGGCGTTTCCAATTTCCTTTTTGGTCAATGACTTAGTGATCTTATGCAGTTCTCCATGGACTTGTATCCTTGACTGGCAGCCTTGGTGATGTCTTTATCTTCTTTATTCATGTGGTACCAAGAATGGCTTTTGATTTTCCATTGAAGAAACAGTTTGTATGAGTTTCTAGTGTCACATTGGGTTTCTTGCACCATCGTTACACCTTAGACCTGTTACTCTTCAGTTCTCTGAATCTACAAAATTCCTGGCCTTTACCCTTGTTAGGAATCTTTCTTCGTCCTTCCACACATCTTACTTAGCCGCACACTGTATCCAGTCCATCAGTGTCCTGTGTGTCTTAAGCAGTATTTCCTGGGGTGCGGATCAGATCACCCTGCTCCATTTGTACCAATCCCTTGTCTGTTTGAAGCCAGACTATGGGTGTTTCATTCATTCATGGTCATAACACAGGCCACCATTGTGGAATATGTTGGGCCATTGGCAACCTTTACACTAGCCTGGTTGAGAGCTTCTATGCAGAAGCTGCCTAACTGCAACTGTCCTATGGGAATGATCTTCTCCTCGGTGGATATGATTGCTATTTGTTGTGTTGTGCCCAGCCGCCCATCTTGTGCCCTTTATTTTGATGCGTCCTTCAACTGGCAGTATGGGCCACACCTTTCTTCTCTTACCTTCTGGAGTTTGCTTTTGGCTACTGCTCCCACAGATCAGTTTCGCGCATCCTGCTATATTCCTGTTTGGTGTGAGCCCTTCACCAACTATGCTTCATGCAGCTACCCATGATTATCTTGGAATTCAAAGTATTTTACTTGGGAAGTAAATGGATTCAATCTATTGCTGTCAGTTCTTCAACCTTTGCTCACAATGTAGTGGTAGCATCTTCATGTAGACTGATCATTCACAGTCCATGATGTTTGGTGTTCCTCATCATCGGCACTGACCATTTTTGGTATTCTCTTCCTGTAAACTGCTAGATTTTTAAAGCAGAGATCTTTGTGCTCTACCAGACCGCTTAGTACATCTGACAACATACACTTTTTAATTGTGTCATATGCTACAATTCTCTCATAAGCCTTCAGATCCTTATTGTGCTGTAAGAGTCAAAGGAAGCTTATACTTGTTGTTCTTGTGGGAGCCACTATGATTTTCTTGTGGGTTCCTGATGACACTGGTCTGATGAGAAACAAGGCTGCAGTCCCACCTTAACCTGCTAGCTCTCCCATTGCTTCAGATGATCTCCATGTTGCTGTCTGTTGGTAGATGGTGTCACTTAGCCGTACCACTGGTTTTCTCTTTACAGGAACAAGCTCCAGAGATGTAACCTCTCCCAACAGTTTGGCTGGCCACCTCTTGGCCCTCTCATTGGAAGATGATCATTTTAACTAGGTTGTTATTGGTCACTGTCTCTATAGCCATCACCATATGTTAAGTAGTAATCCCCCACCACTTTGTGTTTTGTGTAATAATCACTTGATGGTTTACTATTTTCTGATCCAGTATCCTTTTCTGAACTGCTTATGTTTCATTGTACATTTGTCGCCTGAGTTGTTGGTCATTTTAGTATACAACATGGGTGCTGTTTTATAAATTGTAGCATTTTTTGCAAAAGAGATTTAATATTTGGTTAGGGATCTCTGCTGTCACTACTACATATTTTATGGATGTTTCTTCAAGAGGAAGTCCTTGATTTTAGCTCTTTCCTTCTGTTGATTGGGCTCAACATATAGTTTCTGTTAACATCTTTCACACATTGGTGTTCTAAGGTTATGAGATGGGTGCTTATGACCTCAGTTGGTTTTGTCCTCTAACGCCAAAAAAGGTAGGTACGGAAGTAAGTTCTAGCTTCCAGCAAGGAAAGTGTGTAACGATCCTCATTAAATTGTATGGTGATGACCAGACAATCAATATTATCAGTCTTTTCACAGATGACAGTTACCTGTAACGAAGTACTGCATGAACACATCAGGTGTTGATAAGATTTTGAACTGATGCAATGATTGTCAAATTGCTTCAAATACGGTATAGTGTAATGTTATGAAATTTTTGTAAATTTGCTTATTTGTGTTTATAGAAGTTAAACAGAACAAATTTATTTCAGGAAGAAGAAATAACACTGGTGGACTGGTTCCCTGTATTGGAGGCAGGCAACCTCCACTTCGAAGGACTCAGGTATAGCTGAAGCAATGTTACACCTAATTGTGACCATTCTTCATTTATCACTTTTTTAAATTAACTTTTCTTGTTGGATACAGATGTGTATTTACAAACGCTTGCTGTTTTTCTTCTTCCCATTTCGCTTATTAGTTGCACTGTTACAGAAGATGACAAGAAACTGCGATGTTGTGCAGACCAAAGTGCAATTGACTTGACCACAATCTTAATCACAGCCTTAATCTCTCTTCAAAAGGAGCCTCACAGTATGCTATGGTTGCATGATGAAGAGATTCCACTAATTAAAGTAATAATTTGGTTATTAGAATGAAAATTTTTGAATAATTAGTTACAAATTTTCAGGATAAAAAGGAAAAGAAGTAAAAATATTTCTAATTTTCCCGAGCATTGAGACTTTTTGAAAACTTCTTTGCATCAAGGGAAAGATTCTGTTGATCTGGAGTTCCACTGCACCTACTAATCTGTTTGGATTTAATTCAATAATAAAAATAGAAGTCTGATTTTACAGATTTGGTAATATTTAAGATTTTACAATAACTGGCACTACTCAACTTCAAAGGTGAACAATCATTGGTTCATCACTGGAACAGAACAAATGGACCTGATGATGGCCATGCAAGTTGCTGAAGTAGACATTGGATCTCTTGCATGTGGAACTTTTCAAATCTACATTAATAATGTGCAATACCATTGCCTATTAATACAGTGCGTAGATACGACACTATTTCCATTTTGGAGGCTAACCTAGTAGTCACTACATTACTGAAGAACATGTTTTTCTAGCAGCAGCATTTTTTATCAACACGCACAAAGGCGCAGATGCCACCACATACAGATATATAAAGTATTAATTCAGTACAAGCACATGAGGTATGTATTTGTAAAATGATCACTTTTAAATTCTTATTTCTCTGAACATCTAGGTTAAAAAATGTGAAATCAGCTTGAAAAATTAATAATCAGGAAAAAAGAATAATTTACAATTACATGTTAGTTCTGGGTGGTGTTTCTGCAAAATAGGTTCAATTCACTGAACAGGTATAACAGGTATGTAATCCACCATTTGTCTCCATATCATAGCA
The DNA here is from genome assembly GCF_023864345.2 of Schistocerca serialis cubense. Lineage (NCBI taxonomy): Eukaryota > Metazoa > Arthropoda > Insecta > Orthoptera > Acrididae > Schistocerca > Schistocerca serialis. The sequence goes on from NW_026047573.1 coordinate 5,643,285, forward strand.
AATAATGATGTAAAAATTTAACTGCATTAGAGACATTTGAACAGCATAGTTCCTAAATGAACTAGCACCTAGGTTTCTGTATTATATTTTGCTCACTCTTACAATTTTCACCCCTGTGGGTCTGGGGATTAGAATATACCTGAGGTATACCTGCCTGTCATAAGAGCAACTAAAGTCCACACATTTCAACCTTTATGTAATGGTCCCCTGTAAGGTTTGACCTCCATTCTTCAAAATTATCCTGAAGAGTGAGCCAACAGGAGAAGGCCTTTATAAGGTGCATGGTGTCCATTGTGCATTGAGATCTTTAGCCCACTTTCTCATCGTCACATAGCAGTCATGACCATTCTCCATCTCTTGGGCAAGGACACCTTCCTGGATGCAATTCCACCATGCAGTTTGCAGTGTCGATTTCTGCATCGATGATGACCATGGACTTCTTTGCACCTGATACCCAGCACAGTAGCCAGTTCATTGTGGTGGGGCCGCCATGTTCCCTGTTAGTTCTAGCCCCCTGACCACACAGGGATTGCTCTGCTGATGCCTGCACCATTAACTCCCCACGTATTCCAAGGAGTATATGCCCATTTCCATGGGGCATCGGGCCTCCCGGCAATGGCCATCCTGTCAGCTATGATGAAGTGTAGTCCATGATCTCTTGATGGTGGTGAAACACCTGCAGTCTCTAAGTGATCACGAGCTCAATTCAATGCACAGGAGTATGACCCCAAATCGTTCCACTCACTGGCCACTCAATGAGAGGAACGTCAGGCCAAAGATGGCAGCAGATCTTATTTTCCCCGGTACCTTGTACATTAGAGCTGGTGGGGAATCTTTCATTACGATGAAGCCTCAATTTTTTGTTCAGCCTTTAGAGGACAAGTTCAGGGATGTGGAGGGCTTGTTCAAAATGAGATCTGGGTCAGTCTTGATTAAAACATCATCCTCTGACCGGGCACAGGAGTTTCGCACTTGTGACAAGCTCTGGGATGTTTCTGTAACCCTCACGCCCCATAAGAGCTTAAATATGGTCCAGGGTATCATATTACACAGAGACCTTCTTTTTCAGTCTGACGATGAGCTGCATGCCAATTTAGAGTGGTGAAGTGTACATTTCGTCCAGTGTGTCCACCAGGGTCAGAAGGATAATCAGGTTGCCAGTGGTGCCTTCATCTTGGCCTTTGAGGGTGATACATTACTTGAGGTGGTCAAGGTGATGGTCTACCCTATATCCCTCCCCAGATGTGGTGCTTTAAGTGCTAGAAGTTAGGCCATATGTCTTTCTACAGTACATCCAGCATCACATGCAGAGATACCGGATGCCCATCACATCCCAGTACTCCTTGCCCCTGCTTCCTGTCTGTGTCAACTATTAATAGAACCATTCACCTTGCTCACCTGACTGCAGGATTCTTCAGAAAGAAAGGAAAATTGTGGAGTACAAGGTCCTGGACAGACTGACCTGCACTGAGGCTAAAAGAAAATTTGAACTCCTGCATCCTGTGCATATTACATCACCTTACACTGCTGTAAGGCACCATTAACTATGCCAACCCATGTCACCTCTCAGAGCTGGAAGACTACACCTGCTCCCTTGATGGTGGGGGCAATTCCCTCCCTGTTGCACCTGCATGAACTAATTCAGAAGCAAACGCCCCCCCCCTCCCCCCCTCCCCCCTTCACAGAACCATCGGGGATGTACTTCACCACTTCTAATCCGGAGAAGTGTTCTTCAGCTACACTAGCTAGGAAGGGGTCCTTTGCGACACTCCCTTCCCAGGTTTCTTCTAGTGCGAAAGACAACAACCATGAATGGCTGAAAATACCAAAAGCAGCTGGTCGTACGGCTTCACACTCATCCTCAGTCCTGGATACTGAGCCAGTGAAGACCTCCCAGCATGGGAAACCTAAGGAGCAGCAAGAGAAATCCAAAAAGAAAACCCCCAAGACCAAGGAAATTGCGGTGGCACCAACACCTCTGCTAACTATAAGCTATGCCGTTGAGGATGGGGTGGAGATTTTGGCGTCTGCTGGGGACCTAGATATTGTCAGAACCTCAGACACAATGGATATAGACTGCTCAGGCAATAAATCGGTGGAAGCAGGTGCCTCAGTCGTAAACTGCATCATTGAATGCTCCATGCCTCCCAGGCTCACGATGTCATACTCCAGTGGAATTGCGGCGGTTTTTTCCACCACCTGGCTGAGCAACGGCAACTGTTAAACTTTACACCTACTATCTGGATTGCCCCACAGGAAATCTGGTTCACAGCAATGCGGATCCCTGCCCTGCGTGGTTATAAGGGATATTACAGGAACCGTAGTGACTATAATCGAGTGCCTGGTGGAGTTTGCGTTAAAGTCCTAAACTCAGAGCTGTGGATGTCACAATAAGGACAATGCAGGAAATAACTGTCTTAAGTCTATATCTTCCTTGAGATGTTGCAGTACACCTGAATATTTTAGCTGCAATGATTGATTAACTCCCTAAACCTTTCCTACTTCAGGGGGATTTAAATGTCCATAACCCCTTGTGGGGTGGTCCATGCTGACTGGCCAAGGCAGAGATAATGAAACTTTACTGTCGCAATTCAATGTCTGCCTCTTAAGTACTGGGGCCCCCACACATTTCGGTGTGGCTCATGGTACTTACTCGGCCATTGATTTATGAATTTGCAGCCCAGGACTTCTCCCATCTATCCAATGGAGAGGACATGAAGACCTGTCTGGTAGTGAACACTTCTCCATCATCCAGTCACTGCCACAGTGTCAGGCACATGGACACATGCCCAGATGGGCTTTGAACAAGGCCGACTGAGGAACTTTCACCTCGGCTGTCATCACCGAATCTACGCCACACAGTCACATCGAAGTGATGGTTGAGCAAGTGACCAGCACAATTGTTTCTGCAACAGAAAATACAGTCCCTCGCTCTGTAGGGTGCCTGAGGCAAAAGTCAGTCCCTTGGTGGTCGCTGGAATTTGCTGAAGCAATTAAGGTGTATTGGTGTGTACGTGTTCACTAGCTTATGAAACAACAGAAAGTGTAGTATTGGGAGAGATAAGTCTCGACCATCGGGTGCCACACGGCGCATTCCCAAGTCTGGGCAGAGATCTAATGTCTTTTCAGGTACCAGGCCACAACAGCTGTTACCATAAATGGCGAATTTTGTACTGACACAAACGCGATTGCCGAGTCCTGTGCCAGAGCACTATCCATCCACGTTCACACGGAAGCTGGAAGGGAACATTCTCTCATTCACTACACGCTGCATTGAATCTTAAAACACCCCATTTACAGAGTGGGAGCTCCTCAGTGCCCTTGCACATTGGCACGACTCAGCTTCTGGGCCTGATCGCATCCAAAACCAGATGTTTAAACATCTCTCATCTGACTACAAACGACATCTTCTCGTCATATTCAACATCTCTGGTGCGATGGTGTCTTTCCATGGCAATGGTGGGAGAGCACAATCATTCTGGTGCTCAAACCCTTGTAAAGACCCTCTTGATGTGGATAGCTATTGGCCCATAACCCTCACCAACCTTCCTTGTAAGCTGCAAGACAGTATGGTATGTTGGCGGTTGGGTTGGTCCCTGGAGTCATGTGGATTGCTGGCTCCATGTCAGGGCGGCTTCCATCAGGGCCGTTCTACCAGTGACAACTTTTGTCCATTGAGTCTGCCTTTTCCAGACGGCAACACCAGATTGCTCTCTCTCTCTCTCTCTCTCTCTCTCTCTCTCTCTCTCTCTCTCTCTCTCTCTCTCTCTTTTTCCTTACGTAAAGCATACGATATGACTTGTCGACGTCATATCCTTGTCACATATTACAAGTGGGGTCCCCGGGGACCACTCTCAATTTTAATCCAAAACTACCTACTGCTCCGTAATTTCCATGTCCAAGTTGGTGACTCCCATAGTTCCATCCATATCCAGGCCACAGGGCTCTGTATTGACTGTCTCCCTATTTTTATTGGTCATTAACGGTACAACAGTGGATGTCGGGCTCTCCATCGCACCTCCTCTGTATGCAGGCAACTTGTGCATTTCGAATTGGTGCTCCAGTACTGTTTTAGCTGAGCGGCACGTTCAGGGAACCATCCACAAGCTGCGGTCATGGGCTGTAGCCAACGACTTCCAGTTTTCAGCTGCAAAGTTGTGTGTCGTGCATTTCTGTCTGCATCATACCTTTCATCCGGAACTGACACTTTATGTTAATGATGATGCACTCAGTGTAGTGGAGGCATATCGATTCATAGGTCTGGTTTTCGACACTCGATTTACTTTGCTCCCTCGTCTTCATCAGCTTAAGCAGAAGTGGTGGCAGCACCTCAATGCCCTCCATTGCTTGAGCAACACCAATTGGGATGCAGATCGCTGTACACTGCTGCAGCTCTACAATGCCCTTGTCCAATCCTGAATTGACTATTGGAGTGTGGTTTATGGTTTGACACTGCCTTCAGCAGTGCATTTACTCGACCCTGTGAACCATTGTGGGGTTTGATCAGCAACAGGAGCTTTTAGGACGAGTCCGGTGACCAACCAGCGTATTGGTGGAGGCTGGTGTGCCTCCACTGCAGATCAGATGTGCGCAACTGCTCGCCAGTTAGATACGATCTCCTTTCCCTGTCCATGGCATTCCATCTCCCGTAACGGCAGCCCAAATCAGGACTAACGATTGCAGTTTTCGTGTGGTCCCTTCTCTCCGAACTGGAGTGCTTCCCTTTACCACCTCTACTTGCAGTCTGTTCACATATGCCTCCATGATGTATACCTTGCCGGCAGCTTTGTAGAGACTTTTTCATTGTGCTAAGGACTCCATTAACCCCTCCACTGTCAGCTGTCACTTCCTCTCGATTCTTGATGTGTTCCGGGGCTCTGAAATGGTTTACACCGACGGTGCAGTGGCTGGTGGTCACGTACGCTTCGAATATGTTCATGGAGGACATATTGAACAGCATTCCTTGTCAGATGGCTGCAGTGTTGTCATTTCAGAGCTGTCGGCCATACCTCGTGCTCTTGAGTACATCTGCTCATGCCCTGGCGAGTCATTTCTCCTGTGTACTGACTCATTGAGCATAGAGGATATCGACCAGTGCTACCCTTGCCACCCTCTGGCAGTGTCCATTCAGGAGTCCATCTATGCCATGGAACTGTCCTGCTGTTCCATGGTGTTTGTGTGGACCACACGACATGTCGGAATCCTGGGCACCGAACTTGGTGAAAGGGCTGGCCAAATGGGCGACACAGAAATTGCTTCTGGAGATAAGCATCTCTGAAGCTGTCTTACTCAGCAGTGTCTTCTGTCTTTGGGAGACAGAATGGTGTAACAGCATGCACAACAAACTGCATGTAATTGAGGAGACTGTGAATGTGTTGAAGTCTTCCATGCAAGCCTCTCGCAGGGAATCTGTTGTCCTCTGCCAGCTTATCATTGGCCATACATAGTTAATGCATGGTTACCTATTCCCATGTGGGGACCCATCTCAGTGTCACTGTGGCTCCCAAATGACAGTTGTCCACCTCTCGCTGGACTGCCCACTTTTAGCCACTCTGAGGCAAACTTTTAACTTTCCCAGCTCCCTGACTTCAGTGTTGGGCGACGATGCATCCACAGCAGCTTTAGTTTTACGTTTTATTCATGATAGTGTGTTTTATACCTCTACGTTGGTTTCAGCAGATGTCCTTTGATGCTCCGTGTCCTCCACCCTAGTGCTTTTAGGGTGGAGGTTTTAATGTGTTTCAGAGTGGCTGGCTTTCCATTTTTATTCTTGTGGTTGGCCAACCACTGTAATCTGCTTTCATGTTTTGCTCCCTTCTGTTTCTAGCGTCTCTCTCTTGTTTTCGTGTCCTCTTTTGTTCCTTTTAGTATTCGTTTGCTTCCCTTCCCTTTGTTCTTGTGGCCTTTTCTTTCATTCTGTTTTGTGTTATATGTTGCGTCCGTTTTATTCTCACTCTTGAGGCATTGTTTTATTAGGCCCAAGGGACCAATGTCCTCATAGATTGGTGCCTTCTCTCTTTTTAAACCAACCAAGCATCCTATGATTTTATGTGGAAATATTATCACATTTCATAAAGATTATTACTGTTATGACCTGTTGTGGGGGATATGTGTGATAGTGAGTGACAATTTCCAGGCTGACCTTAAAAACACTTTATTCACAGCACAGTTTCACACTAAAGTTTTGTTTGGATAGCCAGAGAAACATCATCTGCAAAATGAGATTTTCACTCTGCAGCGTAGTGTGCAGTGATGTGAAACTTGCTGGCAGATTAAAACTGTGTGCCGGACCGAGACTCGAAACCGGGACCTTTGCCTTTCACGGGCAAGTGCTCTACCAACTGAGCTACCAAAGCATGACTCATGCCCCGTCCTCACAGCTCTACTTCTGCCAGTACCTTGTCTCCTACGTTACAAACATTACAGATGCTCCCATTCTGCTGCAAAGTGAAAATCTCATTCTGGAAACCTCCCCCAGGCTGCGGCTAAGCCATGTCTCCGCAATATCCTTTCTTTCAGGAGTGCTAGTTCTGCAGGGTTCGCAGAAGAGCTTCTGTAAAGTTTTGAAGGTAGGAGACAAGGTACTGGCAGAAGTAGAGCTGTGAGGATGGGGCGTGAGTCATGCTTGGGTAGCTCAGTTGGTAAAGCACTTGCCCACGAAAGGCAAAGGTACAGAGTTCGAGTCTCAGTCCAGCACACAGTTTTAATCTACCAGGAAGTTTCATCATCTGCAAACACTTGAGGGTAAAATAAATGAAGTCTACTGTCATAATATAAATTCTGAGGGAAGCTTCCTGCTGAGCGGCTATGAGGAGAGGTCCATAGGGTGTAGCGGTGGAGGGCGGTGGTGAGAAAAGGGGGGGGGGGGGGAGGAGGATACTGTATAGTATATCATGATGCAGTGCAGTGACAGTGTGGTGTAGAATGGAGCATCTGGGCTGGTCTTTTCTTATTGAGATTTGTGGCTATGAGATTTAGCCAGCACATTTTCAGCAGGTGAAAACATGTACATAACCAAATGACATGTGGGCGGAACGTGTTTCCTTGATAGCAGTGACCTCTGTTACGTGATGTTTGTGCTGCTCAGACATGTTGCTGGTGCCCCTTGGTGGAATAGTTAACTATTCGTGTAACAACAAACTGTTTGTATACTGTATCGTGTTCACAACATTGATGTCCTTGTGGTATTCATAAGTACACTCTGGTGGAGACCCACCTGTGGGCCAAGGGTGAGCAAACCCTCAGGCTGAAACCATTGTGTTGGAAGCATAACAGTCAGCTTGCAATCCATATGCAACTATCATAAAGGTGGTGATGAAATAAATGATTCAAAATATTAAAAATTTTCCAATTTGTAACAACCCAAAAATATATACAAATGACTCATGAGAATAAAGTTACACAATTCCAAAAATATAGAATCTAATGTGTGGTTTACAACCAAATAGTAATTTCATATTTTAATTATAAAGGATACATACCCTTTAATGTATTCTAAAATGAAACACATTTTAAAACTGTAGCAAAGCCTATGCAAGACTTAAGTGTCATTATAAACTATTGGGATAACTTCAGTTTGAGCACTTCTATGTAATGTGTTTTTTCATGTGGCTCAGTGATTTAACTCCACTAGTGGTTATCCTTATATAAATAAGTAGTATTACACATATTTAGTGAAATATTGTCAGGTACCTGTTTTTCATTGGATGTGGAGGAGTGAGCCAGATTTCAAAACAGATTTGAGTATGTCTAGTAATCAAAACATGGTTGTAAGATATATTGGATAGAAGATAAAGAGAAGTAAAAAGCAAATAGAGTCCTCTGGAAGTCATTTAAAAAGTGGCTCTATCCTCTTTAATGTCTCCTTGGAATGCTATACCATTCACAGCCCTGTTGCACAGCATATTAGCAGTGATTGTGAAAATATCCTCACTGAAAGAGACTTGGGGTGTGTGCCACAATTTGCCAGGAACATTTTATTTCAAACCTGACAGTGAATTACATGCCACATATGGGCAGATTCTTTTCTGGTTTTTAAATCCACTACTGGGACACAATTTTTGTAGATCTCAACAAGCCTCTGGTGACTTCCGTATTTTGCTGCTGTAGCTTCCATAGTGGTTTGGCTGCTTCCTTTATTAAAATGAGTTTATTGAGTTTAATGAGACATGAATTTTCGACTTCTCTAGGGTGGTAGAGTTATATAAAGACTGGGCAGGATTGTCCAAAGATCTAGTCTCTTCATTTAACCATTTAGGCATCTTAACACCAAAAAAATCCTTAAGTGTGGAAGTGTGACATGTGAGTCACTGCTAGAAGTAGTAGTATATTGTTAGAGGTGGATTTTCAGTTAAGATAAGAAGTAAGAGAGGGAGAAAGGAATGAAAGCAGACTAGGGTTGAATATCCTGTGCCATTTGAAATTGAACTCTATCTTGGACTGAGAGAGGGTGGGTAAGAAAGTCAGGCTTGTACTTGCCTAGAGTGTTTTAGGGGAAGTTATAGAACACCTAAGTCTGGATAGCCAGGCAGAGAGAAAACTGCTGTCATCTTGACTGAGTGTCCAGTATGTTGATCACAGCACCATATTACTGAGTTTGCAGGTCATTGTCTGATCGTATATTCATACTGACATTTTAATCTATATTCCTAGATATGAAAACATGTCTGCCTGTAGATAATGGTGTTTGCATGGCATTTCTAAGTGCTGTTTAGTGCTTGTCTTTGCAATGTTGTAATGTTTCCTGTATGGCAGTTTGTGTGTTTTTTCTGTTACTCAAAAATTAATGTTCTTTGTAAATGTAGCTATTGGTATAATATAGGCACCTCTTTAACAAGACATGGAATGATTATTGATCAGTTTGTGAGTTTGGTCACAAGTAGCAATAAAGTACTTGATGATGCTCTCCCACGCATCTGTGGGTTAGGTAGGAGAGAGAAGAGGAAAAGTATTAGTGTACATTATGCAAAACTAGTAATCATGTAGCTAGAATTGGATAGGCTGCTGAAGGAAAACATGATGAGAACTGGGAAAGGGTAAGAAGTGACAAGTAAAAGGAAATAAATACAGAAATCATGTTGGAAGTTCAGGTTAACAAACAGTTTGGCTTGTTGCCTGAAATAAGTAGGTATGTGCCACAATGAACTTTGTTAAAATGGGATGCAGCAGACTCTTTGGAATATCATTAGTGTTAGTCATAAACATTAGCAAATAGAAAGAAAAGAATCTTGCTGGTTGATAACAGCCATGGAAGACATGAAAGGCATACAGTGGAGAAAAAAGTTAGGTGTAGAGTCCCATGTTTGTAATTATTATGAAACGAAGTGTCACTCACAACCAGGTTTGTTGCCTTTGACTGTAGGTTAGACCAATATCTGTGATGTATCTCTTGCTACAATTATTAAATGAGGTTCCTTACAATTCCACTGGATGTAAGAAGGATCAATCAGTGTAGTCATAAATACATCCAGTGAGGTCACTAGGCACAGCAGAGGATGGCATGGATTGATAAATATGTCAACATGATTTCAAGTGGCCAAAAACCAACAACAGATGAAGTACCACCTCAGCCCCCACTCGTATGAACTTGCTGAATTGTGTTATGTAGTCTCTGGAGGACATATTTATGGTGACCTTAGAAAATTTAGCTATTCATGAACACTGATTTGGATTCCCCCCCACCCCCAACCCAGCCCATGGTGTTTGGCTTGCATGTGGACATGCCTGTTTTCCTAATGTGGGGCAGTCTTAGTCCTCTGTTCAACTGCATGTTGCACTTACTGTGAGTACACTCTTAGCATTTGTGTGCACAGAACGTATGTTCCATATTAGACGATTCTTAGCCTGACAAAGTTAGTGTTCCAATGTTTGAGATATTGGTAAATCTTAAGAGTGCTTCAACTTCCAAGATGTATGTGCTCTAGGAGACCTTGTGTATGTTTTGTTTAAGAAGAGCAGTGATCTATTATTTTGTGACTTATTTGCACTTATTTTCACTTAATTGATGTTAAATAAATTTTTGTTCAAACAGCAAACCTACAATAGGGCTATACTAACCACGGTCCACAGGTAAGGTGGATTGGGAATGATAGACAAGAAGCACTTCTTGGAGGATGTGCAACAGAGACACATAAGCATGCAAGGATAGTTCTCTGTAGAGCCAATGGACACACATGGTTACACCACCACTACCATTGCTACTTCTCTCCACTACTAAACCGGTGATCCCTTAATGTCTCATAATGTGCTCTATCAAACTATCTCTTCTTTTAATCAAGTTGTAATACAAATTTCTTTTTTCACCCATTCTGTTCAGTACCACCTCATTATGTGCACTATCTACCCGTCTAAATCTTCACCATTCTTCAGTAGCACCACATTTCAAAAGCTTCTGCTCTCTTCTTGCCTTATTGTCCATGTTTCACTTCCATACATGGCTACACTCAAGACAAATACCTCTAGAAAAGACTTCCTAATGCTTAACTCTATATTCAGTGTTAACAAATACCTCTTCTTCAGAAACACTTTTCTATCCACTGCCAGTCTAAATTTTCTATTCTCTATACTTTAGACACCATTTTTCTACCCAAGTGGCAAAACTCACCTACCTCTGTGTCTCATTTCCTGATCTAATCCCTTATCCTCAGCATTGCATGATAAAATTAAAGTACTTTCTATTAACTTTGTTTCACTTTTGTTGATTTTCATCTTGTACCCTCCTTTCAAGATTCTGTCTCTGACAGAATTATATACCCATTAACCACTGACTGACCTCAAAGTTTTTATTTCTTATCCAGAACTTGAATTCCTACTCCAAATATCTGTGGGGTTTCCTTAACTGCTTGGTCAACACAAAGGCTCATTGGGCATAGGCTGCAAGTCATCAAAGATGGGTGAGTATAGGATGATGCAAGATGACATGGACACAATTTCTAGTTGGTGTGACAAATGGCAGCTGATTATAAAAATGTGAGTCACTGCAGATGACTAGGAAAAACAAACCTGTGATGTTTGGATACAGCATTAGTAGTTTCCTGCTTGACACAGTCACATCATTTAAATATCTGAGCATAATGTTGGAAAGCAATATAAAATGGAAGAAACAAGTGAGGACTGAGATAAGGAAGTCAAATGTTTGAGCTTATTATGAGAAGCAAAGTTGCCTCTCATCATATAGCAGACATGCTGAGACACAGATAGGCTCAACAAAATGACTCTCACAATTAAAGCTTTCAGCCATTAAGATCTTTGTCAACACTAGACACTCATATGTGTGTGCGTGAGTGCACCGCTCGCATGCACTCACAGACAGTGGAGTCCTGCAGGTCAGATGGGGGGTTGGTGAGAAGTGGGGAGGTGGGAAATAGCGGAAAAGGAGAGAAAGGAAATGAGTGGGTGTCATGGTGGATTGACAGTTGTGTAGTTCTGGAATGGGAATATGGAAGGGGTGGATGGATGAGAACAGTGACTAATGGAGTTTGACGCAAGTAGGGTTATGGGAACATAGGATGTATTGTGGTTCAGAAATGCTGGTGTTGGTGGGAGAGATCCCACACCCACACTCACCCTGTTTCTCACTTTTGATAGAGTGGTTCTTCCATCAAAGATCAAAGCAGGTTATGAAGTTATTAGTCAGAACATATATTCCGAACCCGATGTGCTGCTACCAGTGTCATCATTACAACCACACTTGAGAGTCCTGTTGGCACCCAGCCAAATGTGTAACCTGTGGTAGGGATGCTCATGAGGGTGATTTTCCGCCTCCTCCCTGCTATGTGAACTGCAATGGTGACCCTGCCTCTGCCTCCTGCGTTTGTACCGTGTATCTTGATGAGTGGGCTATATCGGAGACCTGGGTGAAGGAGAAAGGGCCTTACCCGGTCACTTGTAAGTTGTCGACTAGTCAGAAACTCTGTGTTCTATCTCCTGGCATCTACAGTACTGTTGTTGTGACATTTCACTCCATGAAGGACATGGCTGAGCAGACATGCAACTTCAAAATTTAGCATCGCTACTATAAAATCACCCAGCATAATGGTAGCGTCCTCTTCTCCCTCTCTGGCTGTGCAAAACGCCACCAAACACTCTCCTTGTGTGGCATAGTCATCAACTACACAACCAGCAGGCCAGAAAGGACAGAAGGAATACTGCAAAGACTTTCCAAGAATCTCCAGCCGACCAACTCAAGCCTCCATCTGCTAAATGAAAAAGCTAGAAGAAGTCAAATAAAGGCAAATGAGTTTTCCCCTTCAGTGGTGTCACCACATGATACCCTTGCACGGCCAACATCCATGTCGCCAGTGCGCAACACCGAGCATCATTTTGCCCTGGACTCCACAGGCAGACAGCAGAAAAATGCCGATGATTCTGTAGATGTCAAGGAGCAGGATGATCCTGCCTCTGTGCTCTGTAGTCTTCGAAGGCTTGTGCTCAGGTGTGGCACCCGTTCATTTTTTCCTTGTCACGATTCTCCTCCAGTGGAATGTTCATGGTTTGCAATCTAACAGAGAGAATTTACGGCTAGCACCAACTTATTATCGGCCTTTAGGAAACAATATGCACCTTCACGATTCCTTTGAGCTCCCACATTTATTCCAGGTTTGTTTTAATGACCACTTCCCCTCCCATCCTAGTTCAGCATTCCATCTTACAGGAGAGTCCTGCTGCTTGTACAGGATGATATTCGTAGTCAACCCATCTCCCTGACTAACAGCCTTCAAACTGTTGCAATTCGCCTTTTCCTTCCTTCCTTCCTTCCTTCCTTCCTTGACATTGGCTTTCATTTTTCCACTGACAAAATCATTGGTATGAATTTTTTGTGGCTCAGTTGGTTTCTTCCACCATCATTACATCTCGGGGCCTGTTGCTCTTCCATTCGTTGAAACTATGAAATTCCTGGGGCCCATGGTAGATATAAAACACTCTTGGTCCTCCCACATGTCTTACCTGGCAGCCCGCAGTATATGGTCCCTCAATGCCTTATGTATCTTCAATGTCATGTCCCGGGGTGCAGATTGAACCACTTTCCTCCATTTGTACTGATCACTTGTTTGTTTGAAACTGGATTATGGGTGTTTCATTTATGCACCTGCACATCCATCCCTCTTACACCATCTCAATATTATTCACCACTGTGGGATCTATTTGGTACTGGTGCCTTTTACACTAGCCCATTTGAGAGTCCGTATGCAAGAGCTGCTGAACTACAGCTGTCGTAATGTCGTGACTTTCTCCTCAACAGATATGCATGCCGTTTGTCTGCCATGCATGGCCACCTATTGTGTGCCTCATCCTTTGATGTCTCCTTTCATCACCAGTATGTGGCGTGTCCCTCTTCTCTGTTACCTTATGGAGTTTGCTTTTGCCTCTTGCTGTGACAGATTAGCTTCACACTATGAACAACTTTCCCAGTGGGTGCAAACTCTTCACCACCTTGGCTTCATGCAATGGCCTATACTCACCTTCACCTTCATTCACTCAATAAGAACACTGGTCCAGCCAGACTTTATTGCCTTCAGTTTCACAATCTATGCATGGAATTTTGTGATAGTACCTTTGTGTACGCTGGTGGCTCTTGGACTGAGTGTGGTTTTGGGTGTGCTGTTGTCATTGGTGCCACCGTTTCCTTGTATTGGGTTTCAGAACATTGCTCAGTGTTTACAGCAGAGCTGTTTGCCCTGTATCAGGCCATTCAGTACGTATGGAGTCACAGGCTTTCCAACTGCATTATCTGCCCGGACTCTGTCAATGACCTTCAAAGCCTCTGTGCTGCAGACCATCCGTTCCTTAGCACAACAGGTCCAGGAAAGCCGTCACCTGCTCCCTTTTTGATGGAGCCACTGTGATGTTTGTGTGGGTTTCTGGTCACGGCAGTCTGATAGGAAACCAGGCCACTGACGCTGCTGCTAAGACTGCAATCGTTGTTCCTCAGCCTACTAGTTCTTACTTACCCTCCAACTATCTCTGTGTATCCATCTGTAAGCAGGTGCTGTCACTTTGAAATCGCCACTGGCCCTCCCTTCATGGGAACAAGCTGTGTGTTATTAATCTTCTCCCATGGGCTTGTGAGACCTCCTTCATTTTAACTTATTTGTGTATTGAGCACTGTCTTTTCAGCCATCACCATTGTCAAGTGATGCTCCCCCCCATTTTGTGCACATTGTGTCCAACATTTGGTGGTGTGCCATTTTCCTAATGGAATGCCATTTTTTAACCACTTGCTTTCTCATTGGTGTTTGCTGTTAGAGTTAACAGCCATTGACCACGTTTCATTTTTTATCCATTTTAGCAATATGGTAAAGGCCATTTAATTTATGGTTCTGGACCTCCAGTCCTCTGTCTGTGGTGTATTTTATAGACCTTTCTCCACTCCCTGTTTTTAGCTGTCTTCTCTTCCATTGGCTATGATTGATGTACAGTCATTTTTAACTCCTCTGTTTGTCTTTGTGTCCTAGAGTTTTGTCATGGGCGCATATGACCCTAGTTGTTTTTGTGCCACAAAACCAAAAGCTCATCAGTTAGTGGTACTGCTGTGTCATCACTATATCCTTCAAATGTCACTCCTCCAATTCCTGTTGCTATTTCTTTTAGTAGCTGATACGTAGCGTTGGAAAAATATGTTGAGAATATATATTTGTTTTCAAAACAGTCCATTAAGAGACTTATTTTTGTACAGTCAGATGGCCATAATAGGACTGAGCACATATTATTAGGTAGAAAGGGACCATTTATATACCAATTGCTTTTTCCAGTTCTACCCAATGATCCGTCAGTCTGTGGAATGAATGCAAGATTAATTTGCATTTACACATAAGACACAATTAAGATATAATTACATTTGACACCACACTGTTTTGTATTATTTAATTAATCAATCAAGTAACATATACAGAGCCCTGCAAAATTTAAAGTTAGTTACATGATAATTAAGATAACTGCACATGCCAGAGCTTCTACCTGGAAACCTTAGGCTCCAGAATTTAGAAATAGCTTGTGACACCATACGCCCTTGGGCACTTACACTGTTAGATTGCAACATACTACTTATGACAGTGGAGGCAAATTGCCTGGACATGAAAGTAGATAAGGCCAGAAGTGGAGGCCAATGTGCCAGATGTGAAAGTAGATCAAAATGCCCAGTCACACTCCACTAGTGCCGATTTCTTGCATTCGCGCTCACATCAATGCCCTGCAGATTCGGACTGGTGTGGCTGTCGTGATATGAATGGTTTGTTTATTGTGAAGCAGATAAATTTGTGCTGTCTGAGTTGTGCATGCTTTTTCGTCCATATATTATGAACGACAGTTATCATAGCATGATCATAAGCCATCCATTCACAAGTTTCAAAAAGTTTCACAATTCTGCAAAATTGCACGTGAATTTCAAATGGCATAAAGATGCATTCAAAAAGACAAATAATTTCATTAATGTTATGAAAAACTAAACAAACACTGTACAATAACTCATAAACTATAGTCTTGTGTAATTATTAGAAACTAAACACATGCTTCTGGCATATCATTTTACAATATTACAGGACTTGCCTTTAAGAGGAAAAACAAATTGCAAAACTGTTTTTGATGTTTTTATTTATTTAATTTTCTTTTCATTTTCGAGTAGGGCAGTACACTTTCAGAATAGCCTAAGTCCATTGAGAAATTTTTGCGTTCACTCTGTGTATTGCAATCATATTCTAAAATTACAAAAATTACTCCAGAGAAATAAGATTGATCCAAATGTGAAAAACTGTTCCAATGTATCATGTGGTCATGTACTTAGGAATATTCTATTCAAATTTAAATTTGTTGTCATAGGGGAAATCTTTTCAATACTGTATTTAATAGCCGATATTACATTATTAATCTACTACACACAAACAATGGGTAAGTGATATCATTTTTTGGGAGTAGTACTGTCAAAAATCGGTTAAAAATATTTTCTAATAGAAGCTGTTGGCAGCTAACAAAAATTTCCATTTTCAAGACAAAGATAATCATTTGGACATTAAATAAACTCCATTTGTCTGCAAATTTCACAACAGTAAAAGGCCACCTCCTGTTTCAATGTAGAAGACGGTGCAAGACTGATGATGTGTAAACACATAGGTCCCATGTTATGTAATATACTTTAAAAATTTAATAATTTTACATGCCATTGCTCTCTGTAACTGCAGAATGAATAATTTCTTCCAAACAGCTATAAAGTAATATACATCATGTAAATATGTAGAACTCATAATATTCACACAAGCTGCATCCTATTTCAAAAGCACAAAACTGGTGAAAAGTGCCTGAATCAGCTTATGGCAAATTCTGCAGTAGATTCATTTGAATGATTCTAAAATCAGTCACTGGAATGAAAACCTGACCAGAAAACATTTGTTACTAGGTAAACTACACTTGAGGTATAACAGTCTCTGCAACAGTCAAGTGATCAAACATTGTGAAGCCATTTTGAAAGCAGCACTAAAAATGCAAAATAAACCCAAAGTGACACAGATTCTAAAACATATTGTAGAGTTTTGCTATGGATTACCCTACAATGTGAGATAGAACAATAACACAATTTAGTTTCCATGTAAATCAGTTTGAAAATTGATGTTGAAAGTTGTGGTAGTGGTTGAAAAGTGTGAAATTTATTTATAACATTAACCACGAATTATGCAGGGGCGTTCCACAATTCCTATAATGGGCTCCTAAGAGTTGTGTAGGGGACTTCTAAGATAAAAGTTTGGTAATGAACCCATATATGAAGATGTACCATTTGGATGTAAAATAAATTTAAAGACTGAACCACTTTCAGATCTTGCGTGACACAGTACATGCAAACACACGCACACAAAACTGAGAAGAGCACATCATTGTCAGTACCTGTCACAATTATGACTTGACATACCATTTTCATTTGACTACAGCAATGGCTGCAAGAAACTGGTATATTTACAAGTATGAGGGCAACTAGTGATACATGGACATGCCTCACTCCTAACTTTTAAGAGTATGACCTCTTTCATTCAGAAGGGAACATTGTCTGTGCTTTGGGGTCTTACTTGGCCAATAGGTCAGAGGTAATTGTTTCTACTGTTTGTGTACCATAAATCAGGAGATTTGAAAATTCTACAGTCCTCAAACCAAGTTTTGTAACTATTAAGTTTTAGTGAAATTTTCTCAAATTGTTTTCTTTTATTGCATGCAGTTTAATATAAAGTAACGCACAGATCTAATTAATTTTTTGTGTTCATTAGGTACTTCCAACGCACCTCAGTGAGATACACAACAGCAGCAGTGAAGGCTAGAGTCGGCCAAGGGCAGAGCTGCAGTCGCGTCAGGCTCACCGACGGCAACACTTGCCATCTGCTCGGCGATTTGCGTGATATTAATAATCGTCAGTATTTCAAATGTTTATTATATCATCATGTAGCAGTGTTTTTTAGAAATATTTAAATTTGGATCTTGCTTTATTTCTGATATTTGTTTTCATATAATGACTTCTGATGAAATTCAAAATTTCCAGAGGGGAAATTTGGAAATGTTGAATAAGCAGCAAGATAACTAGGTATTTGCATGTTCTGTAATAAATACATCTTCACAGCAGTGGCATCCTGCTGACTGATTGTAAACTGCAGTTGTCTAGTGGGCTCATCCAGTTCATAGTGTTGGTGTGTGAAATTATAAGCTGAAACGCTTGCAGGCTAGGAAATGTGTTCAAAAATGGTGAGGAAACTCTGTCCAATATCTTAGCTGAGACAAAAGTGTGGGATAAG
This sequence comes from Schistocerca serialis cubense, assembly GCF_023864345.2. Classification (NCBI taxonomy): domain Eukaryota; kingdom Metazoa; phylum Arthropoda; class Insecta; order Orthoptera; family Acrididae; genus Schistocerca; species Schistocerca serialis. The sequence goes on from NW_026047573.1 coordinate 5,661,047, forward strand.
AAATTGGGATTAATCGCATGAGGCAGCAATGTAGTGACTGTACAAGAAGTGATCAAAAAGTAATGGGAATTTTTTAATTTCACAGCCATTATGTATTATATTACCAATGTTTTATATTTTATGTACATATGTTCCTGATGTATGTGTCTCACCATATAGCAGAGATAGCAGAGATGCTGAGTTACGATAGGCACAACAAAGATTCACACAATTATAGATTTCAGCCATTAAGGCCTTTGTCAGCAGTACACACACACACACACACACACACACACACACACACACACACACATTTGTGCACACACAACATGCACACACATCTGCAGTCTCAGAGAACTGAAACCACACTGCAAGAAGCAGCAGCAGCAGCAGGAGCAGCAGCAGTGCATGATGGGACTGATGACTGGGTGGTGGTAAGGAAGAGGCTGGGGTGGGGAGGGGGAGGGATAGTATTGTGGGCATGGCAGACAGTGAAGTGTTGCAGTTTAGACGGAGGGCAGGAGAGAAGGTGGGTAGGGGGTAAGTAACAGAAAGGAGAGAAATAAAAACAAATTAAAAGACAGGGTGTCGTAGTGAAATGATGGCTGTGAAGTGCTGGAATGGGAACAGGGAGGGGGCTGGATGGATGAGGACAGTGACTAATGAAGGTTGGGGCCAGGAGGGTTTCAGGAACATAGGATGTATTGCAGAGAAAGTTCCCACCTGCGCAATTCAGAAAAGCAGGTGTTGGTGCGAAGGATCCCTATGGCACAGGCTGTGACGCAGTGTTTGAGATGAGGGATATCATGTTTGGCAGTGTGTTTAGCAACAGGGTGGTCCACTTGTTCTTTGGCCACAGTTTGTATGTGGCCATTCATGTGGACAGGCAGCTTGTTGGTTGTCATGCCTACATAAAATGCAGCACAGTGGTTGCAGCTTAGCTTGTAAATCACATGACTGGTTTCACAGGTAGCCCTGCCTTTGATGGGATAGGTGATGTTAATTACTGGGCTGGAGTAGATGGTGGTAGAAGAATATATTAGACAGGTCTTGTATCTAGGTCTATTACAGGGGTATGAGCCATGAGGTAAGGGACTGGGAGGAGGGGTTGTGTAAGGATGGATGAGTGTGTTGTGTAGGTTTGGTGGACAGTGGAATACCACTGTAGGAAGGGTGGGAAGGATAGTGGGCAGGACATTTCTCATTTCAGAGCATGACAAGAGGTAATCAGAACTCTGGCAGAGAATGTAATTCAGTTGCTCCAGTCCCAGATTATACTGAGTTAAGAGGGGAATGCTTCTCAGTGGCTGGACTGTGTGGCTTCAGGAGGGGGTGGAAGACTGGAAAGATAAGGCACGGGAAAATTGTTTTCGTACAAGATTGGGAGGACAATTACAGTCAGTGAAGGCTTCAGTGAGACCCTCGGTATTTTTGAGAGGGACTGTTTGTCACTGCAGATGTGACGACCATGGGTGGCTAGGCTGTATGGAAGCGTCTTCTTGATTTGGAATGGGTAGCAGCTGTCGAAATGGAGGTGTTTCTGGTGGTTTGTAGGTTGGATATGGATGGAGGTACTGATGTTGCCATCTCTGAGGTGGAGGTCAACATCTAGGAAGGTGGCTTGTTGTGTTGAGTATGACCAGATGAAGCAAATGGGGGAGAATTTGTTGAGGTTCTGGAGAACTGTGAATAGGGTGTCCTCACCTTCAATCCAGATAGCTAAAATGGCATCAGTGAAACTGAACCAGGTGAGGGGCTTAGGATTCTGGCGCTTTTAGGAAAGATTCCTCTTGATGACACATGAATAGGTTAGCATAGCATGGTGCCATGTGGGTGACCACAGCCATACCCCGGATTTGTTTGTAACTAATGCCTTCAAAGGAGAACTAATTGTGGGTGAGGATATAGTTGGTCATGAAGACTAGGAAGGAAGTTGTTGCTTTGGAATCCATAAGGTGTTTGGAAAGTTAGTGTTCAATAGCAGTAAGGCCATGGGCATTTGGAATGTTAGTTTACAGGGAGGTGGAATGAATAGTGATGAGTAGAGCATCATTTGGTAAAGGGACAGGAACTGTGGAGAGTCACACAGAGAGAGAGAGAGAGAGAGAGAGAGAGAGAGAGAGAGAGAGAGAGAGAGAGAGAGAGAGAGCTATAGCTATCTTATTCAAATACAATCCCGTAAAACAAGATCAGATAAATGAATCATCAAATATGAAGGAAATTTATTTAAATCAGCTTACTGTGATGCATCTCAATGGTACAGGCCCGAATAGTCAGTCCAGTATAAGGAAAGCTTTTGTAGTTTGGAACACTTTGGACTGATGTATATTGCAAAGTACTCAAAATGATAGCTAGGAACACTGCGACACTTCTGTGAAGCTGTTCACAAATTCAGCTCACTAATGTCATGAAGCAGGCACATGAGGCAGCAACATCCTACACACCGCATATGTCAATATTCGTCTTACACTGCTGAGATAAGACGTATGTCTAAGGTAAGTGCACACAGATAAGGGTCCCTTATTGGCTCCATTAGAGCATTATAAAGTTCACTCATTCCTCACAGTTGTGCACATTGTACATGTCGCTGTACTTCAAAGCACAAGTGACATACACAAACCACTGGTGGTCAACACAGCTCCAAGCATATGCATCACTTAATTGTTTGGGGTAGGCACATGTAGAAGTGGCCCCAAACACATTCCAACACTTTCTTCATATCACACAAATACAATGTGCTTGATGTACCTTCAAATGTGTGCCTCCATTTGCATAATTCTTCCTGTGAATACCTAGAAATTTCTACACTGCAGTCTCAAAGGGCAGTGACATTTCCTTGATGCGGCTTTGAAAAGACAGTTCACTTTATTTCATTTACCATCACCAATTGGAATAAATAAAAACTCCATTTCTCCTGCACAGAGAGATGGGGGAAGGATGAAATTGGACAGAGAGGGGAGGTAGGATAAAATGCATGCAATATGTGTAAAAGGCATATGTAGGTGAAGCTGTAGGGAAGAGCAAAATTTGTACATAATCCAGCATATTCCCTGTGGCTCTGATCATATAAGTGTTTGACACACATGTTGTGCACATCACTCCCTCCCCTCTGTCTGTGTCTACTTCTTCCCCCACCCTCCATCTTTACCACCTTACGGTCAGACTTCTGTTCAGCCATCTCCTCCTTCCTTCTCTGTCCATCTCCTCCTTCCTTCTCTGTCCACCTCCTCCACACTTGTGTCTGTCTGTCTGATTCCTCCTCCCCAGCTCTGACCACTTCCCTCTCCCTGACTCTGTCAGCATCTGGTTCCTGCCCCTCTGTCTATCCTACCTGCCCCCGACAGGTCTGTCCCCTCATCAAATACTCCCTCTCCCTCTCCGTCTCCTACCCCTCCATCTCTTCCTCTGTCTACACCAGACTCTCCACCCTGTATATCGCCTCTGCCCACACTTATTCACCACATCCACCCACCTCACTATTCATCACTTCCTGCCACTGCCCCCCCCCCCCCCCTTCCCTCTCTGTCTGTCTCTCCCAATCTCTCTCTCACCATCCCAATCTCTCTCTCACCATCCCAATCTCTCTCTCACCATCCCAATCTCTCTCTCACCATCCCAATCTCTCTCTCACTATCCCAATCTCTCTCTCACTATCCCAATCTCTCTCTCACTATCCCAATCTCTCTCTCACTATCCCAATCTCTCTCTCACTATCCCAATCTCTCTCTCACTATCCCAATCTCTCTCTCACTATCCCAATCTCTCTCTCACTATCCCAATCTCTCTCTCACTATCCCAATCTCTCTCTCACTATCCCAATCTCTCTCTCACTATCCCAATCTCTCTCTCACTATCCCAATCTCTCCCTCACTATTCCAATATCTCTCTCTCTCTCTCTCTCTCTCTCTCTCTCTCTCTCTCTCTCTCTCTCTCTCTCTCGTCAGAGAATTGGAAAAAAGCAGAAAAATTATACTAAATCACTGCTGAAACAGCATTCTTTTCACAAAGTGACCACATTAATTTCAACTAGTGAACCACTGCTGTGTGTGCCCCCTCTCTCAAGTGCAGTGAAGGCATAGAGAGCAACATTAAAGATGAGCCTAGTACTAAGTTTTGATTCAAAAAACTCTCCTGGACTCACAAACATAAATTGATTAGCACTGTAACTTGAAATCGTTCAGAACATTTACTCAAAGTAACAAGAAAAATCAAATGAATTTAGCAGGATAATTCTGTGCTATTCCAGGAAGTATGTGGGAATAGTGTTGCCAAACACTGTATGATGTTGCTAATTCTCAGTTGTACTAGTGACAAGAATAATGTTACCACAGACAGTCTATTTCTTGAGCAAGCCCAAACTCTCACACATTTGAGGAGTGAAGTGATGGTGTGAACAGCCACTGAAATACCAAACTAATAGTCCAACAAGTTCTGTTTCCATTTTTATATTAAAGGCTAGGTTCTGAAGTGTAACTAAGAATAATCCTCATACTGCAAACTGAAAAGTTGACTCACCAGTGATATGCTGTTTATAGAAAACAGCAGTAGTTACACTGTGAACCCTACACATAGATCAACTATTTGCTTTTTGATTGTATACCGTAAATCAGTTTCTCATGAGGGTTCACACAACAAGATTTTTCACAGAGAAATTTTGTGAGCAATGGAGAACACAGTTTCTAATCCAGAAGATGAACTCTGCAAGACAGCTGTGCACAATGGCCATAAAAGTTGCTTCACAAAGCTGTTGAGAAATGAAACCCATAAATCAGTTCTGTCACGTTTGATGCCAGCACATGATGTGAAGAAAGAATAAGAAACCGTTGCCAACAGAACGTGTAAAATGTATCACAAAACACTGACACCAACTACTAGAATATGCAAGTTGTAAGAAAGGATTATTTGGGTAGTAGTTGTGAACTTCAGATTATTCCCTCAAAAACTATGTCTCTTCATGGTGTTAGTCATTTTTAGCCTTGTTTCCAAAGTGGGCTACCTGTGTAACCTGGGCAACCTTTGTAACAATAAGTGCAATTTATCAAGTGTATTAACCCTTTTGTGACCAAATTTCTTCAGGAAGTTGTAGACTTTTTATGAACACTTTATTGGGCTAAGAAACCGTTCATCCGATCATAGTTTAAATCTTGAAAGTGAGAGTTTAGCCTACGAGTATAAAAAAATTAGTGGGAACTATTGTTCCCACCGAACTCTGGAGTAACTTCACTTGCCAATTTAAAAAAATGTATTTCCTTTATTTTTTAGTACAAAAACATGTTAAACATTACATTTATATTTGTATTAGTTCATACTGTCCTTTGCGTTCACTAAGGTGATGTACTATGGAACTTCGAGAAGCATGGTGCTACACGCAAATGTACACGATAGTCGCTACACATTATTTTTGTTCTCTTTTCTTTGTTCTTAGTGCTACATTGGCGGCACCTTTTGTTTGTTGTACCTTTTGTACGGAAATGAGTTCCAACTTTCTCCAGACAAACTTCATCTGGTACTCCAGACACACCTCTTTTTGGTGTTTGAAAATGAACAGGCCTTCCTCTTCTCTCACGACGTGAGAAGTCAGAGATAAGCTGCCTTGACAAGTGCAATCTAAATGTTAGCTGGTCTGCTTCTGTCTTCTGTAGCTTCCACATAACATAGGAATTGACAACTGCCAAATCCACAAGAAAGAAAAACCATTTGTGCCACCACTTCCATGAATGACGGCCTACAGCATACCGTTCACGCAGCTGATCAAATCTATCCACTCCTCCCATTATTTTATTATACTCTGCCACAGCCAATGGGCAGAATACTTCACTTCTGCTTCCACTAACTTACCTTGTAATATTTATGTAATTTTCAGTCAAATCCAGCAAATATACATGAATACTATCTCCCTTTAAAATATAAAAGTAGATAAATACAACCCAAGTCACTTCACATGCAAAAGGAAAGCACACCATCCAAAAAACACTGCAGCAGTCGAAACAGTGGCTTGTTTTCATGTGGGAACTGCGCTTCTGCATTGATTGCCTCACAAGGCAGAAATACAACAGCTTTCGCCTAACCGTTGACAATCTACACATAGTTAGCACACTCTAACAGAGATGGTAGCACAAGTTAGAAGTGGGAGCATGGATTACCACTGAACTTACAGCAAAATCAAATAAGTGGGAACTATAGTTCCCACTGGTCACTAAAGGGTTAAAGCTAGTATAAACAAACCTTAGTTATTCCTCATTGACACATGTGTAAATGTCTTAATAAAAGCAAAATTTAAATACTTTCAAAGAAGAGAATTTACAATGGAAAGGAATATATTGCACTCTCTAATGGCATTTGGGTTACACGAGTAGCAACATAATTCCATGTGAGCAGGTGTAAGGATTACAAATGAAATACTTCATTTTATGTAACATGTTATTAGTTCTATTACTCATAATATAGCAGCTCTAGTCATTAAAGTGTTCAAAATACAGTAATTGCTTACTAACTGTGACACTGTTACATAATATCATACAGCTACTAAAGCTTGCTGCTTTTTAAAATGGAAGGAAAAACTTGGAATTATTATTTATTCACAGAGCCCACACAGTGTTTTTATAATGCAATGCTCACTCCATATTGGGGTTTTACATCTCTTGAAACTTTTTCTTGTTTTCCTCATATTTTTCAGCTGTCCAGAAGCATATCATTTTGGTTGAGTCCCCACTCACTCAGGAACCAGAGTTAAAAGTCAACCTACTGTGCACTCAATATCTGATTTCATGGAAAATTTTGTCAAGTGATTAGAATTTGATGATCCAGAGATAAGGGAAGGCAGTATCAAATGTTTTCTCAGGTCCAGTAGAAAGAGTATGGGTCTATGAGTCATGTTTTTTGTTTGAGGATTGTTTCCTGTGTAAATAATGTATGCTTATAAGCAAACAACATGGAGATGCTAGGGGCCATCTCTGTGTTCTTCTTTCCACACTGTAATGAGAACACAATTTATCCATATTGTCAATGCCCTTTTTGTGCTTTTATAATAATGTGTAACATCTGGCTTTGAAAGCGAGACAGAAATGGATACAGCATAATGAGTTATTGATAACTTTAGAACTTTTCTTCTTGTTTGGATGTTTTGATACAGAGAAGTGTTCCTTCTCTGAATCTAAATATAGATCAGAGGTCTTGGCATGAAGAGGTAGGTTGCAGCAGTTCTGGTGGTATATAGGGCTAGTTTCATTTTACAGTACCGATTATGGACATCTCCCATGTTTTTGACAACCTCAGTAATAACAGAGTTATGAAAAAATTGTCAGTGACCATATTTCTGCTTGTACATTTGAAATGGTATCATAAATCTTATATTACCCTGTACCCTTTATTAGTTTCTCTCACAGAAGCAGCTTTACCTGTATAAAGTTGGCCAGTTATTGGGTAAGAATTTTGCAAATCACAAACCCACAGAGCCTTCAAGCCGCATTTTGCTTGCTTTGAGGGTGCGTGTTCAGTAAATCTTGTCTTTCCTTTCTAAGGAAAAAGCTACATCATCAACAGTGAGGCAATTGAAAGAAATATAGTATCCTCAAAGGTTTGAATTTAGCATATAGGATATTTCAAATCTTCTTCTTCTTCTTCTTCTTCTTCTTCTTCAGTAGCGCTACAGCCCTTGGTGAGCCTTGGCTTCTTCAACAACCTTCCTCCACACTTCTCAGTTATTTGCTGCTCTTTTCCACCCCCGGACTCCCATATTTGTGATATCCATAATTACCTCATCAATCTATCTTCTTCTAGGTCTCCCTTTTTGCCTAACTGAATGGATCATGCCTTTCATAATTTTCTTTGGAATTCTATCCTCTGCCATTCTCTCAAAGTGTCCTAGCCATCGTATTCTCTGTGATTTCACAAATTTTACTTTGTCCCTGCCTTGTATTAACTCCTCTAATTCGGCATTGTAGTGTATTATCTAGCCTTCTTCCTCTCTTATTGGCCCATAGATTTTGCGTAGTACTTTCTGCTCAATGCTTCTTAGTGCATTTTTATCGTGTTCTGTCAACGTCTATACCTCTGAGCCGTATGTGATAACTGGGCGGACTAGGGAATTACATATTAGCAGTGTAGTTTTTCTTGTAACAAGGCTATTTTTGAAAAGCTGCATATTTGCAAAGTAAGCTCTGTTTCCTGCTTGTATTCTTTCCCTTATAGGCTTTCCAATACTGTTATCATTTGTTATTAGGGCTCCCAAGTAGTTAAAAGAGGACACTCCATTGAAGCATTTCCCATTGATGTTTAGATTTTTGGGGGTTCTTCTGGCCTCAGATTGTGACATTAACATATATTTTGTTTTGTTTTCATTTACTATGAGGCCAATTTTTAAGGCTTCTGTTTCAATGCCCAGTATGTTTCTAGGAGTGCAGCAGCTTTATCACTTTCCAAATGTGTAGCCCTAGTATTCACACTGATAGATCTTACAAATTTGCTTACCTGTCAAAACCTTTTGGAGGATAAGCTTGCACAACACCATGAGAGAGGATTTGCTTCTCACATTTCCTTTGTGTGCTCACTGTTGGAGAACTTTACTCCAGCCGTAATCAGTATACCAAGATATGCGTAAAATTCTTTAGTTGTAAATGGCTTCCACATATTCACCGCTCCTTCAGAGTTGATTATGATTTAGCAATATAAACTTTGCCTTACTGTTGTTTTCACATACCATTATATGAAACATTTTGTCTGTAAATATAACCTCGAAGGTATTTTTATAAAAAGAATTTTTGTTGCACGTGTCAGGCCAGCCATTTCCCACAAAATACTATGCTTCAGCAATTTTCTTGTCGCAGAAGTTTCCTTATGTCATCCACGTCTATCTTTACCACATAATATGTATGCGGAAGACTCAGTAGCTTCACAGTTTTGATCAGTTCTCTCATTGTGTTTGCTACTATTATACTTTGTGTCTCATTTGACTTTATTATCACTAGAAGTATAAATAGCAACTTCAGCATCTGAAGCCACAGTATCTTCCTTACTTAAAATCAATTTGTCTGTAGAACCTCCTCCACTGACAATTGCAGTTTCATTCTCTTCTAGATCAACAGTAGAAAATTACTTTCTAATATAATAATTTTTGCTCTGCAGCTTAATCTGATCTATTCAGATTCAAAGAACCCTTCTATATCATCCATGAGAATCCAGAGATAAGGTTCACTAGAGCAACATTTAAACAATAATAGTTCATAATGTCGTGCAACATTTTTATAATGATTTTGTATATTAATGGGGCTGGTTGTTTCCTACTGTGCCAGTACAATAAATTCCTTGTGTTATCCTGGTAATCTGGTTATAGAAAAAGTATAATTTTTTGGTGTAGACACAATGGATAATGCAATATACCTTCTCCAATTACAGATGATGACAGATATCTTGGTTGTAGAAGCCTGCCTTTTTATTGTTCAGTAAATGTTCCACCTTAAAAATTAAATTTCATTTGGAAAATGGCTGCCACCTAATGGATTTTTTGTCAGAGGAAACTATTACTGGATGGAGAATGAGTGTGGCAAGATTTCACAGGCCAAAGAAGCAGCATGTCCGTCCTGTACAGAATGAGCTGGGACATTGTTGTGGAGCAAAAATATGCCCTCACACAGCCTCTTGTGACACTTCACCTTGATGGCCTCCTCTGTCTATCTCACCTGGAGATTTTCCCAGTATGTTGCTGTGAAGTTTTTTCCCCTTAACATTGTAGTCTGTTAGCACCGCAGGTGGCTGCAAAGAACACACAGCACCAAATCATGTAATGATGTTTGGATCTTTGCCTGCTTTAGTGGTGTTGTGTATGTAGATGTATGTAAATATGTCCAGGCTCATTCACTCTGATTAAATGGCTAATGAAGCTACCTGAGTTAGCCAAACACAGTTTCAATATTTACACTGCTGCTTCAGTTTCAGTGGGTTTCTAAAGTGGGTGTGAGTAGTTGTAACATCCTGTAGATGTCAGTTATTGTCATATTCATAACATCGTGCAACATTTTGAAAACCAACCTCTTAGTGATTTCCACTTTTTCCACTATCACCTCAATTGTTGAGCACCAGGTGACTCACTTAGTGGTCCTTCAGACAGATGGGCTACCACATCATTCTTCATCTTTGGACTTGTCTTAGAATGTTGAGAAATAAAACCGCTTCAACTGTAAAATTATTAGGCACTACCAATTTCAGAGCACTTACAGCTGCATTTCAGGTACAAATCTGTATATAAGTGGACAATCAATCATATAGAAACAAATATTCTGAAAGCTATGATGAAGCTGTAATGAAACATGTAGTCACTGGAATCAAAACATGTAATCACTGGAATCAAGTCATGACTCAGCTTGCATTGTTAGTCCAATGAAATAATTATCCACAAAAGTGTGTATGCTGTAAAAGTACTCAAACCCATGAAGAAGGATTAAAAAACAATGAGGATGAATTTACGTAATGTCATAATGGACAAGGGGAAATGTAAGAGGTACTCACTGAATGTCAGTGTGTAGAGGTAAACGCTATCTGGGTGGCTGTCTATGGGCTAAAAACGTTTGACAGTCATGAGAGAGGGAGAATATTCTAATGTGTACCGCTGGAATGACTGTGTAGCGCTGGAATGACAATAAATAAACTAAATCCTACCTCAAAACGGGAAGATATGCTGCAAATATGTAGCATATTACCATGTTTTTGAGTACAGTTTAGCTTTCACATTTGCAGCAAATATCCCTGTCCCTGGGCATGATTTAGTTTACTTAATGTTGTTGCTGCATAAAAGTTAGTATTCTCTCTTTCCTTCAATCTAATTTTCATGGTGTGTGAAAGTCATTTGGGTTGCTGGCTAAACTTTCTGGTCATGGAATACACCTGCTTATTATAGTATCATGTTGTGTTCTAGGTTTTAATGGAACCCCATACATGGCGTATATTTATTGACATACTGATACTATAGCAGTCAAAGTTTTTAGCCAATAGGTTGTTACCTAGGTGGCATATTATAGTGTGTTTACATTCATGTGTTAACATTGGCGAGTGCCTCTTAAATGTCCTACTTATCCACTATGGTGTTAGGTAAGTTCCTCCTCAATGTTTTTATCTTTCTTCACAGCTGTTATGTAAGTGTTTTCTACCATATTTTATTACTTCTAGGACATACGAATTTTTCGGGATAATCTATTTAATTGGACTGACAATGAATGGTGTGCCTTTCTGTAATAATTATTTAAATCGTGAATTGACTCCACCCTGAGTACGTGCTTCATTACAGTTTGATCTTAGCTTTGGGATTAATCATTTTCTACAGGATTGTTTTTCTGCTTATATTCAGATTTGCTCCTGAAGATGCAGCTGTAATTGTTGCAAGATTCTTAGTTCCAAAGAATAAAGGGATTTAACATCTGATGTGGTTTCATTTCTCAACATGGTTTATCATGGTTGTGGTTGCCCAGATTCATTTTTTGTTTGATGACACAGAAAGTATCAGAGGCATTTAACTATTGAGTGTTATGATGATGCATTGTTACTGTACTCTTCCACTTCATTTTAGATTGTAGGAACATTGTCCTCCCTTAAGTGCAGAAAACTCCACACAGTTCCCCAGTTTATCATGAATACAGAGGTTTGCCTACAATCAATCAAATAACTATTACATAATTTTATTCTTTCGAGGTGGTGATGAAAATTTCATGAGGCCTCTTCTGTGCTGGTGTAAGATGGCTGCAGACATGGCTCCCCAGCAATTCTTGACTGATGTATCAACTGTGAATGACACATTGGGGTTAGATTTCTATAGTTAGCTTATCCACTGTGTGCTTTTCTGACAGAATAATGCAGTATTGTTGCATTTGCTTATGTCTTACATGGATCAGTTTTGTGAGAGCTTGCCATGATGTATGTGTCAGTAAATTTGAAGTGAGATACATTTTCATTTTGGAATCGTGGCTACACACTGGAATTTTTTTTTTTAAATTCTTAACAAAATGTCATAAATGTATCCCTACCGACCACCCACAGGTACTACTACTTCAGAATTTCATCTATGGAATAGAAATATCCAAGTAGAAATTATTTCAATTTGTTTTAAAACATTCAGTTTTTACCAGTATCTTTAATTCATAAGAGGTGATAAAACACTTTTATGGATGCATACTGTTTTCTTTCTGTGGTGGGCAAAGGTTAATTTGTAGTTAGTGGAGGACATTCTTGTTCCTAGTAAACTATTCATGAAAAGTGCTTCTCTTCTAAAAATTGACCCTAACTCAACACATCAGACTTCATAAGAATAAATGGATTGACAAGGTTTTGTAGTCAGCCAAACTTTCTAAACAATATCTACACGAAATTCAAGGATTGCTGCGAGTTGTAAATGAGAATCTCAAATTGCATTGTTGGCCGAGATATCCCACGGAGTGGATTCAGTTGCCTGTCTGAAAGGGTGTTTTTCCTCCTTCATACTGGCATCAATATTTGTTGGTATGTGGGATCTGTGTCAGTATTGGATTTATAGTGTGTAGGTGAGTGTAATGGAAGCATGTATAGTATAGTGTCATGTTTGTGTTGCTTGGTGGTGGATGAGGCAGTGGCGGTGGTGGCAGTGTTACGAATTTAATGCAGGAATTTAGCACAAATATGGGTGTGCAGAACATTCATGCCACCAACTCTTCTGTCCTTGCTGGCCAGACACTAACACACAAATATTTTTCCACCATCAGGATTCAAACAAGCATACAGAGTTGAGCTCCAGCCCACAGTTGTGCATTAGCCATCTCACCTGTAGAGGAAGTTACACCAGACACTATTCTTACTGCACATTTCTGTGGAATACCTTGTGTACTGTGTGGAAATGCCCCAGAAAATTATTTCATTCAACATCAATTCATGGAAGTATGTGAATTAAGCTAATTTTATAATGCTTTTGTCACCAAACCTGAAATGATCCAGAGAGCTAAGTTGCTGAAGCCAGGGGTTTGAGAACATCTACAACATGTGATTTTCACTTAAATTTAAGTGTACTCAGGAATTTTGAACAGCCAGTTTTGCAGATTCTGTTGCCTGACATGCTGTATTCTTAATTGAAATGATGTGTCTTACCTTGTACAGAATTGAATGAACTGTAACTTTCATAAGTTATGTGATACACAGTTTACCAAGAATCAGTTAACGAGACCTTATACATTTCATTTATTGCACCTGCTGTTGCAGCTTGGATTAGGCTGCTTGCATCATATTAAAAGAGTACTCTTTCTGCTTTACCAGTGTTAAGTGGAAGATCAGTTATATGGAACAAGGACAGGAGTGGTTCTGTAGTTCAATCCTATCAAACACCAATAATAATTTGTCCCACTCAACTTAAGAGTCAATCATGATGAAACTTATTCTATCTAACACAATTCTGTGCTTTCTTTCAGTTAAGTGACAATTGAACCACTAATTTATTGTGCCATAAAAGCTTCTCAATGCCTCATGATGATGATGATGATGATGATGATGATGATGATGATGATGATGATGATGATCTCGTTGCAGTAGTCTTCAATCCAAAGATTGGTTTGATGCAGCTCTCCATGCTACTGTATCCTGCATGAGCCTCTTCATCTCTGAATAAATACTGCATTCTACATCCTTCTGAATCTGCTTACTGTATTCGTTAGTTGGCATTCCCCTATTCCTCTAAGATTTTTAAGGCCCCCCCCCCCCCCTCCTGGGCCCTTTTGTCACACACACATATGCACCACACTTATGCTCTGCCTCTGCCCGCATTACTAAATTGGTGATCCCTTGATGTTTCTAAATGTCTCCTATCAACCGTTCTCTTTGTTTTCGTCGAGTTGTGCCACAAATGTCACTGTTTATTGTCCATGTTCCACTTCCAAAAATGGCTACACTCAAGACAATTACTTTCACAAAAGATTTCCTAACTCTTAACTCCTTGGTTTTGTTGATGTTCAACTCCATCTTCCTTTCAAGATACTGTCCATTCCATTCATCTGCTCTTCCAAGTGCTTTGCTCTCTCTCTGACTAAATTACAATGTCATTGACAAACCATAAAGATTTTATTTATTATCCATGAACTTCAATTCCTACCCCAAGTTTTTCTTTCATTTCCTTTACTGCTTGTTCAATGTACAGATTGAACACTGAGGAACAGGCTACAACCCTGTCTCACTCCCTTCTCAACCACTGCTTCTGTGTTGTACATCTTTGCTATAGCCCTTAGCTGCCTGTATTTTGCCCACAATACCTTCAGAATTTGAGAGAGACTATTCCTGCCAGTATTGTAAAAAGCTTTCTCTAAGTCCAGGAATGCTATAAACATAGGTTTGCCTTTCATTTACCTATGTTCTAAGATATGTTGTAGAGGGAGACAAAGAGATACACTAAGCAGATTCAGAAGGATGTAGGTTGCAGTAGGTACTTAGAGATGAAGCAGCTTGTAAAGGTAGTGTAGCATGGAGAGTTGCATCAAACCAGCCTCTGGACTGAAGACAGTGACGACAACAACAACAACAACAACAACAACAAGAGATGTCTTAGGGTCAGTTTTGCCTCGCATGTTCCTACATTTCTCCAGAATCCAGACCGGTCATCCATAAGGTTGGCTTCTACCAGTTTTCCCATACTTGTGCTTTATACAGATAAAGATCAAAATAAAAACACTGTGAATTAATTTATCTCATTCAGACAAATATCACAAATCAAGTGAAACTGGCATCATATATGGCATGTTCAGTGGGGAGTCTCTCCTAAAATAAAAACTGCAACTGAAATAGAAGTAATTTTAAATAATCTTCAAATTGCTGTGAGATTTGTGGCAGTGGATACTTAGCATTGTAACATATTAAATTTTCTTCTCATTCAGATCGTGTCTAACATGCAGGAAGAATTTCTACTTAAATGGCTCTGTGCTTTAATTAAACTAATCTTGTCCCTACAATCTCTGCTGGTGTGATACATAAAGAGCTGAAAAATATCCCCATATTCTTCACTTACTTCTAGACCTGGAAACTTCATAAGAAGGGTGAATGATATCTATCACAAAGCATACCAATTTAGGTTTTCCAACATTTGTGTGCTTTTGTTCTTCGTATACATTCTTTATTCTATGTAAGTACTGGTATGATTAAGCTTAGTATGCACTCCATTTGATGACCCAATAAACTGGTACTCAGGTATTTGTGTGAGTTAACTGGTTCTAGTTTTCTGCAATGACTGTTGTAGTCATAGTATACCACGTTTTGTTTTGTGCAATGCACAGTTTACATTCCTGAACACCCATTACAAATTACCAGTCATTGCTCCACTTTAAAACATTATCAAGATATGTCTGGATATTTGTGCAGCTTTCTTCCTCCTTTCCTACGTAGAAATCAACAATACAGAAACAAATTTTGTTTGATATCGCATACACTCATACCTCTGTTAACAAACATTATTGGGGTAGAGTGTCAAATGCCTTTCAGAATTCTAGATATACTGCATCCACAGAATTGCCATTGTTCCTGGCTTTCAGGACATCATGTGAAGAAAGAGAAATAGATTTTAGCACAGTCTTTATATGGATGCTGTTTGATGTGGAGGAGGACATTCTCCTTGAGATACATCATCAAGTTTGATTTCAGAATTCTAGAACAGATGGCTATTGGTATACTGGATGTAAGTTTTCTATGTCACTTCTGCTACCCTTCTCAAGGCAGATTTGATCTGAACTTTCTTTCAATAACTGGTCACAAATTTTTATTTTAGGTACTTAAAAGGATTCCACTGGGTCCTGAAGTAATGTTTTGCTTTGATTTATTACACCAGTTTCCATTTCTGTGTCATATGTAAGTCACTGGGTACTAACATTGGTGTCACTGATAGGGTTCGTGCATGAGAAGTATTTATGTTGGTTTTGTGGGAGAATTTTCTGTAAGGTTCAGTTTGGTAGTTTGTGCAGGCAGCATCACTCTCTTTCTAGCCCTAAGCTTTGTTTTACATGTTTTTTGCTGCAAACTGTATGTTTAGAAGTTTCTCTACAGTGACTGCATACCATCAAGTAGCTCTCCATTGGGAATGGTTCTATGGCGTGCATACATATCCAGTGTATGGTTGACTTTAGAAGAAAAGCTCAGCCATGGTCTTTCTATGTGTTCCAGCCCAGAGGTAATTCTTTTGAGATCCTCTTGGAGACATGACACAACAGCCTCTTTATCTAGTTTTTTGGATTTGTAGAGCTTCCTGCTAGTTCTTGCTGACCTTAGTACTTTTGGATTTGAGACTCTGTGAATTTGAAGCAGTTGTAGGGACAAAAAGATCAGAGCTATGTAATGCCATCTAGTCAAATATATATTTACATTATGAGTGGGGTCTTAGTTGTGTTTCATAGGATGTCATGTCACACTGTCAAATTACAAAATGATGGTTTTATCAAATGGTTTCTGGCTCTTTAAAGTCTCCTGCAGAAGTTACAGTGCAATTGGGAAGTTGAGTGTTAGTTAACTTATTTATGTAAAGTTTTTGTTATATATGATGTAGTCCGATGACTGACAGGAAAGTCTGGAATAAAATGACAGTTTTACTTAATGCTTTTGCCCAAAGTCTTCTTCAGAAGAGAAAATACTGGGATCATTTCAGAATTGAAGATTGTGTTGTAAAGCTCAGTGCTCAGTTCAGAAAAACTGGTGGCAGACAGGGGGGGAAAGGGGGGAGGAGACAATCCAGGTTATGAAGCAGCCACATGAAGTCAAACATGTTACATTCAGCAGCATGTTGTTGCACAGGATGGTACACATAGCTCTCTGTCACAGTTTGGCAGTGGTGATTCATCTTGGTTGCCAGCTAGTTGGTAATCTTACCAATATAAAAATCTGTGCAATGATTGCATCAGATCTGGTATGTAATATGGCTCTTTGCACTTGGGGCTGCCCTACAATGGAGGGATGGAGGGAGGGAGGGAGAGAGAGGGGGGGGGGGGCATAAGCTGTCATGACTGGAATCGGAAGGGCTTGGCGGTTGGATAGGGCAGGTTTGCCGCCTAGGTCTTTCACAGGGCTATGACCCCTGTGGCAAGGATTTCAGATTGGGGGGAAATCATAGTGATGGTCTTAGATGTTGCAGAGGTAGGGTGGGCAGTGGAACACCATTTTAGGATGGGTGGGAAGTATATTGGGTAGGAAGTATTTCGTTTCAGGCCATTCCTTGGTAGGTCTTTGACACTCTATTATTGTGTCCTGAAACAAGGGATGTCCTAACAGAGATTCTTCCCATCCCTCCTAAAGTAGTATTCCATGTCCATACAACCTACACAACATCCTAATTCATCCCTTTGATGCTTCCAATCCCTCAACTCTCCACATATCTTCTCCACATATCTTCTCCATGGGAGACTTAGGTGCAAAACATGTTCACTCCACCAAAACAGTGCTTCCAGTCCCAGTCCTGTCACAGGATTATTCCAACCTATCAGAGTGCAGGCTGCATGTAGAAACAGCTTTGTAATCAGAATCAGAATTTTGTTGTCTCATAGCACACAAGTTAAATCATCGATTTTATGCACAGGAGACTTGTCAGCTGATAACTATGATAAATTATGCATGGGGTACAATATTTTGTATATAACCACAACAAAATCTGAATATTATTTATTATTGTGGTTTTTATTCTGCTCAAATGGTCAGATCAACAGAGTAATAACATTTCTGCACTAGGGTACTATACAATTCTCTTTTTACTGTGCCACTTTGGACCTTTCTAAAATTTGTGTCTTTCAGTTTATTGTGTACTTTCATTCCCATGTATTGTGGAGTCTGTGCAAAAAGATTAAGCCTATGTGTAGGCAGCATGAAGCTTTCTTTGTTTCTAGTTTCGTAACTATGCTGGAAATTGACAAAAAGAGTTTAGGGTTATTACTTGTGAAAATAATTATTTAATATAGATATAATGAGGGAACGCTTAGTATCTTAAGATCTGTTAATAATGGCCGACAAGATTCTTTTGGCTTTGCACTGCATATGTTTCTGGAAATTTTTTTCTGCAAAGTTAATATTCTTGTCATTCCCCCAGAAGACAATATTGTATCTCACTACTGACTCAAAGTAACTATGGTATACTACTTTTTTTGTCTTTACTAGTGACATTGGCTAAGATTGTCATAGCAAATGCCAGGCTGTTTAGTTTATTTTTTAGATAATCTATGGGTGAGGACCATGATGTTCTCTCTTTTTTTTTTTGCCATTTACATGGAACCAAACATCTACGTTTCTATGACATTTTCAGGAATCTTTTCTGTGTTTTTATTTTCTACAAGTACTGATATCATCAGCAAAGAAAACTAAATGATAATTTATATATGGGTAAGTCATTTACATAAAAAAGAAATAGGATTTGGCCCAGAATTGAGCCTTGTGGTACTCTCTGAGAGATGGTTTTCCAGTTTGAGGTGTAATATACCAACTTTACTCCACTCATTGCATAGCTTTTTATATTGAAAGGATTATCAATCAGCTGTCAACCAGGATGAATGGCCACTGCCAAACTGCAGCCAACAGCTATATGGCCCACCATGTGGAACAACATGCAGCAGTCTATAACGCGTTTCATTTATATAGCTGCTTCATAACCTGGTCCATGTGGATCATCCTCTCCACCACCAGCTTTCCTGAACAGTAGATGTGGTTTGTTATCCTTTCAACACTTTCTCCACACTCAAAATTATTGTGTCCTCTGTCTACTACAACCTGTTGTTCCCACACAATCCACCCAACAGCTTATGCTGCATCTGTCCCACACCACCTCCCTACTTATGTTCCCTCACCTTTATCCTGTCCTCGTCTCTTCCAATGCACCCACCGATCTTTCTCCCCTTCTCTGCTCCTCTCCTTACCCATTCCCCTTTTCTCCCCAATTCTTCCCCACTTGCTCCCCCACAGCTTCCAGATACTGTGTCTGGCAGCATTGTCCTGCTGCCATCTAGACCCTACCTGCTCTGTCAGATGATGCTGTTCCCTCACTGCACCTGTACCCTGCTATATCTACCCCTTTTGTTCCCAATTCTAGATTGCTACTTTCAATCAATGTTACTATTGCATTGTTGCTGGAGCAGTCCAAGACAGTGGTTATGTGTGGATGATGTGGGCTTGCTTGTGTGAATGTGTTTTCTTTTCTGAAGAAGACTTTGGCCAAACCAAAAATGTTTAACACTCTTCATTGTGCTTGTCTGCAACACAATGTGTCATATATCTGGCCTATCCTCTGGATAGGCCAGATATACCCCTAAAAGTATCACTGCTGTAATTTTTTGATTTTGTAGCCTTCTCTGTATACTTAGTGATGTGAGGTCCTCTGCTTAAAAAAAGAAAACATATTAAGAGGAAGAAGAAAAATGAGTAATACAATTAAGAAATGGAAGGGGGAGGGGGGGGGGGGGGGGGAGGAAAGTTAGAGAAAGGGAGGGCAGGCTGAAAATAAGAATGTAAGAACAGTAAAAAAAAAAATAATGAGATGCAATAGAGGTGACGACAACGATGATGATGATAAAAGGGGAGTTGTTAGTTGAAGCTAAGTTTATAAGGCTGTTGGGATGCAAAAATGTGTGTGAGGAAGAGTTCTCAGGTCTGGAGTCCATAAAAACCAGTACCTAGCCAGATACCCAAACAGCTCATGTGTTGTCGCAGGCACTGTGGTCTATTGAGTACACAGATCCTCCTACCTGATAAGTTTCCCTGGTCTCTGGAGGTGGGAACTTATCCTCCAACACATGTTGACATACTGATATCTTAAGAGGCTTAACCTCTGTTGACATAATTGAGCCATCATTTGCATTATCATCTTTTTATTGTATTTTGCACATTTTACAAAAATTTATTATGGGTCATTATTTTCTTTATTGCTTCCTTTTCTTTATTTTTTTTTCCCTCTTCCCTGCCCAACCTCTGTCTGTTTTTCTCCTCATTTGTGTACGTACTACTCTGTCTCTCCATATCCATTATTACTTCTCACACTGTCATCTCTGTAGTCAACCAGGCACATTGGTTACTAATGTACTGTCTATGATGCACTTTCTCTGACAACATCCCCCTTCCTTTTCCTACCCTATTTTTGTTTCCTCATTCTCACGAAAGGTTATCCCCATTTGATTAACCCACATTTCCAGGCTTCCCAACCTGTGCAAGTCCCATCACTGAGGAAAGAAGTAACAGCTCTGAAAGCTAGGATAGTAATATGTGTCTATCACCAGTACTAATATTTACACTCATTAATTTAAGAACTAGTCAGCTATTTTCTCATATTTGTGTAATAGTTTTGCGTGCACTTTACTTTCAGTTAGATGTACTACATAGGAAAAGGGAGGTCATGCTGATGGATGGCTAAATTTAGAAGGGTAGTGGGATGAGACTATGCACTGAAGAGCAGGTTATCTAACAGGGGCTTGGTCTGAGGGATCCAGATGACCCATAGGTGGCACTAAACTCCTCCAGCAACGGCATGCCAGATGTCCCAGAGGTGGGTAGTTCTTGAGGTCAGTTTCTGAATTTGGCCTATGTGATGGTTGTCATCTACATACAGGGTGCAGAAAAATTGTATCATGAAATTTTAACCCTGGTTAGCTGATGCCAGTAGGAATGAAAATTACTAATGTTGTGTAGGGCATTAAAACACAACTTTTAAACTACGGGAACTTGGCATCATATGCTCAAATTGGCTGCAGGATTGCCCTGTTGCCAGATGCTCTGGACAACGCATGACCGGGCATGCTTTGCCTGCCAAAGATCGTGATGTATCCAAGGCAGCCCATACACTCGGTGGTAGCATGTCAGCCTTCCACTCTGAGGGCTGGAGGTGAATCCGCTGGGGTCCCCAACACATCCATTGTAGTTTCATGATAAGACGTACTGGAAACAAACCCATCAACAGCTGTTAGTTTGCATACCCTCTACGCATCACAAGGTCGATAGTGTCGAACGGTGTTTTGCTGAACTCTTTAAAAGATTACTGGCTTTGCCTTGATGTGATTGGTGGCATGATGAATGAGATGCATTAATTCCTCTTTGTTCCTAGGTGGTTCATACTGGGGTGAGTGAACTAGAACCTTGAAGAGTCCCCACTGATAAATGACTGGTGGTGTCAGGTCTGGGATCACAGGGGCCGTGTCCTATGAGCACCTCTGCCATTTACCTGGCCATAGAAGAGTTCATCTAAATATCCACACACAGCATGACTGTTATGTGCATGTGACCCATGCTGCAACCACATGCATAGACAAATGTCCAGAGGAACATCTTCCAGCAAGCCGGGTAGCATTTTGTGCAATAAAGTTAAGGTAATTTGCCCCAGTAAGTCGAGAAGGTAGACAAACTGGCCCAATAAGATGGTCAACCACAATGCCTGACCAAACATTGAGCAAAAATTGTTCATGGTGTCTGTGGATGTACACGTGGTGAGGATCTCTCCTTGTCCAGTAATGAACGTTTTGAATGTTGCAAAGGCCATCCCAATGGAAGATGCATTCATACTGTAAACAACACAATGGCAGGGAAATCTGGATCTCACGCAACACATCGCAGAAACCAACGGCAAAACCCTAGCCTGTGTTCATAGTCTGCTACAGGATTTAGGTCTTCAGCAGGGTGGAAAGTAAATAGAAGCTGGCCATCATTCCTCAAAACAGACGAACTGATGAGTGACCTCAGTGTTATGTCCAACCACTAGACTACAGGTCGTAGATGTGTCCTCGAAGCACTTGAGAACAGTCTCTTCAAATGCTGCATCCCGTCATGTTCGAGTTCTTCCGGCATCACCACGATATCCTGCTAACAAGCCTGTTTCGCCAAGTCATGGGTGAATTGCTGTAAATGTTTGCAGGTGAGGGTGATGTCTTGCTGGGTATCATTCACCATACAAACATCGAGCTTCATGTGCATTATTGTCGATTAGTTCATAAACAAAAACCATATCTTGCTGTTCTTCAAACAAATACTGTGTTGCCATGCTTACTGTGTTGTGGGCTGGCAGAAGAGCCAACCCCAAATTACTAGAGGAAGCCAAAAGGCACGCATTTTAGCTCACGCAGGCTGGCGTGAGGTCTGGAACAGGACAAGGAAATTAGAATATAGAAAAACGGACGTAGCTGGTGGAATACTTAACTTTAATCCATTAATGGTGTACGTCGGTCTGGCGGTAAATGCATCACAAGATCAATAGCAACTGATAATGGCGCCTTGCTAGGTCGTAGCAAATGACGTAGCTGAAGGCTATGCTAACTATCATCTCGGCAAATAAGGTCGTATTTTGTCAGTGAACCATTACTAGCAAAGTCCATTGTACAACTGGGGCGAGTGCTAGGAAGTCTCTCTAGTCCTGCCGTGTGGTGGTGCTCGGTCTGCAATCACTGATAGTGGCGACATGCGGGTCCGACTTATACTAACGGACCGCGGCCGATTTAAATGCTACCACCTAGCAAGTGTGGTGTCGGGCGGTGACACCACATACTGTATGACTAAATCCCAGGTGACATGTGTGTGCTCTGAAGTGAAGCTTACATGTGAATGCCTCTTACATGAGGTGGAGAGAAACAGCAAGACCTATTTGACACGTATGCGTATCACATTCGAGCAGTGACGGACGAGGGACATTTGTATGTGTGAACTGACAATTATAGCGCTTCCCGTCAACTAACAAATGGAAACATGGCAATCCCATGGCCAATTGGAACACGTGGCACCACGTTTCCATAGTTTTAAAATGGTACGTTGTTGACCTGCATGACGTTAGTAATTTTTTTTCCTACTGCCATCAGCTATCCTGGGTTAAAATTTCGCAACACAATTTTTCTCCACCCTGCATAAAAGAGCATTGTTGGGAACATCTCAGTTATTAAACACTATTGTGCTTGATGTTGTGTAACTCATCTCCTTCTCCCAATAATATACCCTCAGATACTTAAAATTCTGCTAATTATTGCCACCAAATGAGAAGTAGTAGAAGCTGTTGGCTTTAAGGTCCAGCTTATCACTATCAAACTGAACATGTAGTTAAGTATAGGTAGGGCAGGAGCCGGATATGTTTGGAGATTTATAGCTGTTACCCGAGTTGCCTCACTCTGTTCTTTCCCCTGGGTGAAAGACTTACACCAGAGGAGTGCTTGCGGGACAGTTGAGACACTGGTAACTCTGCGTGTAATACACTAGTCTGCAGTGACCTACAGTATTCAGCAAGTATGTGAGCAGTTCTGAGCCTCGATAGAGCCTTCTCAGGATGATTCTCAGTCCAGATAGCAGTCTTTATAAATCTCAACCACAAGGGTCAACATGACCAGTCTACATGCTGATCACGAGCTGGCAAAACTTTCAAGTCAGTGTCGTCATGGGATGGTCTGCCTACCTGCATGTCAACCTTCCATGTGTTGATGAGGTTGAACTGCAGAGTTAAAGCATTTGATTGTGAGCAATCCATATCTAAGTGTAGAGGTATACAGACGCTTCAGTAGCGACAATAGGGTATTGGTGCTGATCCTAATGTCCTCTGCTTGTACTAATTAGTAGTCAGGCTTTGTAGCACAGTGAGAGAGTACAGTAGCTGAACCAGCAGTAGTACACCTGAAACCTGTTTAAAAGACATGTCAACCTCACGTATGTTGATGAGGTTGAACTGCAGAGTTAAATCAGTTGATTGTGAGCAATCCTAATCTTGATCTGCAGTACACATATTGTATTAGTCTTGCTCAAGTATTTGAGGCCCCATTTGATTGTTTTAATGTTTGCCATGCTGTGAGTAGATAAGAGATCTTTCTTTATTTTATCGTTAAAAAAGCTGAAACTGCAAAAAGAAAAGGAGATAAAACCCCTCTTAGTGCACAGCAGGAACTAGTGGTGAATATTAACATACAAAGAGTATTGCTAGAGCTGGCAAAACAAAAAATTGTCTAAATGTGTTGTGCCTACTCGCACAAGGTCTGACAAGTCTTTTTAGACATTCAGATAACTTGCAGTGTTACTCAGAGAGAGAAATGTGAAGCTAATATCGTAAATAGTTTTTTATCAGCAGTTATGAGTATTAAACAGAATCTTGTGGCTGTCAATATCCTTTTGTAAAATACCTTTCAAACAATTTTGTTCAGAAGAATTGTGCCTACCTGGGTAGTAGTTTGAGTGTGATACCATTTGCTTTTGTAGTAAACAGGATTCATGCACATAAAGGTGTCCAAACCATTGCTCAGAATTTGTTGGTAACTTTTCAGTTTTTAGCATGTCCTCCAAACAGATATCTACAGAATGTCACTTGCTGTTGTATGTTGTGGGACCTGAGGAATGTGCAGAAGTATTGGTTTCCAAATCCTTGAAATTAAAGGCAAGATATGTCACAGCTCTAAATGATACTTTAAGTTAGGCCAGAAACAAGCATAGCTTCAAGTGAAGACTGTGCAATAGGTTCCCCCTTAGTATGCCGTGTGGGATAGACAGGATCTAAATGTTTCACTTTTGATATGATTAACCATGGCCCCACTTAGATTGCAGCTGTTTTACTTCTCCTTCTTCTTCTTTTTATTTGATTTGGTGTGATTCATTTACCTGAAATTACTGCTCATTATAAGAGCTTAAGGGTGAAAATTGAAGCTTACAGAATGGCATTAATTCCTGGCCTGTTTGCAAGAAGTCTTCTCAAAATGATGGAAGCAGTCTATGTTGAAACACTAACCAAACTCACTGTGTTTGCAGATCGTGTATCTCATAATACACTCTGGTCGTAGGGGCACACTGCAAAGCATAATTCATCACTGAAGACAATTCTACTCCAGTCAATGAGATTCCAGGTTGAAGATGTGTCAGGAGATGGTGCAGGCAGCAGTGAAATATCAACCTGACTTTCACTAGTTGTATAGCCCAAAAACCAGTAGTGGTCTGATGTGCTGTCTCTATTCATAGCAGGACCCCTTTGGTTATCAACCACAGCATCCTTACAGCACAGTGGTAGACAACAATATTATATGCCCCATTTTGTTGCCATTCATTGCATTCTGGGCTTACATTTGATCAAAATAATATCCACTCATACATGGCAAAACTTTCTACTGCTTGTCTTCATGCTTGGCAAATGTTACCTTGGCCAGCAATATCAGTGGATCTCTTCTGACTTGAGTATGTTTGGAGCATTATGGGCACAGCACTTGAACTGTCTTGGGCTTTTGATGACCAAACACACCACTTGGCAATTATTTGGCATGGTATCCCTCAGGAGGATATTCAAAATCATTCAGCCAATAACAAGGTGAAAATTGCTTGCATAAGGGCCAGAGTTGGACCAAAGCATTACTGACTTGCTGAAGTTTTGAATCTCTTTTTCTGGGATAAATCATCCAATTTTTCTAAAATTGTTGTTTATCTGTAGATGCACATCATATCCATGAATTTCTGTCCAATTTAGATAATTCCTTTGTGGTGCTTCATTTTATTTGCCTTGGGTTGTATATTTCAGAAGCAGCTATTATAGAGGGGCAGTATTCTTTAGGTACTCTTCAGAGATGGGAATATTTTTTGTAACCTGACAGCTAGTCAAACCTCCCTTCATCATTTAGTACACTTGTGCTGCATGGTGCTGCTCAATTCGGAGGTAAGCCAGCTTGAAACCTGGTGGTGTATGAAATTTTCAGAGCCATTATTTGACCACCATGGAGAGTAGAAGTGGCAGCATAAATATACTGATCATCAGCTTTTCAATCAGTGTCCCAGATTAAATTCCAAACATCTTCTCATTGTGTTACAGTGTGGTGACTGACTACATTGTTGATAGTAATCTGTCAGTCAGATGGGGACTCGAAGCTCAGTGGCCCTGTCAGTGCCAATTGAGAGGAGTAGGCTATGAATCAGTATCATGTGAATCAGTATCATGTTTCGTCCTCTTTCTTCTTCTCTCCTCATTATCAAGTATATATATCTCTCTCTCTCTCTCTCTCTCTCTCTCTCTCTCTCTCTCTCTCTCTCTCTTTTTCTCAAACACACACACACACACACACACACACACACACACACACACACACACACACACACACACACACAACTAAGCCATGTTACTTTAGGCTTACTTGGCACATAGTAATCAGTTTAATTGGACTATAGAATTTCATAGCTTTTTGTTGGATGTGTGTAATAGTCCAAATTGTTATTATCAAACATCCACTGATATTGTCTTTCACCAGTCAAAACAAAACACAGATGGGAGAGGACATTTAATTTTAAAATTAAGTATATATTCTAGCAAGCATAAGAAAACAAGAATCTTTGTTCAAACCAAATAGGAAACAAAATATGGACAAAAGATCAAAAAGTAAATATTTAAAAATCTCATTGTTATAAAGTGGATGGTGCTACGGGTGATGGTCATGGTGATGGTGATCAGGTTTATAATATAAAAAATGGGGTTCATTGCTGCCCACTTAGTGTCAATAGTGTTAAAGGATTGATCTGAATTCCCCATTTGGCATGTGTGGCTAGAGTTTTGTTGTTTCAGGTGAGGAATAATTTCAGAGAGTATCTTTGTAAATCAAGTGATTTGACATGAGATGACATTACTTTTTTATTTATCCAAGCTTGTACTGCTATTAACAAAAGGTGCATAACTGGTGGATGAGCTGACTAGAAAGTCCTTCTGTGCTTTCTCTGCATGAAGTTCTGGTTAACTTAATTCATGTGTAATCTTCTCTGCAACACCCCTCTTTCTTTTGCTAAGTGGGTGGAACGCTGTACCTGAAGCATATGTCACCTTTTGTTCCTTTTTTGTCTGTGTGTGCTGTAAAGCAGAACTTCTTTTTATGATCTAGATAAGATCTGAGTGTCGATGGTAATTATTGATATGTCTTTATTTATATTTTCAGGAGTGCCTGATGAGATAAAGAGGAGGTTTTTGAAGGGTGTACCTCGATGTTGGAGGCAGTACTGTTCAGAGTGGACAAAGAACGAAGGTACTTAATTTCATTTGTTCTTTTTGCTGAAGCTAATTTATTTACAGTTCATAATGAACTCACCATTGGCGAAATATTTTAGGTTAGTCCCTCATTTCAATCTGCCCAAGGGAAGGGATTTTTGAACAAATTATGCATATACAAAGATTAATAAACTTCTGCATCTTGACATTTCAACAGAAATGACAATAGTTGTAAGGAAATGATGAGCTCTATTGTACAGTTTATCACATTAATCATCACTGTCAGAAAATCTTCAATATGATCCTTGTAGGCCCTTGTGGGACATGTTGATAACACATGAAAAACTATCTGCCATCACACACCACAGACTCAAGATGGTAATGAAGATTTGCCTCATTTGTAGAATGTGTGTACACATCCTCCATGTGCCATAATCCACAAATTGCCCAAGTCTTGCAAAGCCCATAGGTTTCCTCCTGGGTGCAGGACAGTTTCAGGCATGGCAGAGAACACCTTTGTTGCCAGCAGCATTTCAGTTTTTCAGTGGCATTGAATTCATCTTCGGGAAGAAACCTGGTCATAAGAATTCTGGTGTGTGTAACAGTGCACTTCTACATCTTACATAAGGAGGTGGAATGTGACACAAGATAGGTAACAAATGTGTGAAAATACGTTGTACACACCTACTGACAATGGACATGGACTGGTTAAGTTGTACATATATATTTTTCACATATGAACTATTGTGCTAGATGGACACACTGTAGACATACTCTGCTGTTGAGTGAAGAGACTGTGCTGATGCTGCCCTACTAGACCACAGAGCTTTGACAGAATATTGTTGGTGCTTTTGAGGTTTCCAGGTGTTGGTGTTAGTGCTACTTAAAAGGATTTGTCATGTCCCAAGAAATTTTGGATGCATGTTATGATAGTCTGTCTCCCTTAAAATGGACATCAAGGGCTCTGTGTGCCAATCAGACACATCAAAACATGCAACTTCAGTTGTACTTGTGGTAGGTTGTAGCCTCCTTTTAAGGAAGTATTGGCTGAAGATTTCTAGATGAGAAGTTGTTGCAAACTTCTGTGTTGCATTGATGTTGACCAGTCATCTGCATAGCCAAAGTAATATGGGCTGTGTTGGATAAATATCACATACATTTAAATTAAACACAGAAATGAGGACTGATCTGTGTGGTATGCCATTATGCGATACTTCTGTTCAGATGCAGTCATTCCTTTTAGTTATAGGAAATGTCTTTCCAACTAATATGTTGGCAATTAGTTTGATTGCTATCAATTATTACAACTATGGACAAAGATCTAAAGCCAGGAAGCAGAGGCAGCCAGATGTCCCCAAACATGAATATCCAGTGAATTTCTATAATTCTGTGAGATAAAGCACAGAATGTCAGTAGTCAATTTGCTAAGGATGCTAGAAAATCTGTAGAGGAAATTTGAATGCACAATCTGGATGTAGTTTGGGATAGTGAAACGATATAGGATGAAAATAATCATTTCTGGGAAGATGAATTTTTCACAAGCAGAAATGTAGGGTAGAGCTGTGAATGTTCTAATCCCACAACAGAATACTATATAATGATGGACACAACAAACTAAGTCCAAAACACAACTAATTATACCAGTTACACTAGCCACAGAGATATGTACAATAACTGTGATGTAGCCAGCCAGTAGAATGCATGGATGAGAGGCTCTGTGTGCTTCCACAAGTGGCAACCTCTGATCGTTGTTGAAGTTCCAGCTGCATCTGAATTGCACATTACAACTGCTTCCAAAGATTTTGGGTGTGGATTGAGATGTTTGTATTTTACCACCTCCGTGTTGCAAATGTTTTGACTTTTGAGTGAAATGTCCAGTCGATGTGCTGTTGTTTTCACGTCAATTCTACCAATAGTGAGTGTTGTTTAGTTCTCAGGGTGTTGTAAAATTCCTGGATTCATCTTGTCGCTGTGCAGCCTATGAAAAGAATTGCGGAAGACTCCCAAATAAATTCCAAAGTACAGTGCAGTTTTAACACCAATATATTTCCAGGACTCTGGTCTCCGAGCCTGGTGAACGGTACCGGTTACATCACATGTACCCAAAGTTGACATCAAACGACACAGAGTTCACAACAATCAACAAACAAGTGAGCCTACAATACATTTGATCGCAACCCTAGCCAAAAAACAAATGCCCCAAGGCACCTGCGTGACCTATATTTATACTTTTGTTAACAATTACCTACAATGAAAATTACAATTTTATTTAAAATCACAATTAAAAGTTAAACCGAATATAAGATACACATTGCTAAAATTTTACAATCTCAGTGCTGAACAAGGTGAACCTATTTTCAACTTAGTTACAAGTTAATATAACATTTTCTGACTAAATATGTAACCTGTAACAACTACATTTCAAAATTTGTTTATAACAAATCAACTAGTGCCTGAATTTTATTGCTAACATATATCGGAGATTTAATTAACATGCTTTATTTATGTTTTATTTAATTTGCTGTAGTAATTTTGTAATGATAGGTATACTGGTACATCCTGACCATGTGCTACATTTCTTTAGATTAGTTAGAGTATTAATTTCACATTTATATTGTGTTTTTCACATAAGAACAATGTTAATCAGCAAAGCATCATTTTCGAATTATATGTATACTGAAATAGTGGTTATTTTTGTATGTAATTTGGAAACAGGTCACTTTATAATTGGGCAACTAGGACTGGTGTTTATCTTTAATGCTGTCCGAGGGGTTCTGATAGGTAGCAATGAGATGCAGTAATATTTCAGGATCTGTGCAGGTCAGTACAGTGGAGAGTTCAGTAGCAAGTTTATTCTCATCAGAATTGACAGAAGGAAGAAAGAAAAAAAAATATAATGGTAATGGGTGAGGCATATCAACCAATGTTACAATCTGACGGTGAAGAGAGAATGAAAGTATATGACAAAATGTGTATGTAAGGAGGATGGAAATATAATGAGTGAGTGAGTGAGTGAGTGAGAGGAATGCTATAGTAAGGCAAAGTAATAGAAGGCAGAGTTGAAGAGTAATAGCTTGACAATAGGAGTGACGAAGTAAAAAACACAAATTCAATTGTTCTGTAAGTTTTAGTTATTAATTATGAATATGCTATTCAAAAATTACTAGAGAAGGAAGTATATTCGGAAAGTCCTAGAGGCCTGAGAGTATTCTAGCTGGATTAAGTCATTTTGAGACATTTTGCAATATCGGATATTGGATTGCAAGGTGTACTCAGGAACAGATACACATTCTTATCACAATTTAGTAATGATGAAAAATAGACTGAAGTTTCAGGGAATTGTCGAGAACTATTAGTGGTGAAGGAAGTGGGTTTTCTTGGAAGGATGATGCATATGTGTAGTTCTCAGAAGCAGTAAATAGTGTGATAATGAATACTGCAATAGGTCAGTTGAAGAGGAATGGATTTATCTGAAAAGGACAATCACATAACTTGTATAGACAAACTTATGTATGCACAAGGTAACTGTAAATTAACATTATGTTGCAGAAGTTACGCTGAAACTGATTCATAAAGTAAGCAAGCAAAAAAATCTGCCGTAAGAGACAGGAATACATCAATATAAGTCACATAAGTGTAAAATAAACGGGAAAGCAGTGAAGCCAAAGTGAAATGACTGCAGGAAAAGTCTGAATAAATCAAAAATGAAATATTCATTGGTAGGACTTTTCAGCATATAGAAAAGGTCAATGCAACCTTTGGTGAAAATAAAAACCAAAGGAACAAACAGTAAAGAGTGTGCAAAAGTAATTCCACTGTTAAACTTAGAGGAGTGAGATGATAGGTGGAAAGAGTACATTAAGGCATCAATGTTTGGTAGGATTTGTCTTAAGACATGATACAAGAAAGGTTAGAAGACATAGCTGATTCAATGAAGATTAAGAGTTAAACAAGTATTGGGAGACTTGCAATCAGATAATGCTAGAGGCATAGTTAATATTTTCGTAAGTCAAAATGGAAAAGGGGAAGGGGGTGGTGTGTGTGTGTGTGTGTGTGTGTGTGTGTGTGTGTGTGTGTGTGTGTGTGTGTGTTTCTTGTTGCTCTGTTAACACATAACCTATCATACTTAAGGGAGCTATAGAAGTAAGAACTTCAGGACAAAGCAGAGACTGGAATATGTCCAGAAAGTAATTGCGTGTGTTACACTGTGAGGTGAAGTAGTTGGGATAGGATCGGAATTCATGGTGGGCCACGTCAAACCAGCCAGATGACTGATAGAAATATCAGTACTCCCTATGAGCTCTTCTGGATCATATGCAACAGATTTGATAAGAGAAAACTTGTACTGTAAATCTGTAGATAAAATGCCTAAAATTTTGGTCAGTTGTCTAAAATATAATTGAGTCCACCACATGTTATTTTGTGGCATCCTATTATGCAGTAATGTCCTGCTTTGCTTAATTTGTCTCATTCCATGATGTAATTCACTCAGAATCACTTTATTTAATTAGACACTTCTTTTGTTATTTGTCTTATCTCTCTCAAAGATGCTATCCACTCTAACTGCTCTTCCAAGTGATCTTCCATATCTCACAGAATTAAAATTCATTCAAAAACCTCAATGTTTTCTTTTCAACTTATTTTTTAAACTTCTTGATCAATGTACAGACCTAATAGCATTGTGGATAAGCTCCAATCTTCTCTCACTCCCTTCCAAAACATTATTCCCATTATATGCCTTTCAACCCTTATAACTGCAGTGTGGCATCTGCACAAATTCCAAATAACTTCTCTCTCCATGTAAATAACATCAAACTGAATACCTTTTCTCCCATTTAAATTTCCAGATTGTTATCTTATTGAGAAAACAGTTTTGGTGATACATTATGTCATCTTCAGGCCCTATTCCCACCTCTGGTCCGATAAGAATACGTACCAGTATTCAATGACTGGCATCTGTAGATTTGCAATACAATGATCACTTCAAACATCATCTGCTGACTGTTAAATTGTACAGATTAGAAAGCTCTGTAAAATATTTTGCAGGCCTCCACTATTGTGGTGAAGGCCTGCAAGATGGGTATCTTAAACTAGACTGACTTCAGTAGCCTTCATGCAGTACTTCTATCATATTCTAAAGCTGCCCTCAGTCTGGCCAACATTTTACAGTACATGCTTCTGTGTGTTAAAAGTATTCATCACATCTTTTCCTCATTTCTGTGATTAACCTGGTGTCTAACTAGTCCCATATGGAAAACAGAAGATTTACATGAATGTCACTAATCATTGTTTTCCAAGGAATTAAAGTATCTCATAACTTTTACCTAGCTTCACTTTGCAATCATCATCATCAGTAGTGTTCTGCCAAATGGCAGGTTTTCACATGGTAGTTCTCCAGGCTGTCCAGTCTTCTGCTATCCGCTTCAGGTCTGTATAATTTCCTCTTTCCTTTG
Organism: Schistocerca serialis cubense; assembly: GCF_023864345.2. Taxonomy (NCBI): domain Eukaryota; kingdom Metazoa; phylum Arthropoda; class Insecta; order Orthoptera; family Acrididae; genus Schistocerca; species Schistocerca serialis. The sequence continues at coordinate 5,693,384 of NW_026047573.1, forward strand.
TCATCTGTCATCTATCATCTATCATCTTTTATCTTGTTCCTCCTCTCAGTCTGATCCCACAAACCAATCCATCCAAAGCATCTGCTAGCAAGCACTCCCTTCTCAATGAATGTCCCAACCAGTTCTATTTACTTATTCATAAAACCTGCAGCAGACAATTTCTCTCTCCAACCCTTTCCAATACTCCTTCATTACTGACTCTTTCCATCCAGCCTATTCTCTCCATTCTCCTCCACATCCACATCTCAAATGCTTCTTACCTTTTTTCATCCTCTCATCACAGTGTCCATGTTTCTGCCCCATATAGTGCCACACTCTAGACAAAACATTTGCTGAGCCTTTTCCTTAGACCTTTATCTAATTTGCCACATTTGCATTCAACAGAAAGAGGAGACTCTTATGTGGCAAATTAGACTTTGCAAATGGAGCCATTTTTTATTTATTTATTTATTTATTTTTGTGTCATGCACTTTATCTGTCTTGGACTTGCAATTGGATGTTCTAAATTTTTAGAATCCATGGTATTACTGGGCTGCAGGTTTCATTATAAGCTTACGTGGATGTCATACTTATAATCTGAATTGTGATTCCTTATTTGATCCATATGTTAAATAAAGTACATTAATGAAGACTGTGGGGAACAGACCATGCTTGCTTGTCTGTCCCAATTCAACATAACTAGCTCTGGAATCCCAGTTTTATTATGTACTGTATATTTCCTGTATCTCCTAGACCCCTATACCATAATACATCTTATACTATACACAAGAAGAGAATCAAATGAACCACAAAAGAAAATCATTTTATATGGAAGATGCTGAGGAGTGAACTATGCATCAAACAAAGTTATTCAAGATGACAACTTCATGACAAAGTCGGATACTATCTGAAGGTAGGCTCATCCTGTCTGTTAATGTCTGGACACAAAACATAACTTTTCTTTGCTAATCTTTTCAATTCACCAGGCAGACCCAATGCCTGTTTTTTTCCTTCAAATGGATCCGGTAGTTCATATCTCACTCCAGCTGACTTACAACCGATGTTCAGCTTTCTGTGGATGCACAGTGACCACTAAACTTCAAATTAAAATGAGTTTCTGTGGCATGTAGTGAGTAATTTGAATGTGTAAAACATCTAAGAACTACAATTGTAAAAAACTTTCTCTGCAGCATGAGATCTGTCACCTAAATCCCTTCTTGGTTTCCTCCACTTCCACGAGATTTCCCCTGTGTGACATCCTTCAAACACCTCCCACCTTCCACTTTACCATATTTGTCTGATGTCTGGCAAATTCTCTTCTCATTCTGTATTATGATTATTGGCTCCCCCTTTGGTATCTTGTTCTATCTTTTTTTCCTGATTACTGTTGGCTGTTTTCTGTATATCAACAACATGCTCTTCCTGCAGGGCATGTTTTACACAATTTAAACATCAATGAGTTCATAAGTGAGGCATAGAGGACTACTCAGGATTTTTTCTATTTTTTCTCTTCCGTTTTCTTTGATTGTGAGCTGCTTACTCAGGAAATATTTGAAGCTGGTGCTTTTGGTCTCTTCTTGAGCAACTAAGGAGAGATGACAGTTTAGGCGTGTCTGTTGTGAGTAAAGTCTGATAATTGTCTTTGCATTTTCACAAGACACCCCCACCCCCTCCCCCCACCAATGCATTTTCCTTTTCCTCTCATTCACCCCTCATTGGTCACATACAAGCACACAGAACAACAGAATGTCCTAGTAATTATTAAGACAAGAACTTTATAAAATTAAAACCATCAACAGTGGCATATCGTGTCACACAACATGTTCTTTATCTCCAATGTACTTCTAAGATTTTATTATTTAAAATGTGATTACATTTGCGTCACATTCCAGTTACATATTTGATTTTTAACCCATCAGCTGTATTACAGGTGCACTACTTTTATTTTTTAGAATTGTTTGTTATAAATATGAAATAAGTGAGATGTTTTATTTTTATCACAAATAAAATCATAACTAAGAAACAGTACACTGTTAAAAAGTACCATTACACAGAATGTGTTTTTGTCTTGTAGCAAATACCAGCAGCATGTTGGATGAGGAAACACTGATAGAAGCTGGCGTTAAAACAAGCAGAAGTGGTCGCCCGCTGACACGGTGTATGAAACACTGGCTAGGTAGTAACATTATACTCATTTACATCTCTTTGTTGATCATAAACAACTTGCTGATAGATATTCGGAGTTACATTACAGGTTTTATGAACATTATTCCTCAGATTCAAATTTTTGTTGACTTCAGGTGAGTGTTAAATACCATGTCTTCTGAAGCTGTAGTAAATGTCCTCCTAGTAAATATTTCACTCTTCAGTGGAGTGTGCTCCAATATGAAAATTGGTCACAGATTAAAACGCTGTGGAGGACTCAGACTTGCGCTAGGGACCATTGCCTTTCATGTGCATGTGCTCTGCTGACTGAACTTCCCAAGCAAAAGTTATTTCTGCCAATAAATGTCTTTCAACAATATTTTTATCTGTTTCGGTTCATATCTCTCTCTCTCCCACATACATCTGTTCTTATACACAATGTTCTTTGTGCAGGTGAGAATACTGCCACATATATTGAGCAGAGGGTGAAGAGGATGAGACGAACAGAATAGGAGAACATTCTATATAGGTATGAAGTAGATTATTAAAATATCCTTAAAATAATGGAAGTAATTTGGCCACAAAATTTGTTGTTTGAAGCAGAAGTGCTCATTAATTCATCCAACTCTCTAAGCACTCTTTCTCTGGGTTTACTTTCAGGATGGTAACTTGATTTTAGTATCTGTTCAGTATCATATACATGCAGGAACTGATTCCATTTTACACTAGTAAAGTTTTGTGCATTATTAGAAATGATCGCTTCTTGATTGCCAACATGTGGAGTGTAATTTTTAATAGTCTGTCATGTTGTCACTTCACTAGTGGCACTTTCCAAGATATGTAAATTGACATATTTTGAAGATGTCTCTCATATTGCAACAATGTGTTTAACACCTGCACAGTCCTAGGGAAGGGGCCCACCTAAAGTCAATGGCAAGGGTTTACAGTGGTTTCTTGGCAATGATTAGGTGTAGCTCACCTTTGGAGCCATGGTTTGAAGGTTAAACATTTTGACAGACTAGGCATTTCTGGATAACCCATTATACTTTCCTTTGGAGGAAAGGAAAATAGAAATAGTCACAGGTTTTCCCTGCACATTTAGTCACTCCAGGATCCTCAGTGCTCTATGGGTGCCCAAGGTTAGGTTCTCCCAGGTGCTGTATGGAATTCAGTTGCACCAGCTATCACTCTGTGTGAAACAGCAATAAAGTAATTCATTATTGTGAAGCACACAGTATCTAAATAGTGCATCAGGTGGATTAAGTGTAAATTGTATTCAGATTTCTCTCAACCTGTTCTCTGTCTTGGAGATGATACACATAACTGCAGATGTTTAATGCAGATGATAAATGTCACCTTGTGTCATTAAGACTTTATATTTAGTACTTTGTCCCTCAGATCCCAAGTTACATCTTCTATCCCTCCTTTTATGTAAACTATTTCAAAATCGTATTCTTGAACTGAACCAGTCTTGCGTGCAGTAATTTGCAATCAAGCTTTCTGAGCTTAAAGGTTGGTGATCACAACATGCTTTGGTGTGATTACCAACAAAACAATGATGGAATTTCCGAAAAGTGCACATAATTGTGAGAACTTATAATTCAGCAGCTGTGTAGGCTCATTAGCAAACAGTATTGTACAGACAGTTCATCTATTATAAATACGTATGATTTGGAAGAGATAATCTCCCAACTTGGTGAATGAAACACCAGTTGTCAAACAAAAATCCTGATACATATCCAGTTGGTACAACAATTGTGAATTAGCTAGTGCATCTATGATGTTGCTGAAAGCAGATTGGCACACTTCTGACCAAATTTATGATATCTGTTTGTGTAGTAAGTTTAGTAATGGTTCTGCATTTAATAATTGGCCTGGGATGAAATGACACTAGAAGTTTGCTAGGATACTGGAAAGTAATAAACTGTTTGTATTTTTGTTGTCAGTTAGGACACCTTGAGGCACAGTAATGTGCCCCAAGAAGTTTATTATTTCACAACTGAATTTAATTTTTTGAAATTGCCCGTAACATCATATTGCTCAAATTAATATAAAATTTTCTCTACCATCTTCACATGCTCTTCCCAAGATTGTGTGGCAGTCAACAAATCATCCACATATAAAGTAATTCTTTTTAGGAATTCCAGGCCTAATACATAGTCTAGTGCTGCTCTAATTACAGCACCACTCACATTGAGAGTAAATGATGACATTCTAAACTGGTCACTACGACCTGTAAAAATAAAAGCACGTTACTTTAGAGAAGGTCTATCTAGAAATATACGTCAGTATGCCACACTTAAATTAATGGAAATGAAGTATATCATCCCTTGGATGTTGATGAAAATTTTCTGGTCAGGTTCTCACAGGATTATTATTTTATTAATTCCCCTTGTGGGCAATACCAGCCTAATACTTTTCCCAGCCTTAGCTGCAGATAACAAGAGGTTAGAAATTGATTGTTTGATGGCTGAATCACTTCCCATCTATCATTATCTGTACCTCTTTTGCTACAGCTGTCCATTTCAAACAAGGAATGGGCAGAAAGGTAGACAGTATGGTTCATATAGTACAGATGACACTATCATTTTTGTCAAATGCCTCATCTCATTTCCCCGAAATATTAACTAAGCCTCTTCTCTGAATTTTATTTAAATACTGAGATTCTGATAAATTCAATTTGATTTGCAGTTCAGTTTTCGGTTGAGTCAGTATTTTGGAATGCTGGTGTCATGATTTGCTATTTTCTGTGTCGGTGAACTCTGATTTTATTGCCTGGCAACTTTTTCCATGGCTAAGATTGGTCTTGATGCGGTGAGATTGTGCTTTACATTTATTAACATAATATATAATTTCCCCATGTCGGCATCTGCTATAGCCTTCTTTTCACATAAGAAATGAATATCTATTAGCCAGTCCATGATTAATGCCTTTACTCTGAGCAACTTTCCTATCATTGCTACATTCCCTAGCACCAACAGGACACAGATCTGCCTTCTAGTAATCTGAAATTGTGTGCTGTGCCTATAGCTACTATGATCCTACAACAAATAGGGCTGGTTAATCATTAGACAAGATTTTCCAAACATGCCTTATGTAATAACACTTGCTGTATCACCCATGCCTATTGTCACCATAGTAGGTATGTCTCCCACCACAGCATGTATAGCAGCCTGCAACACAGTTTGCTATAGTCTGGTAGTATATGTTGCCATTGGATAGATAAAAAAATCTACTCACCATGCAGTAACAGGAGAACTCACATAGAAACAAGGTTTTACTTATGCAAATGTTTGGAGACAGTGCGTTCTTCTGGTAGAAGGGTTGAAAGAGAAGGAAGAGCGATGAAGAGAAAGTAACTAAAGAAATTTAGGAAAATGGGTAGAGTTCAGAAAAGTCACATAGATCCCTGGGTTAGGGGAGACTTACCAGACAGAATGAAGAGGAAAGATTGATTGTTTGGGACTGAACCAGATGAGATTCGAAAACCTGAGAGCTATGAGTTGGAAGAAAGTGTCATATGCAAAAAAGAGCTTACTGCTGAAACGTCACTCATGAGTCAATAAGAGTAAAAAGCTGAGTGCATTGTATATAACAGAGAGGATGCTGTAGTAGATTAAGGTCAGGTGGGTAGCAAGAATTGTGGACATAATGTTAGTTCCCACCCGCAGAACGCTGAGAAACTGCTGTCTGGGGGGAAGAATCAAAATGGCACATGTGGTGAAACATGTATTGAGGTCACAACTGATGTTGTAGAACATGCTATGCAACATAGTATTGCGAGTTGCTGATATACAACCTCTGCCTATGCCCTTTCATCCTAACTGACAAATTGGTGCTAGTCATGCCATCGTAAAAGGCCAGCATTTACATAACAACTGGTATATGATGACTTGTTTCACAGGTAGCTATCCCTTTGATAGTAAATGTTTTGCCAGTTTCAGGGTTAGTATAGCTGGTGGCTGGAGGATGCATAGGGCAAGTCTTGCAGCAAGGACAGTCCCAGTGGTAGGAGCTATAGGGTAGAGAGATGGATGTAGAATGAGCATAGGGTCTGACAAGGATAATAGAGAGATTTGGAGGGCAACAGCAAGCTATTCTAGGTCCAGGAGGCAAAATCTCAGATAGAATGTATCTCATTTCAGGGAATGATTTTAGGGAGTCATACGGCCTTGCCAAAGTAGCTGATTAATAAATCCAAGATGAGGATAATACTGAGTGACAAGTGGTGTGCTCCAAAGCTGCTTTTTTTTTGGAGGGATCAGCAGCACCAGGATTGTATGTGATGGCCTGGGAAATCTGCATTTTAACTAGACTTGTGGGGTAATTACATCCGGTGGTGGTGGTGGTGGTGGTGGTGGTGGTGGTGGTGGTGTAATGCTGTAAAGTGTCGGCATTCAAGGCAAACATATTTATCAGATGCAAAGGCTGTATGGAAGGGAACATTTGACATGGAAAGGATGGCAACTGTCAAAAAGAAAGTACTGTTGTTAGTAGTTTAGTGTGGACAGAAGTGTATCTTGTCTTTGGTGATGATGAGATCAACATCAAGGAAAGTGGCACATGATTTGGAATAGGAACATGTGAAATTTAATTGGGAATGTTACTTACAGATTCCAGGAATTTTAACAGCTCAACCTCACTATGAGCCCATATGGCAAATATGTCATCAATGTATATCAACTAACCAGGGGTTAGAGGCTTAATGATTGCAGGAAAGCCCCATCCATTCAATCCATGAAAGGTTGTCATAGATAGGAGCTATCCTGGTAAGTGTAAAGTTGATTAAGGTGAGCAGGAAACATGTCATAGGTTTGAAATCAGGTGGGCTCTGACTAAGGAAATGTTCAGGAGCAGACGGACCATGCACATAGGGATGTTGTTATAGAGGAAGATGGCATTAGTGGTGACAAGTAAGGTGTGTGTTGGGAGTGAAATTGGCACAGATATCAGATGATCTAGGAATTGTTGATGTCTCCAATGTAGGATGGAAGCCTTTGTACTATGGGTTGCAGCTACTGATAAACTAATTCACATATATGTTCAGTGGGTGCTTTGAAGCCAGAAGGTATGGGATGACCAGGATGATTGGCTTTGTGGATCTATGGAAGAAGGTAAAATGTGGGGGTGCATGGTTTGGTTGGACTAATAAAATCTATGAAATGACATATTAGTCCCTGTGAGGGGCCTGAGGTTTTTACAAGGAACCGCAGGTTATTTTGAATCACAGGGATAGGATCTTAGATGGCAGATGCTGTATGTAGAGTTGCCAGACATCTGGCATAGACCTTCAGTAACATACTCCTGTCCACTGTGTTAGATCCTTTGTCTGTTGGGAAGATAGTGATGGAGTTATCAGCTTTTAGACAACACAGAACGTGGAGTTCTGCAGAGTACAGTTTAAGGTCTTGTAGGGACCTCAGGAAGGGTTGTGGAGCAATGCTGGATGTGAGGAATTTGTGTAAGGCTGGTAAGGGATGATGTTGAGTTAGTGGTTGTGGATCAATTTGGGACTGTGGTCTGAACTGAACTGTTCAAGGCAGCATTCAATGCTATATTTGCTATTGGAACTGTTTTAGGATTGGGTTGCAAAGTGATATTTCCAATTGACATTACATGTGAGGGAAAGCAGGACCTTCACCAAAGCAGTATGATTAAATGCAGGTCACACACATTAATAATAAATGTAATTCAGGAGGGGAGGGTGCTTTAGATAAGAGACTGAGAATACTGTACTGTTGTGACTGGTTGTGATGATTGAGTTATTGTAGGCCTAAGAGGCAATGGTGAAGTCTGTGAGATTTTAATGTGGTTAGCCAAGCTCAGTTTGTAGGAGAGGAGTAGTGGTTGATGGTGTCATTGTTTATCGAGCTGCAGAGGGACAGGAGGAGAAACACCACTGTTGTGGTTTAAGAATAGGAGGGATAGCAATTGGAGGTGAAGACTGGCATGTTGTTGCAGTTTGAAGTTGGCTTGACAGATAATACCATGGAAGGAAACATGAATGGCAGATAACTGCAGGATTTTGTAGAAGGAAAGAAGTCTGCAGATGAGGCACAAAGGTCACAGACAAGCCAGGTAAGGGCAAGAAATTGCTGTATTTGAAGAGGCTGGTGTAGAGTAGGATTACATCCAGAATCAGAGACTTTCAATGTTAGGCCTTTGGGAGTAACACGAAGGGACATGCAGGTTTGAAGAAACAGAATGTAGGACCTTAATTTCGATAGTGCATTTTGAAAAGAAGTGATGCAATATTTGAGGGGATTCACCATGGCGAGAGAGGATGTAGGGAGTGTTATAAATAATGAGTGGAAACGAAAGAGAAGCAGAGGGTGGAAAAAGTTTGAAAAATGGAAGAAAAAGGAAAAAATTGTAAAAATTGGAAAATTCATACAAACATCGCAAGAACAAATAATAGTTAACAAGAGGTAATGAGTGGATGAGAATGTCTCACAAGAAAAGTGGTGTATATGATGTAAAAAAGAATGGCTCCTTTCTATGCCAACCCCTTCATGTATTGTTTGGAGGGAGATTTCCAGGAATCCACAAGTCTTCAGCCCTTGGTTTAGTTTACATACATTGATGACATGTTTTATAATGGAATCGTGGTGAGTCTGAACTGTTAAACTCCCTGGAATCTCTAAATACTGACTCTCAATTAAATTTCAAATGGTCCTATTCTCAGTACCATGCTACTTTACTTGATATTCATTTCATCCTCAATGAAGGCCAGCTACACACTTCCATCCTGATTGAATGTACAAACAAATGGTGGTCATTACACTTTGACAGTTGCTATCCTTCCCATGTCAAATGTTCCTTCCCATACAGTCTAGGAATTCAAGGCAAATGTATTTCTTCAGATGCAGACTCTGTACAGCAGTACTCCACCACGCTCACCTCAGCCTTGACTGGACATAAGTATTCCACCAGCCTGGTTCAAATGCAGATTTCCAAGGCTATCACATCCAACCCTGGTACTACTGATCCTTCCAAAAAATAGCTGCAGGGCACATAACTTGTCACACAGTATTATCCTGGCCTTGAATGTATTTATCAGCTACTTTGACAATACCATGACTCCCTAAAATCTCGCCCTGAAATGAGATCCATTCTATCTGCCATTTTTCCCACTGCACCTAGAATAGTTTCTTGTTGCCCTCCCAAGCTCTGAAATATCCTTAAGGGATGCTATGCTTTTTCTGCACCCATCTCCCTTCCCTATGGCTCCTACCTCTGTGACAATCCCTGCTGCAACACTTCCACCCTCCTATCACTACCTATACCAGCCCTGTAACTGGCAAAACATATAATATCAAAGGGAAACACATGTGAAACAAATGTCATGTACTGGTTGCTGTGTACACACTGTTTGGTTTTCTACATCGTCAAGAATACTGTCAAGTGGTCAATTAGGATGAGTGGGCATAGGCAGAGGGTGTATACTGGCAACACACAATATCCTGTCACAGAGCATGCTCTGCAACATGACATTCGTGATCTTGGTGTCTGCTTCACTACATATGCCATCTGGGTTCATCCCAGACACCAGTTTCTCATGACTCGACAGCTCTCAGGTTTTCATATCTCATCCAGTGCAGTCCCTAACGATCAGTCTTTGCCTCTCATTCCATCCACTAATTCTCCCCTGATACTGGGTTCTTATTGAATTTTCTTAACTCTAACCCTTTCCCTAAACCTCTCCAGTTCCTTGCCCTTCTCCTCTTCTCCTTTCCCTTTTAACCCATCTGCTAGGAGGAGCCCCTGGCACCAAAATCTTGCATAAGTAAAAGCTTTCTTTATATGTGCATTCTCCTGTTGGTGAGTAGATTATTTATCTCTCTGATTACAGTATCTCATGGAAAAACTGCTTATTTTCCTTGTTGTAGTTTATGTTGTCAGCAGAGTCAAATGGAGTTTTTGGAATATGGTACGTACGGTTGGTTAATGTCTGTCGTAACATTTCTGCTCAGATTATCATTATCGACATTACTAATATTCAACTAACTAGAGTCTGCAGGGTTGTTAAATGGCTGGTATTGCCACTGTGGAGCACATTTACTGTTTGCATGTGCAAGATGATATCTGTAATTAAGCTGCTTCTGTTTCTGTGACTGATGTGGTTTTTGTTTTCTTAAGATTCTTGTTGTGGGTCCTACATTGACATTCTGCTGATTGTTGTAATCTTCCAAATTCTTTCTGTTTCTATTATTATTCTTTCTTTTCTCAGACGTTATGTCTGGTCAAAAATGGAAAGTGATGGGGACCTTGATCAAGCGTGACTTGCTTTTAACTGTACAGTATATGTTACATTGCATTTAGGAACTTTCGGGTAATTGAACATGTATCAATAATTACCAATTTCCGTAGTTGTATATATAAGTTTGGATGTAGCTGTATTGCGTTGATGTACTGGGGGATATTGTGTAGAATGACTCCTGTAGTTGATAGTACAATTGGTATAATGTCAACTTTATCCTGATGCCACATGTACTTGACTTCCTCAGCCAGTTGGATGTATTTTTCAATTTCTTCTCCTGTTTTCTTCTGTATATTTGTTGTATTGGGTATGGATATTTCAATTAGTTGCTTTAATTTCTTCTTTTTATTGGTGAGTATGATGTCAGGTTTGTTATGTGGTGTTGTCTTATCTGTTATAATGGTTCTGTTCCAGTATAATTTGTATTCATCATTCTCCAGTACATTTTGTGGTGCATACTTGTATGTGGAAACGTGTTGTTTTATTAGTTTATGTTGTATGGCAAGTTGTTGATGTATTATTTTTGCTACATTGTTGTGTCTTCTGGGGTATTCTGTATTTGCTAGTATTGTACATCCTCTTGTGATGTGATCTATTGTTTTTATTTGTTGTTTGCAAAGTCTGCATTTATCTGTTGTGGTATTGGGATCTTTAATAAATACTTGCTGTAATATCTAGTGTTTATTGTTTGATCCTGTATTGCAATCATGAATCCTTCTGTCTCACTGTATATATTGCCTTTTCTTAGCCATGTGTTGGATGCGTCTTGATCGATGTGTGGCTGTGTTAGATGATACGGGTGCTTGCCATGAAGTGTTTTCTTTTTCCAATTTACTTTCTTCGTATCTGTTGATGTTATGTGATCTAAAGGGTTGTAGAGCTGGTTATGAAATTGAAGTGGTGTAGCCAATGTATTTATATGAGTGATTGCTTTGTGTATTTTGCTAGTATCTGCTCGTTCTATAAAGAATTTTCTTAAATTGTCCACCTGTCCATAATGTAGGTTTTTTATGTCGATAAATCCCCTTCCTCCTTCCTTTCTGCTTAATGTGAATGTTTCTGTTACTGGAGGTATGTGATGTATTCTATATTTGTGGCATTGTGATAGTGTAAGTGTATTGAGTGCTTCTAGGTCTGTGTTACTCCATTTCACTACACCAAATGAGTAGGTCAATATTGGTATAGCGTACGTATTTATAGCTTTTGACTTGTTTCTTGCTGTCTATTCTGTTTTCAGTATTTTTCTTCTTTAATATTTGTATTATCTATTCCTATTTTTTGTCTGTATCCTAGATATTTATAGGCATCTGTTTTTTCCATCGCTTCTATGCAGTCGCTGTGGTTTTCCAATATGTAATCTTCCTGTGTAGTGTGTTTTATCTTGACTATGCTCTGTTTCGTACATTAGTCTGTTCCAAAAGCCATATTTACATCATTGCTGAATACTTCTGTTATTCTTAGTAATTGGTTGAGTTGTTGATTTATTGCTGCCAGTAGTTTTAGATCATCCATGTATAGCAAATGTGTGATTTTGTGTTGGTATCTTCCAGTAATATTATATCCATAATTTGTATTATTTAGCATGTTGGATTGTAGGTTCAGAGCGGGTCCTACATAAATTACTACTACTACTACTACTACTACTACTATTATCACTATTACTAGTACTTTACTTATTAGGCAGAAGGGCTTAACACCAACAAATTGCATACTAAATTACTCAGAAAAGACAGAAGTTTACAAAAATACATCATAAATGTTCAATATGTCCTCCATTGGCTGCATGGATTACATCCAGCAGACAGCTGAATTCATCCCAAACTGAGTGCAAGGTGTCGTCTGTCACTGGAGCTACAGCAGCTGATATTCTGGTTTTTAGTTCATCAATGTCACAAGGTAAGGGAGGAATGTAAAAACATTGTTTAACATATCCCTACAGGAAGAAATCACATGGTGTTAAGTCAAGAGACCTAGGAGGCCTTCTGTTGCACGGATGCCATATTGTGCGAGACTGGCTATACGCTACAGGTCAGCACTCTTAGCAACATCTATCAGATTTTATTCTGGAACTCTAGACAATGCTGATTACATGTATCACTGTTTCTGCTACCTAGTGACATTTGTCTCAATATTATTAAAAGTTAAAATTGGGTCATTCTTTTTGGGACAACCTGTATTATTATTATTATTATTATTATTCAAATTGAGCACATTGTTCTTACCATTTGGATAATAAGCCTTTGTGTCTTAATTAATCATATCAGTGCAATCGAATATCCATATAGATTAATCAACAATGGGTTTGGTGAGTGTAATTAGCTTTTCCCTTATATGAAAAGGCAGTCCAGCGTTTAAATCCTCTCATTGTGAAATCAGATTGTCCCTATATCATATTATACTCAAGAATTACTCAAAATATTTTCTTAAATTTTCATATGTGCTTTGAAGGGGTCAGGGTTAAAAACTTCCCTGCATTATCTTCCCTACATGGCTAGTGACCAGTATTTAGAAATAAAAGCACATTCTGCATCATCCCAGCTTGAGTAATGTTCAGAAACATCCATTACCTTGTATAATCTTGTCACGAATATTATTTCTTGTGCGTTCAGCCACAGATGTGGCTGAGCTCTTTGGAATGCATTTTGTCCATTCACATGATACTAGAAACAAAGAATTTTATGCTCCCCATCCAATGCCTCTGATTGTTTGCCAGGTATCTCAATACATGGGAATGAAAATTTGTAATAAATTAAAAGGAACAAGTTGATGCAGATGAATTTAGGTTCACATGAAAGAAAGCTGTATGAGGTACTGACACTGAAGTGTTATTACTCAGTGGATGAATTCATGTCGGACAAACTGGAAACTTGAGCTGGGTACAATGTGTTGCACTTTCCAAGAAATATCCTTTTTGTGTTATTATTTATTACAGTGCCATTATTTATCAATGTAAAAATCATTGTAACAGTTTTATAAATTTTTCATGTGTTTCTTGTTTGCAAACCAAATGGATTGCAAATGTAAGTCATGAGATGAAGAAAATACATATGCATAACTTACATGCAGCCTATATCTCTACAGTTTCCTTTGCTTGGATTGACGTCTATAACTACATGAATAAAATACATCTGCAGAAGTTACATACAGCCTATATCTGTATAGTTTCTTTTTGCTTGGATTGACATCTATAACTACCACAAAGAAATTTTCATCACAGTAATGACCTGACAGATGGGCCAATATTGTGACATCTCTTCTTTCCACTTTAAAGACCAGAAAAAAAGAAAAAATCACACAGTTTACCACTTAAACATTAGTTGAAAATGTGAAAGTTTGATAAATATTTGTGTACATGTAATTTGGATTATGTAGTGTACGATTTTTTATACAGTAATAACACTAGTTTTTCACCTCAGCAGTGATAACAGTTGGCATTTGTTCATCATAGCCATGGCTTTCCACTCGCATCAGTTGATTGATAGTATAAGAAACTTCAGTCTTTTTGTATAGAATTTCATCTGGATGAATTGGCCATCTCCAATAGATTTTTGATTATTGAAAGTCATTCAGCATCTATCCTTCTTTTATTACTCGCATACTTTTGCCAGGGAACAGGATGGTGTTGAAGACAACCACCAAAATAGATCCTCTTGGGAAACATTTGTGTCATTTGTTTCCAGAGTGTTACTGTTGTCTGAGAGCACTTCTGAAGGAAAATATTTTGTGTCTGGCATGTTCAAATCAGTTCCATGCTCTCATCAGAATCAGTAAGAGAAAATGTGTCACTGGTATTATTTCTCTCATTCCCTGTTGTCTCCAGTAAAATTTCTTTACTTACAGAAAATTTTGGAACTTCAAAGGAGGATTGTGTTCCATTCTGTTTCCCTTTCTCTCCAGATGATTTTTCCATTGTATGCTTGTCATTGTTGACATCCTGAATGTTCACATGTATGGTGGTTTATCCCTGAGGACATTTAATATCCTGCAACAATTGGGCATACAACATTTTGTTACATCCTCCCTCCTATTATTTAATTCTCACAATAACATCTCAGTCACATGATCAGTCATTACTCACAGGTATTTTCAAGGACTGCTTGAGGAAGATGCACAATAACCTTGCTCCTGTTCTGGGGAAACATTCTGGTCTCTCAAATTTTTCTTTATTACTGGATCCAAGTTAGTCAACAGCTTTCTGAGAAGACATTGGAATACATCCCTAAGCACTGTGTAGCATCTTGTCTGTTTTATCAATTGTCTCTGCAATGTTATTCTAGAGTCCAAAAAAATGATACATTGAGCAGTTGCAATTGAGGTGGTGTTAAATTTTGGAGGAGTGCAATCAAATTGGTTATTTTCATCACAGATACCTTGGACATAGTTTTATATGGAACTTAGAGAATCACCAAATATAGCTTTTAGGCCTTCTTGCTTCTTTAAAATTCGAAGAGTAAGTGATGCAGGCTATCTTCAAATACCACCCTTATCATTTGGTAATATCTTAAATTTTCTGGTCCACCTTCTGCCCACATGGACCATAATTTCATGGCTTTATAAATAACATAAACGGCAGCCAATTCACCAGCAGCATTTCCACATACCTCAATAGAGGTACATAAGTATGATGTATTTTCTGTTCATTCCAGATACTTTTTTCTGTTATGAGTGATAGCCCGTTTGGTGCCAGGATCATCAACCAAATTTGCTTTGTTAAAATCCTGTATGTTCTCTGGTGGGGTACCTCATAGCTCCTTTTCCAAATTAGAGAAAAAAAAACACCAATCCTTAATGTGCCAAAGCCTTGCATATGTAATATTTTTCAAGGTTTGTTGAGACAGAAAGGCCTTGCAACATTTCATGAAAGACTTAGACCGCACCTTTACAGGAAAATTTTCATATTTGAACACAGGCACTGTTCTCAATTTGTCGAGGTATGCATTAAATGACAACACAGATCCAAATATCTCATCAGAAAACCATACAACAACATTGCAGTTCCATGGCTACAAACAGATTTTTTTCCTCCTCTGTGAATAAAGGTTGTTGGCTAGGAATCACTATGGATCTTCCAGTCAAGCACCATGCCACTTTCATCTTCAGTTGCAAAATTTTCTTATGAATTTTGTATTTTTCAGAGAATTCCATCAGAGAGAGCTCATTTGTGAAGATCAACTTTACTTCTTTACTTAGAGTATCCCATCTAGCTTAAGTGTGTTTGTCTTCACCATTTTTCTTCCCTTTATTGACACTGCAGAAACTGGTTGTATTACATCAGGAGAATATCAATGTGCCGCAAAGTACCCAGTGGAGTTACAATATTATGCTTATGTTCTCATGTGTGGTGCACATACTACACCACAAGGTGACTGTTCATGCTTCCTCAATTTTTTACCAATAGCATGAACACAGGTTTCAACAATTATGGTATCCACAACAATGTTGCACAGAAAAATAAAGCAGCAGCCTGTAGATGGTATGGGATGCTTGAAAGGTTGTCTCTCCAGTAGTAGCTTCTCTGGCCTTAGGAATAAGGTGTGATATTTGAAATAAAGATCAAAGTTGCACTACACAAGTTAATAAATACAGACACAAAGTAACACTGTTTACAGTACTTCTCTGATTAAATTTTAGCATATTTAAAGTCTTCTTGCATCAATAGAAACACCATTTTCAAACATTTTCCAGAAAAAAAACCAAATTGACAAAATGATAATATTTTGTTACGACAATATTGTGAAGTTCAAATTGTTAACAATGTTGTGCTAAATTTTTACACATAGCTCTTTAAATGTACGAAAAATGTTCCAAAAACTAATATACCTTATTAATATATCAAATTTTCTACAACTTTAAACAGATAAGTACACACACTTATTTACTATATGTGATAATCTCCAACAATATTTGCCAAAACTGCCAATAATTTTTGTTGTGAACTAAATTCTCGCATGTGAGTAACTTGATTGGTGCTACACAACAACTAAGACGCAAATGTTTTCACGATAGAAGGCACAAATTGAAACTAAATTTTTATCTACATAGCACGATTGATTTCTTACAGATTTAAATGCTGTGGTTACCTATTGTCGTGGGCTACATGACCTTCGCCTGTATCAACAAATGAATACTTACAGGTTGTAAGAATGTAAAAAGTGTGCATACATGCCTGTGAGCAGGTGTTTGTGGCTGACCTGCATGCAGGTGCAGGCCACATGGATAAATTCTCTCCCCTCCTCCTCCCCCCCCCCCCCCCCCCCCACACACACACACACCCCTTCTCACCACATACTTTCCCTACCATTTCTGTGATTTCATCCTCTGTAATGTGTTAAATTTGCTTCTTATTTCTTAGCAAGTGTTATTGAATAAGGAAGCAAGATTTAATAGGATGGTTGAAAAGAGTAGTTTCAGAGGTTACTTAAAATATATTTAATTATTACAAGTCTAATTTACAATGTGTTTAATGTCCAGCATAAAATTTCTACCTTAAGACAGAAAACATAACCTTTGGTAAGGGCAAACACCAATGATGGAAAATGTATATAAGAGGGAAACATCTCCCACAAACCTACGTTGAACCAAGAATTGACATTATGCACCTGTAATTTTGCAGCTTCACATTGAAGATGAGAAAACTCTCGTTGTGGAAAGTTTGATAAATTCTATTAAACTTTTATCTCAAAAAGCTTGTGTCTCAGACAAGGATTACATTGTACAGCTATTAAATTCATTTGAAAATTGTCAGGACTCTTATCTGCAAAAGTAGCAAATGGTCTTGAAAAGAAGTCAAAAGATTGGGATAAATTTAACATATCTCCAAATTGCTTGAGGAATTGCTCTTTTATTGTAATAATTAGAGAAATATACCCCATGTAATTGTTTTCATGGACAGAAGACTATGTATGGAAATATACTGCATTCTCTGATGGACAATCCTTTCCCACAGAGCAACCTTTCTCATGAAAACTCTCACTTTTTCAATCATTTCAGAAACTAATTTATTTCCACTTTGCAAGCTAGTGTTCAAAGCAATAGTAAGTTCTGTAATATTCACTAAAAATGCAATTTCTAAAGCTCACTTTGTATCTTCCATTTGTGGTCATGCCTTCTTATGTCCTTTTAAAACTGATTTATTGCCATATTTAGTTTAGAAATTCTTTCCAGTACATTGCAGCAACTAAGCTGCAAACTTCTCTCTGGTATGAAAAATCTCTATAATCTTCCACAAATTTCTAGTTTAAACTGGACAATTGTCAATGCATTAAACTATGCGATCTTAAATAACTGACTGTCTGAATAACTACTTGCATGATGTACTCCAATTTTGCTGCCTTTGCACTAGATACCTCTAAGTGCAAAATACTATGAATGCTGCACAATTAACAAACAATATTGTGAATAAGCTCAAGTACCTTCAGTTGTGTATAGCTCTCACCAGTGATATGCAACATTGGCAGTGACCACATATGTAACACTCTTAGCAATGTATTTGTTCCCTTGTTAAGGTAATTTCTCTTTAGAGGGCTATATGGCTGCTAATAAAGGTGTCCTCTCCGACCATCAAAAATTTTATAGGCTTGCCTTCACTGAATTGCCTGCAGGTCATAAGTGGCACCATATCTTTCAGATGAGTTAATATTTAGCTCAGAGAATGAGGATTCTATGATTGTCTAAAGCCACAGAGAGGATATAGCCATCCACAGTACATAGCAAAACATTTGCATGTTGATAACACCTCAGTTTCTTACTGCGAGCAGATGTCACTGAATGGAGCAGGTATACTTCAAATGTATGATCATCTCACCACATGTTCACATTGTGAAACACATCATCTGCTGATTGTGAAGATGCACTATTTAAATAGTGTGATCCAGTTCCAGCAGGTCCTCACCATCGTTCACATGATTCCAATTGTTCAGCAATAATTCTCACAGGTGGCCAACGTTGACCTCATTGGTTGGTCTGTTTGAGAATCTGACTTGAATCCCATTGAAATAAAAAAAAACCATTAAATGAATTTACACTTCCAAACACCAGTTCCATTCACACCTGACAAACTGTGGACCTAGTTTCAGATGGGAGAGTTTTGCAAATAATGACACCCATTTCGAGAGGCTGACTGCTTCCATGCCTTATCAGATGAGGCAGGTAACTGATGCTAATGGTGGGTGGACTTCGTACTAACCTCATTCCTGAAGTTAAGTTATCCTCATCTCACATTACTCCATCTGTACAACAACATTTGATATAACTGTCTGTCAACTGGGAATGTACGTGAAATCATTGTACTTGAAATTTTTTTGTTTGAATTCATGCTGCTTGATACTTAATATATTTAAATTTTAAAAAAGCTCACACAAGTCAGTTTGGATCAAAACAGAAATTGCCTTGTAATATGAGACACTCCGGAAAACAATATGAACCAATAGAAGAACAGGTATACCCCATAACAACGAATTCTCCTGCTTATTGCCTGTCTAACTTTTCGTACATTTATTGTGCAAGAAAGGTGCAGACAGGACATACAAAAGTTTTTTGAAGTTTCCATTCTTTGAGATTCTAAGGGTAGCATTGCATGCACCTGTGCTGTTTCTCTGTTTGTCTCCAGAGCAACATCCACTGCGGAATATGCATTCCTTGCCTTCTTTTTGAGATGTACATCTGAAGCACTGACCTAGTTCAAATTTGTTGAGGCTTTGTGGCCCACCCAGAAGAAATTGGTTATCTATTTAAGTTGTAACAGACTTAAAATAACTGGAAGGTTATATATCCTGTGTTGTTGTCCTTTTCTTTTTCAAGAAGAAAACTTTTGCTTCTGTTCTTGATTCCGTCACACATTTATTCTCTTTGCATTTTTTCAAATGTTCTCTGTATGGTGCTGATGTTAGCTGCTTAACAGAATCAGAATGTGCTGATTTTACTAGAGCTGGTGGCTGTTGATGTGGCTTTGTGATTTTGGGAACTGACTGAATAACATTTAGTCTTCGAGAATGATTCAGCACAGAAATCAGTTGTCCTTTCCTTTCAGGCTTCATTGAAATAAATCTAGGTTCCAGCTAGTGCCTACCATTATCTGTACAAAACTACAAGAATTACATAGTCAGGTGATAGTATAAGGTGTTAAAACTTGTTGCATAACCTACACTGCTTATACATTAGATTACATACCACTATTTCATATTTCCAAAACACGTCCCAGTATGTCAGTCCCCGTTTGGGCTTCAGATATGGTATTTTGGTGGTAGGCTTTGAAGAGAACACATTGGTTGGCTGTATGGCATCCTCTATATGAGCTGTGCAATACATAACACTCATAGAAAAGCATTGATGGTTTCTACTAAAAAACTTCAAATTTGCTTATCATCACCATCAGTGTTATGCCTAAAGGCAGGTTTTCACATGGTAGTTGTTCAGGCTGTCCAGTCTTCTGCCATCCTCTTCCGGTCTGCATAATTTCCCCTTCCCTTTATGTTGTCTATCACCTTGTATCTCCTTCTTCCTCTGTCTTCTCCCACAAACCAATCCTTCCGCCATAGCCAGTCCCAAGCCTGGTTGAGAAAGGAGGAGGGGGAGGAGTAACACCTCATTAAAAAAACCTTGGTTCACCTGGCCCGGGTGATAGTACCTCGTGAGGGCTCCTTGCCAGGGATACGGTGAAGACCTCAACGGCAGCGAAGGCGGAGAAGATGGGCTTCGGTATGGCAGAGCTGGCAGAAGAGGCACCTTTTCCCTTTGGGTACAAAAGAGTACAAGTAGCGACTGAACCCTAGTGGGGAAGCTACAGACAGCGTCTGACTCATGGTGAGCGGCTGACTTTAGGCTGGGCATCCTACTGCCGATGTGGAAAGTAACAGGAAACTACCACATTACATTCCCAAGCAGTACATGGTATGTCTCTCCATGTGAAAGATTCCGGAGTTAAAACTTCCCCTCATTCGGATCTCTGGGAGGGGAACACATTGAGAGTAGACATATTTGAAAGAAAGAAAGGGAGAGTGAAGGGAGGAAAGATACGGATTGAAATATGGAATGTGAGGACACTTCTGCAAGCAGGAAAGCTAGAGAATGCAAAACAGGAGATGAAAAGGAACAGATTAGATGCCCTCGGTTTGTGTGAAATGAGATGGGGAGAGAATGGGGAGACAGAAAGTAGAGATTATAAGCTCTTTTGCTCAGGGGAAGTCAAGAGTGGTGAAAACAGAGTAGGAATATTGATAGGGCAAAAGTTAAAAAAATAAGGTAATGAAGGTACAATATATTGATGGAAGATGGATGATGATATGACTGAAGGGTAGTTCAAAAGATTTGGTATTAATACAGGTATATATGTCAACCAGCCAGCACAGAGATGAGGAAGTAAAAGAATATTATGAGAAAATAAAAAAACTCACCGAGAAAGAAAATAGAAATGCCTGCATTATCATCATGGGGGACTGGAATGCAGTGGTAGTTGAAAGGGATTAGAAATAAGAAATGAGAGAGGTGAATGACTAATTAGTTTCTGTAAAGAAAATGCATTAGCAGTGGCTAACATATTATTTGAACACCACAAATGAGACTTTACACATGGATATCAAATTTGAATATGGAAAGATATCAGCTGGACTACATCCTGATACAAAAAATGTTTAGGAACTGTTTGAAGAATGCTAAAGCTTATCAAGGAGCAGATATAAATTCAGACCACAACCTAATTATGGGAGAAATAAAAGTGAAGTTGAAAAAAGTCTGGAGAGGTAAAGCAGAGGAAAGACTAAACATAGAAAGACTCAAAGAGGTAGGAAAGGCATCAGATTTGGAGAACAGATTTATGGAAAAATGGCAGAGAGGTGGTGTTGATGAAAAGTGGATAAAAATGAGGGAAGGAGTCATGGACTCTGCCAAAGAAGTACTAGGAATTAGAGTATCCCAAACCACCAGGAAAGAATGGATAACAGAAAACATGTTGAAAAGATGGAAGAGCACAGAAAGTGGAAAAGTGTAGAAACTGAAGAAGGCAAAAAGAAGTACTGGAAACTGAATAATGAATTAAGAAGAGAAACTGAAGAAGCAAGAGAAAATGGATGAAACAGAAATGTGACAAAATAGAGAAAATGGAGAGAGAGAGGGAAAGCATGAAATGATGTATAGACTGCCTAGTGAGGGTTTTAAATGTAAAAGAAAGAGGAATAACATGGAAATAGAACCACAGGAGGTTTTGAACAGATGGCAAGAATATATTGAATGTCTGTATAAGGGGGATGAAATGCAAAGAGAAATTAAGGTTGAAGAGGAGTGATATGTGCCGGAAGATGGAAAGGGATTTATCATCTTGGAAGCAGAAGCAGAAAAGGTGCTGAAGGAGATGAAGAATAGGAAGGCATGTGGAATAGATGAATTGCCAGCAGAACTGTTGAAGAGTCTGGGCAACAAGGCAAGAAAAGAAATAGTCTACCTCTGTAACGAGATATATGACAAAGGGGAATGTTGATGTTTGGAATGGAGGTTGTTTCTCGATGCATGTTGACATCGTTGCAAATGTCACATGTCTCTCCCTCAGATTTGCCCTCATCTAATTTGTCTACTTTTATAAGTCTGGGTCCGGTAGTTTGGAGTTTTGTATTGGTCTGTGGTCTGATTGTTTCGATGTGTATTGATTCAGGTTCTATGTGCCTGTCTGTTCTTTGCTCCTTTTTCACGGAGTGAAGAGTGCCTCTCGAGACACATTTGACTAGCTTGATGTACTGTTCACATTTACGTGTGTTGTAGGGTTTTCCATGTGGTGATTATTCTGGTTTGTGTTCAACTTGTGTATGTGAAATGTGATGTAATTCAGTTGGGAGAAATTGTGAAGGAGTATTTCAGTTTTGTTGGTACATTTTCTTGTGCACAGTATATGTAAGGTCAAACTCATCTATCCTCTTCGTTAATGTTATTTGGAACTTTATCCAGTGCTGTAATTGTCTTTTTATTTGCTTTGCCACCTCATAGTGGATGGAGCCACCGATTGTCATTTCACCTAGACAGGGTGTTACAAAAAGGTACGGCAAAACTTTCAGGAAACATTCCTCACACACAAAGAAAGAAAATATGCTATGCGGACATGTGTCCGGAAACGCTTACTTTCCATGTTGGAGCTCATTTCTCTTCAAATCACATTAATCATGGAATGGAAACAACACACAGCAACAGAACATACCAGCTCCACTTCAAACACTTTGTTACTGTAAATGTTCAAAATGTCCTCTGTTAGCGAGGATACATGCATCCACCCTCCATCGCATGGAATCCCTGATGTGCTGATGCAGTCCTGGAGAATGGCGTACTGTCTCACAGCCGTCCACAATACGAGCATGAAGAGCCTCTACATTTGGTACCGGGGTTGCATAGACAAGAGCTTTCAAATGCCCCATAAATGAAAGTCAAGAGGGTTGAGGTCAGGAGAGCATGGAGGCCACGGAATTGCTCCGCCTCTACCAATCCATCGGTCATTGAATCTGTTGTTCAGAAGTGTATGAACACTTTGACTGAAACGTGCAGGAGATCCATCATGCGTGAACCTCATGTTGTGTCGTACTTGTACAGGCACATGTTCTAGCAGTACAGGTAGAGTATATCATATGAAATCATGATAACGTGCTCCACAGAGCTCATTTTAGTTTCGTCCACCTACGCTCAAACATGGAAATTAAGCGTTTCCGGACACATGTCCACATAACATCTTTTCTTTATTTGTGTGTGAGGAATGTTTCCTGAAAGTTTGGCCATACCTTTTTGTAACACCCTATATATTCTATCATATTAATGCATCTATACTGTAATTTCTTTGAGTGTGTAAGGGTGGGATGGGTTCACTATCATTGTAATTCTCTGGCAGAAGATTCATTTGTCTTCTACAGGAAATTGCTCTTTGGCAGCTTCTCTATAACATTGACGGTGATTTGTATTTATGTGTTTTGAGTGATTGGCTTTGTTGTGTGTGTGTGTGTGTGTGTGTGTGTGTGTGTGTGTGTGTGTGTGTGTGTGTGTGTGTGTGCCGGACGAAGTGGCCGTGCGGTCAAAGGCGCTGCAGTCTGGAACCGCAAGACCGCTACGGTCGCAGGTTCAAATCCTGCCTCGGGCATGGATGTTTGTGTTGTCCTTAGGTTTAACTAGTTCTAGGTTCTAGGGGACTAATGACCTCAGCAGTTGAGTCCCATAGTGCTCAGAGCCATTTTGTGTGTGTGTGTGTGTGTGTGTGTGTGTGTGTGTGTGTGTGTGTGTGTATTTTAGCTGCCATAGTCTGTATTGTCCAGGAACCGGTCATGCAATTGTTTATAGGGGTGTCAATCACCTCCTTCTGTTTTATTGCAGATGTGGCCTCTTTATTTGCAGGGGATACAGATTTAAACCCTGGAGGTGCACTCACCGCACTTGTGTCATTAGTAGCCGCACTAGGCACATGTAACATCGGCCTTACTGCAGGATTTAGTCACATGTCTAGGTCACAACACTTACAATACTGGTTTAATACTATATGGTCTTTCACAGAAGGTGATTCAAATTCTATGTAAACTCCTTGTCTTCGAGTATGGACTCTGTACAGGTGTGGGCTGACCTCCAGTATCTGGTGACTTAAACCCCTTCCTTTAGGCCCTGTTTAAAACCTTCTTTTGACTTCTCTGTCGAAGTCTTCTTTCATGGTGTCCCCACTTAGATTCTGCTTGTAGAGGCTTTCTAGAAAACTCCTCGTCAGTAAGTCTATCTGGTATGTGATATATTGCCATGAGTGGCTTGCATTTTCGTGGTCCTTCATAGACAATGGTGTGCAGTTCTTCAGTCATTTCTATTATTTTTCAGCAATCCTACTGTATTTCCATTTCTGCTATAACTGCAATCTGGGTGGTTTTGATTGATTTTATATTTATATTCTCTTTCCTGGGATTTATGGTGTTGGTGATTGTCAGTCAAACAGCTTTGCCATCTTGATTTGCTGTCAGTTTGATATATAGGGTTGTGACCTGTTTTGTTTTAGCCTGTTCTATTCTTCGAGCCTCTTTGGTTTTAGGTTCTATTGTTAAGACTGCAGTATACGTCAGTATCTGTGCTTGTGTTTGCACTTTTTGTGTGACTTTATTAGTTAATTCTCCAATTTGTTGTTGCAAGTCTAGGTTTGCTGCACTCAGTTCCCTGTTTCGTTCCCTAATTTCTCAGCCTTCTCTTGCAAAGGTTGATTTGTAAGTCTGTGACTGGATTTGAGGCTCTCTGTAGTTCAAGTTTTAATTGCCTATTTTCATCATTTAGACAGGACAGTTTAGCTTCTAGGTTAATTATTTGGAAAGTTAAGGGAAACACTTTGTATCTAATGATGGTTAACAGAGCAGATGAAGAATGCTTAGCTTTTAACTCTGCTTCTATTTCGCTCAATATTTTGTCTATGGCTGCTATCTTTTGACAGGGGAACATGCGCACGTGTTCTTCCTCTGTGTGTTCCACTCCAGGTGTGACGTTGATGGCTCAAGGTAGTGTCTTACCCCCTGCTTTCCTCCTCCTCCTGTCAGCCTCTGGTATGTTGGTGTCGTTGCTTCGTCGGCTGGAATCCAGGGCCAAGCATAGGCAGGCAGATGTTAATGAACAGCAGGAAGCACAGCTGGTGGCTGCTATTGCTGATGTTGACGGCAGGGCACAGGGCAGCTGACGGCCGCTGCTGACGTGTCAGATTCTGCTGCAGCTATTGAGGTGTCGCAGTGCGCAGCACTGACACATGAAGTGAAGTGCTACAATGTATAGCAGAAGTACTGTTTGCGTTAATGCTAATATGGTTCATTTATTTTATTCATCTAGTAAATCTCTACAGACTGTGGGATGTTACTTGCACATGAGTGCATGCATGTGGACATGCAAATTACATATAACATCAAAATATATTTTAATCATACAATAAAGTCATCCTTTTTCATCTCGCTTCAGCAACAGCAGCACTTTTTGCACATTCTTGCTTAAAGTTCGTTTTAAGAATTGAGCCACTGAACAGAAGCAGTGATCTAGTAAAAATGTGCTTCAGGATTTATGAAACAGTGAAAATGAAGAAATAACTTTTTTATGTGGCAGACCATTGTACATATGTTACAGAAACTGTAAGAGATTTGAATAAAGCAAAATTCCTGTTTCTTTCAACACCTTATTGTAATTGGTGTTAGTCACTACTCAGTATTATTCTCTATTTTTCATTGCAACTGTTACCGTTATTTAAGACATTTTTCCAAAAATTATGTGGTAACAATGTCGGGTGAACAGTAAACATTGATGAAGATTTACTCCATATTTTTAATTAAAATTTCGATTGCTGAACATCTAAAATAGTTTTCAATACTGAATTTTATTTGAGCAGCTCATTAGCATATTTGTAAGCCACTTTTTTCACATACATCCTGCTACAATTTTTATAATTTGAGCTACAAAAGCATAAAACTATTGAGTACTATTGTAGGTGGCACAGAGGTGTCTTCTTTTCATGACTCCAGTGTTCAATTAAACACATTACTGTTGGGCTATTCCAATCACTCAATAGTGTTTCTACTCTTAAATGTTTCTAGTTTAAGGACTGAACATTTTGTTGCATGATTGATGGATCCTTTCTGATGGTTTTTGCATTGGGATTTTCCTTTTCTCTGTTCGGCCTAAAAAAGTTTTGTTTTGTTTTCTCTTAACCCAACTACAATGCAAAGTTTTTTCTATGGTTTCTTTTTTATTAATATTTTCATGTATAGTCTCTCCTCCAGATTTCTTCAGGGTGTATACAATCTGGGACAAATGGGAAATCCAGGAAAATCCCAGGAATTTTTTCATGCAGGAGAAAACTGTGAAAAACCATGGTATTTTTTTTTTTGGAATACCAGGAATTTATCATTTTTTTAGTTTTCAGTTAAAATTTTGTAGTTAAGACTGGTAAGTGCTTATACTCTAGTAAAGAATATTACTGTATCGTACTAATGGAGATTAATACGGCAGGAATAAAACATAAATGAGGGGGGAAAACTTTAGTTGCAAAGGAAATGCACCATTTAAAACAACAAAATTCCTTGCGCACACACAAGCATCTGCAAACAGCAAAAAATATGCGAAAGGCCTTGGGGCAAAGACTATGCAATACTTCATAAGAATAAACTACTGTATTCAAGTGTGATGTCATAACTGTTTACATGAGGTTCATTTGAGCAGTTGCCTATGGGCTCATGCATATGGGCAGTTGACTCGCATTTGAGCAGTACCGTCTCCCACTTCTGGCCACTTCAAGTGTGGTTGTTAGCTGTATAGGCAGTAGCAGCAAGCAACCAGATATTAATGAGAAACATTTTGTTTTTGTGCACCCTATCTGCCAGATATGCACAGGTGCAGAGTTGTCTGACGTGTAGTGGGGAGGAGAGTAGTCTCCACATGACCTGTGTTTATGTTAAGTGATCCCACTTCATTTACAGTTCTCACATCAAATGGAACGAAAACAGATTTGTGTGGATGGGAGCTATCAAGTGAATTAAAATACATTCACATAATTATGGAAGGAAAAAATATGTTATTAGTTTCAGATTTCTGATTTTATTTTATTTCCACATTTTTGCAGAACAATGAAGTAAGTTTTGTCAATTAGCTAAAATAATTTGGCTTTATTAATCTTTTCCACTGAGGGCTTTCCACAGTATTGGCTAGTACCAATTGTTCACTGAATGTCAAGTGAACGTTCCTCCTTCTTCCACATATGGCATTATGCCATAGTAAAGAAGCAAACATGAGGTAGTACAGTACTGGTACTCCAAGAAAATTTACATCCCAAAACCCACATTGAAAATCTTAGTATCAGTTGGGGCTTACTTCATTGTGAATTTTGACAAACCAATGCGCACTTCAAGCTGAATTATGCATTTTAGTATGGTTTACGAAATTCTGATGCTCTTGGAGTATCCACTGGTATCCAGTTTCTTTTATAGCACAAGATATGATCTCTTAATGCTTTATACATACAAATATGCTGGATTCCTACATTACCACAGCTGTGGATGCGCAATAATGCCTGTTTTCTGGCACTCTCTGACAGCTGCTAAAATGGACCTATTTGTAACAGTCTTCAGAAAGTATTGCAAATGGTGGTTTGAAAAGCATTACTTTCAAAGTAAATTTTCTTTATGCAAGATGAATTACATTATGTTTGAGAATGTGGATGAATTTCCTAAATCACAGAGAATTTGACTTGTTTTTAAAACATAACACTTTAAAGACCAGCCACTTAGAGGAATTTTGAGCCTAGAAGATCAGACATTTATGTCATTATTTTAAGTTGATGGGAACATTTGTGTGAAGTATCTTGCTATTGGCTGACTGCAACACATGTCCTATGCCCTGAATATCTGCTGTTGTTGGCTGGTGAGATCATGTGACATAAGATAGGATTGGTTTACAAAAGAGCATTGCAATCTTCATTTCAATGCTCTGGAAACTAACATGCTGTGTTTGGTGGAATTTCAATTTATAATTTTGTTATACAAAAACATGCAGCAAATATGTTGATGCACATCAAAGGTCTTTCCAAATCTTATCTCCCTTTCTTCATCCTCTAAATGCGAGGAAGTTGTACATCAGTGTATGAAACCTTAACCATTCAAAGGGTTGGTAAGTTTTACAGTTCAGAGGGAAAATTTACGAAAAACCTATTGTCACTTAGCATGGAAGAAGTGTGTCTTTACCTGGGAAAAAGTATATTTTTTAACTAGGATATTTGGAAAAAATAGGAAAAATCAAGGATTTTTTTCCATTGTCCACATATACACTCTGTTCATGGTTGATTCTTTTAGTGCAAACAAGGTATTATGATCTCTCTGTACTGTCTGAGATTTGATGTATTTTTATGTATTTTTTGCATGCCTAGAGAAAATATTTTTCTTACCTAGCCTGTATATATGCACCCCAAGTCAATAGAGATAAAAACAGAACCTCATTGGTCTCTGTACCAAAATAAAAAACAATCCTGCATTTGTTGAAATTAGAGGTATCCACAGAGGAGACAAGTAGTCTATTAAATACCTAAATACTGATGTTGAAGTGTGGTCTCTCATGGCTCTTGGTTACTGCACTTAGTACCACGTTTATCACATGTTTAATTGGTGAAAGTACTGTGATTGTATTTTTTATGATACTAGTATAGTCTGAAGTGTCCTCAATATCATTTATTTGTTCACACAGTAGCTATTACTGCATCATTACACTGGACTCGCATTCGTGAGGACGACGGTTCAATCCTGGATCCGGCCATCCTGATTTAGGTTTTCCGTGATTTCCGTAAATCATTTCAGGCAAATGCCGGGATGGTTCCTCTGAAAGGGCACGGCCGACATCCTTCCCCATCCTTCCCTAACCCGATGAGACCGATGGACACACTGTCTGATCTCCTTCCCCAAACAACCAACCAACAACCAACTGCATCATTTTGACTTAAGTCTCTCTGAAAGAGCTTGGTCACATTTTATAGAACTCCAGATATTGCTATCCCTGACTTTATGCTATTACACACAGTATACATTTCATGTATCTCAGAAATAATAAAATTATCAGTGTGTAAATACCTTAGGTAACTACCTGTGAGCGAAAGATTTCTTTTCTTCTATGTCTTGGATGTTTCCCTGGGTTCTGTAGTTAGCACATATTAAACTGTTTGTTTTGATAACAGTAACAGAAGCATATGACTCGAGGGTGCCTTCCTTTTGATTTGTTTCAGCACTATCAGCATATACTGGCTGTCAAGTGTTACTGTTTTTTAGTGCTGTTTTCACATTTTGAATACTTAAACATAGTAGCAGGCTTTGTTTCTTGTTCCACTGCAGTTTCATTCCACAACATCAAAAAAAGTTTTGCATCACCCCGATTCCAGAACTCCTGAAGATAGGTGTTGACTGTGCGTATTGTATTACAGACACAGTGCCTTTGACTGTTCATAAATGTCACTAAACCCACCAAAAGATGTTAACAACCATGCATGAGCAGCACCTATTAGATGGAGGGTGTCCAACAACCAATCAGTTCCAGACATTCCCCCAGGAAGGAGGTACACAGCTCATGTTGTCTGATAGTTCAACCATGCCTAGATGGTTAATACTGCTGTTTGATCATGTCCACATATTTACTTTGTGCCAGGAAAAGCTCTCAACAAGGGAAGTGTCCAGGAGTCTTGGAGTGAACTAAAGTGATGTTGTTCGGACATGGTGGAGTGACAGATGGACAGGAACTGTCAATGACATGCGTCACTCAGGCCGCCCAAGGGCCACTACTGGAGTGGATGACTGCTACCTATGGGTTATGGCTCAGAGGACCCTAACAAAAATGCCACGATGTTGAATAATGCTTGTCATGCAGCCACACATGTTATGACTCAAACTGTGAGCAATAGGCTGCATGATGGGCAACTTCTCCCGACCCCCGCAGGGGGTCCACAACTCTTTTGTGGATACGTGCGTAGCGAGCACGGGACCCCGAGCTAATGTGGCCCTCCTTCCTTTCCGGGCTGCATACCCCTCCTTTCCGCATCCTTCCCTGTCCCCCATCTCCGCCCCCCCCCCTCCACTCCACTGGCTCTTTCCTTCCCTTTCTCCCCCTCTGGGACTATGGTTTGTGCCTATACTTGCAAGTCTTGGTCCTTCCTCTGTTCTTCTCTTTTCCTTCCCTCTTCTCTTTGCACTTTTCTCCACTGCAGCATTTGAGACCCCTCTTCTTTCCTTTCCCTTTCTCTTTTTTCCTTCCTGTGCGTGTCTGAAGGCCGACCCACGCACTTCCATGCGTAGCTGGTGACGGGGTAACGCGTAATTCCCTGCCCCGGGTAGAAAGGTAGGACACGTACGCACCCCCTGGTAACGGCCAGGCCCAGGGAGGGGTGATTACCCGAGCTGATACCTTCCGAAAGTGCCGATTGGTCCCTCCATCCGTTTGTCAGGAGGTGTGACCTGAGGTGTGAACAATCACCTAAGGCGGGAGTGCCCTCAGAGAGGGCCCCCACAAGGGAGGAGCGCGCCATCGGAGACGCCGGTAATCATGGGGGATTCTTCCGCAATGGTTTCCTCACCTTCCACTATGTCTGCTCACAAGCATAAGTTCACTGAGTCTCAGCCACAGCCAGTTCTTCCATCGTTGCCACAGTTCCTTGTTGTTTCTTGGTCTGACGAAGGTCACGACTTCTCCATAGTCAACCCTTTCATTATTCAGAAAGGTGTCGACGCAATTGCAGGTCCTGTAAAGTCTTGTTCCCGATTACGGAATGGCATCCTGTTGTTAGAAACAGTCAGTGCCCTCCAGGCACAAAAATTGCTGCGTACCTCACTACTCCACACCTTCCCTGTCCGGGTGGAACCGCACCGTACTTAAAATTCCTCGCGTGGAGTCGTTCATACACGCTCCCTCGATGGATTGTCTGACGAAGAAATTCAGCACTACCTGTCTGACCAGGGCATAACGGCTGTTCATAGGGTTATGAAAAGGGTTGACACGAACATCATTCCAACCCGCACTGTCTTCTTGACATTTGACAAAGTTCAACTCCCATCGAAAATCAAAGCGGGCTATGAGATAATTTCCGTTCGCCCTTATGTCCCAAACCCTACGCATTGCTATCAGTGTCAGCGGTTCAATCACACCAGCCAGTCCTGTTCCAATCCGGCCAAATGTGTTACGTGTGGCAAGGATGCCCATGAGGGTGCTTGTCCACCTCCATCCCCTCACTGCATCAACTGTATGGGTGACCACGCTGTTTCCTCTCGAGATTGCCCCGTTTTTAAGGACTAAAAGTTCATCCAGGAAGTTAGAGTGAAGGAAAAGGTGTCGACCTTTGCTACTCGAAAATTATTTGCCAGTCGACAGCCCACCGTGCCTCAGACAGGAAAATTCAGCACTGTCCTTGCTTCTCCTCAGCCAACAAAGGAGGCGGCCACGCAGACTTGCGACCTCACCTTTAGTACCACGGTCGTCAGATCGGCCAGCGCAAAGATCGCCCGTTCAACCTCACCCCTGCCCACTATCTGGCTCACCCTTTGTCGGGTTCTGCTAAATCTCGAGCCCAAAAGTCAGACACCAAGACTTCGAAAATGAGCATACTCGTGAAGAGTTTTTACGTACCGCAACTTCCCAACCATCAGTTCCTCCTTCATCTAAACATCATACTTCCAAGAAGGCTACAAAGAAACCAAGTTCCTCTCCTTCTCCGCCAAGGCGTGTCCCATCTACAGCACCACCTGGCGGAAATTGCCCTGAGCCGCCTTCTGTGTCGCCGAGGCGCACTGCTGGCGGCTGATCAACCGGCTGATCGCTGGTGGCAGGAGCTGCTCCTGACCAACCTATGGATCAGGATCTTCTGCTTTCGGCTGAATGCCATTCCATGCTGTCGGTCGCAAGCTCTGAGCAGTCGATGAGTTGACAGCGACCTTGGTCACATTCCTCCATTTTCTGTTCACCCTATGTCCATTATCCACTGGAATATCTGCGGTATTCGAGCCAATCGGGATGAATTGTCGATCCTCTCGCGATCCTACTCGCCGGTAATCTTCTGTCTTTAGGAAACAAAGCTGCGTCCCCATGACCGCTTTGCTCTCCCTCATTTTCAGTCCGTCCGATATGATCTCCCCTCTGTTGAAGGCACTCCAGCACATGGAGGACTCATGATTCTTCTCCATAAAACTCTCCATTATCACCAAATCCATTTAAACACTTCCTTCCAAGCTGTTGCCGTCGGTCTTTCCCTTTCCGGATACACGTTCTCTCTTTATACTGTATACATTCCATCGTCCACACCAATGGCACGAGCTGATCTCCTTCATCTTCTTGGTCAGCTGCCACCCCCCCCTATTTGCTGGTTGGGGACTTAAATGCCCACCACCCTCTTTGGGGATCTCCACATCCTTGTCCACGTGGCTCACTATTGCTAGACATCTTCCACCAAGCGGATCTAATTTGCCTCAACACTGGGGTCCCCACTTTATTGTCTGCTTGCACGACAAATTTATCTCATTTAGACCTTGCGTTCGGTACTGTTCCGCAAGCTCGGCGATTCGAATGGTTCGCCCTCGATGATACACACTCGAGTGACCACTTTTCATGTGTCCTTAGACTGCAGTCTCAACTGCCATATATGCGCCCACTATGCTGGAAGTTTGCCCAAGCCGATTGGACACTTTTTTCGTCTCTAGCGACATTCAATGAACGTCGCTTTCCCAGCGTCGACGATGAGGTCACACATATTACCAACGTTATTCTTACAGCTGCGGAACGTTCAATACCACGCACCTCCGAATTGCCCCGGCGCCCCCCAGTTCCTTGGTGGAACGAGGCATGCCGTGACGCAATACGTGAGCGGCGACGTGGTCTTCGCATTTTCCGCCACCATCCTACTTTGGCCAACTGTATCCGCTATAAGCAGTTCCGTGCGCGATGCCGTCGCGTCATCCATGATAGCAAGAAGGCAAGCTGGAAATTCTTTATTAGCTCATTTAACACCTTCACTCACTCCTCGGAAGTTTGGAGTCGGCTCTGACGGTTCTCAGGCGCGCCTAGTTTCTCCCCGGTCTCTGGGCTCACTGTCGCGCATGATACATTAGTGGACCACGTCGCAATTTCTAACTCATTGGGTCAGCACTTTGCTGAGATTTCGAGCTCTTCCAATTACCCGCCAGCGTTTCTCCCGAAGAAACGTGCAGCGGAAGTGCGACATCTTGCTTTCTCCTCTTAAAATCACAAAAGCTACAATACTGTTTTCTCCATGCGGGAACTCCAACATACACTCTCTTCTTCTCGCTCCTCCGCCCCAGGACCGGATGGTATCCACATCCAAATGTTGCTGCATTTATCAACCCATAGTCTGCGTTACCTCCTTTACCTTTATAATCGAATTTGGACCAACAGTACTTTTCCTAGATGATGGCGGGATGCTATCGTCGTTCCCGTTCCGAAACCTGGAAATGACAAACATCTCCCCTCTAGCTATCGCCCCATTTCTCTTACTAGTAGTGTCTGTAACGTTTTGGAGCGTATGGTGAGTTACCGTTTAGCTTGGTGGCTGGAATCTTGCAGTCTTTTAACACTTGCCCAATGCGGTTTCCGAAAGCATCGTTCTGCAGTTGACCATCTTGTTGCTCTCTCCACTTATATCATGAACAATTTTCTCCGGAAACGCCAAACGGTAGCAATATTTTTTGATCTGGAGTGAGCATACGATACCTGTTGGAGGACAGGCATCCTCCGCACACTGTTCTCTTGGGGTTTTCGAGGCCGGCTGCCCCTTTTTCTTCGCGAATTTGTGGCAGAGCGCACATTTAGGGTGCGGGTGAACACTACTCTCTCCCGTACTTTCTCCCAAAAAAAACGGGGTACCCCAGGGCTCTGTGCTGAGTGTGGTACTGTTTGCCATTGCCGTAAAGCCAATTATGGATTGTCTCCTTCCTGACGTCTCGGGCTCCCTCTTTGTGGATGATTTTGCGATCTACTACAGCTCTCAACGCACCAGCCTTCTTGAATGACGTCTTCAAGGATGTCTCGATTGCCTCCACTCTTGGAGCGTCGAAACCGGCTTCCGTTTTTCTCCCAGTAAGACCGTTTGTGTTAATTTTTGGCGACGTAAGGAGTTTCTTCCACCCTCCTTACATCTAGGACCTGTCAACCTTCCGTTTTCAGAGGTCACTAAATTCTTGGGTCTTATGTTTGACTGAAAACTATGCTGGTCCTCCCACGTTTCCTATCTTTCGGCTCGCTGTCTGCGATCCCTCAACACCCTCCGTGTCCTGAATGGTACCTCCTGGGGAGCGGAGCGAGTGGTCCTTCTCCACCTCTATCGCGCCTTAGTGCGCTCGAAATTGGACTATGGAAGCATAGTCTACTCCTCTGCTCGGCCGTCTATTCTTCGGCGTCTCGACTCTATCCACCAACGTGGATTACGTTTAGTGTCTGGAGCTTTTTACACCAGCCCTGTGGAAAGCTTTTATGCTGAGACTGCTGAACCTCCGCTGTCCAATCAGCGAGCAGTCCTTCTGAGTCGTTATGCTAGCCATCTGTCTTCCATGCCTGCTAATCCAGCCCATGACATTATTTTCGACGCCTCCTTTGATGTAGGGTATGAAGGCCGCCCCTCCTCCCTACAACCACCGAGAGTCCGCTTCCGTCAACTGCTCCATTCTCTTTCCTTCCGCTTTCCTAAAACCTTCTTGACAACTTGGGGTACAGCACCACCTTGGCTCCGTCCCCGGATCTGCCTGCTCCGTGACCTTTGTCGATTTCCCAAGGATGGTACCCCTTCACTTGTTTATTGTCGGGCATTTGCTGCTCTATGTGCACAAATGACGGACGCCACATTTATTTACACCGATGGCTCGAAAACATCGTTAGGTGTAGGGAGTGCCTATATTGTTGGCGACACCTCGAATCAATTTCGGCTTCCCGACCAGTGTTCGGTTTATACTGCAGAGCTTTACGCTGTTCACCAGGCTGTCCACTACATCCGCCGCCATCAGCGGGTACAGTACGTAATCTGCTCAGATTCTCTCAGCTCTCTCCTCAGTCTCCAAGTTCTTTACCCTGTACACCCTCTGGTCCACCGGATTCAGGACTGTCTGCACTTGCTCCACCTGTGGGGCGTCTCGGTGGCGTTCCTCTGGCTCCCGGGACACGTTGGTATCTGTGGAAATGAGGCAGCCGATATTGCAGCCAATGCTGCAGTCTCTCTTCTTTGACCAGCTATCCAATCGATTCCCTTAGATATCTACGGAGCGTTTTATCTCATCGTGTTGTTCATTTATGGCACGCGCATTGGTCAACACTTCCTTAAAATAAATTGCGGGACGTGAAAGCTCTTCCTTGTGCTTGGACCTCTTCCTCCCGAACGTGTCGTCGGGAGGAGGTAATTTTAACCAGACTCCGGATAGGGCACTGTCTTTTTAGCCATCATCATCATTTAAGTGGCGATCCTCCCCCACTCTGTCCCCACTGCTCTCAGCTGTGGACGGTAAGACACCTTTTAATTGAGTGCCCCTCTTTTAATCCGTTACACGCCCATCTACAGCTTTCGCCTGATATATCGTCGATTTTAGCAGATGACACGCACTCAGCCGATCGCGTTCTCGAGTTTATTAGTGTCAGTGAAATGACGTCAGTCATTTGAAGCTTTTTTTGGGGACAACCAACCCCTTTCTGCAGTGGATTTTTAAGCCTTCCTTCTGCTTTTAGTTTCTCCAATTTTATGACTTTTGTTCCCATTGCTGCTGGTTTCCACTGTCGTTTTTTACTGTTTCCTAAGTCACGGACCAGGCGCTAATGACCATAGCAGTTTTGTGCCCTAAAACAAAAAAAAAAAAAAAAAAAAAAAACTTCTCCCGACTTCCATGGCAAGGTCAATTTATGGAAACATGACACAATGCAGCGCAGTACAGATGGGCCCAGCAACATGCCGAATGGACCGCTCAGGACTGGTATTATGTTCTCTTCATGTCACATATGCCTTCAACCGATCATCGGAGATATGTTTGGAGGCAACCCAGTCAGGCTGAATGCCTTAGACACACTGTCCAGCAAGTGCAGCAAGGTGGAGGTTTCCTGCTGTTATGAGGTGGCATTATGTGGGGACGACGTATGTTGCAGGTGGTCATGGAAGGTGGTGTAATGGCTGTACAATACGTGAATGCCATCCTCTGACCAATAGTGCAACCATATTGACAGCATATTATCGAGGCATTCATCTTATGGACGACAATTCCCGCCCCCTTTGTGCACATCTTGTGAATGACTTCCTTCAGGATAATGACATCAAATGATTAGTGGTTTATTAGTATTGAGGAGTGGGACAATCTGGACCAATAGTGCGTTGATAAACTTGTGGATAGTATGCCACGATGAATAGGGGCATGCATCAATGCAAGAGGACATGCTACTGGGTATTTGAGGTACCGGTGTGTACAGCAATCTGGGCCACTACCTCTGAAGTCTCACTGTATGGGGGTACAAAATGCAATGTGTGGTTTTCATGAGCAATAAAAAGGGCAGAAATGTGTTTATGTTAATCTCTATGCCAATTTTCTGTACAGGTTCTGGAACTCTCGGAATCAAGGTGATGAAGAATATTCTTTTTTTTTTTTTTTTTTTTTTTTTTTTTTTTTTTTTTTTGTATTTGTGTTTCAAGATGGTTTGTTTACAGACAGATTACAACAGAACATGTCCAATATCAGGCATTAGTCATGACTGCACATTTTTACTATATGCAAACAACTTTGAGCACAGTTGGGCTTTGAGTACAGTTTACATGTCAGTTTCTTCTCTTAATTTACTTTTCTGGCAAACTGCATTTTATCACCAATGTTTATATATGAGACTCAGGTAATGAGATCTGGTGTTCACTGTTCCCTTTTTCTTCTTTCCCTCTATTACTAAATTACGATTGGCTACTAGATCTTGATATTTCATTAGCACTGTAACATATTTGATAATATCCTCCACTATGTTTCGTTTTAGGGACCCAATTGTTTGTTGCCGCCTTTGTAACATGATATTTACTTTGGATTCCATACCGGTACCATGTAAAATTCATTAATGGCTTTTATACTGGCATTAATCATACATTTTTTGGGGTTACCTCAATAAATTTGTTGTAACACCAATTGAAGTTGACACCTAGAACACCACCTCTAAGATTTTTTGAGCAGATGATACAGAGGTTCTGTTGGAATTTCATCAAAACCATGGGTCATCATTTCCTACACTTTTACCCAATAGCTTTACACCCATGTAAGAAAAATTGCCCAGTAGATTTGTCCGCTGAAATTCCAAACCAAAATATATACATACCACTCTCAGCCTGATTACTCTACAGGCAACATTTACACTTACCAAACACTGCAACACAATTAACTGCTGAAAACTAGAATTAAATCACCTAACACACTTTACAAACACTAATTTTCGTAATGTATGAACCACAAAAATTTAACTTGCAGGTTGGCACATTAGACGTATGCCAATACATAAAGAAAACAGAGCAGAAGGGGACTCCCCAAATCAGATTTAAATGATGTAGTCAAAATGGGACTGGAAAGATTACCAACCTGGCTTCTGCTTCATCTCCTTATTCTTCTCGGTAAGGCACAAGTAAATAGTCTCCACACTGAAATCCTTGCAATTCTTAATGTTATTCAGTAATTGATGCAACATAACTTTCTTATAGTCTTGGTTGGTCACACTTTCATTAACCTTAAATTGACTGTTTGGATCATGACTAGTCACCTAATGCTTCTATGCTGAAGTGAAGTGCCATAGAAACTGGTATAGGCCTGTGTATTCAAATACAGAGATAAACAGGAGGGTACAGGACTAAGGTCAGCAATGCCTATGTAAGACAACAAGTGTCTGCACAGTTGTTAGCAACTGCTGGTACTATGGCAGATTACTGACATTTAAGTGAGTTTGAACATGGTGCTACAGTTGGCACATGAGAGATGGGACACATCATCTCTGAGGTAGCTATGGAGTGGGGGATTTTCCAATACGGCCATTTCATGAGTATACTGTGAATATCAGAAATTCATTAAAACATTAATTGTCTGATATTGCTGTAGCCAGAAGAAGATCCTGCAAGAATGGGACTAATGATGACTGAAGTGCACCCCTTCTTCAAATTGCTGCAGATTTCAATGCTGGGCTGTCAACAAGTTTCACCATGTGAACCATTCAATGAAACATCATCGATACCAGCTTTCGGAGCTGGATGCCCATTCGTGTACCCTTGATGACTGCATGACACAAAGCTTTACACATTTTCTGGGCTTGTCAACACTGACATTGGACTGGTGATGACTGGAAATATCTTGCCTGGTCGAACACATCTCATTTCAAATTGAATCAAATGGCTGGACATTTATAAGTATGGAGACAACCTGATGAATCTATGGACACTGTATGTCAGCAGGAGACTGTTGAAGCTGGTGGAAGCTCTATAATGATGTGGGGAATTTGAAGTTGGAGTGATACAGGACCCCTGATACATCTAAATACGATTCTGACAAGTGACATTTATGTAAGAATCCTGTCTGATTACCTACATCTACTCATATCCACCGTGCATTCTGATGGACTTGGGCAATTCGAGCAGGACAATGTGACACCCCACACATCCAGAATTACTAAAGTGGCTCCAGGAATGCTCTGTCGAGTTTAAACACTTCCACCAATGGCCACCACACTCCAGACGTGTCTTTTGGTCTTTAAATATGTCTGCTTGTGTCTGTATGTGTGGATGGATATGTGCGTGTGTGCTAGTGTATACCTGTCCTTTTTTCCCCTAAGGAATTGGAATGACTCCTTACCCTCTCCCTTAAAACCCACTTCCTTTCGTCTTCCCCTCTCCTTCTCTCTTTCCTGATGAGGCAACAGTTTGTTGCGAAAGCTTGAATTTTGTGTGTATGTTTGTGTTTGTTTGTGTATCTATCGAACTGCCAGCGCTTTTGTTCGGTAAGTCACCTCATCTTTGTTTTTATATATAATTTTTCCCACGTGGAATGTTTCCTTCCATTATATATATATATATATATATATATATATATATATATATATTACCAGCTATTCAGTAAGTTAGAATTTCATTGAATTTCTTACGTATACTATCATAAATTAATATATATTGTTCAAATTGTATAGGTCTTACATTACAACAAAGAACTTATTTGGTTGTTTGTAATTGTTTGTCAGATACTTTATCAATTTTTTTTTACAGCCTTGTTGACTGTAGCAGTGCACTCTGCAAAAGGAATAACTACAAAAATAAGGTTTCTAACCATCACCACTTTGTTAGACATCTCCTAACCCATAGTATTAATTTTCTTATTACAAATTCATCATATTCCTGTGCTTCATACTCCTCATTACATTTCAATTATTGTGCTATGCAATCTCATTTAAAAAAGGTTGGAAAATGTCGTTCCACATCCACAAAAAATACCATTATCAGTTCTTATCATAAACATGACAAACCTTGTCTACTGTACTTCAGTACTCTACCTGAGGATGTTATTTTAAATTAAACCACTTATTTTTCTCTAGTTTGCCTGACAAGACTACCTCATTGCAAGTATATCTCTTCATTGACAACATTAAAGGCATTAATATTTAAATTCCTTTCCTCCCTTAATGCCAGACTGCACAGCAATATGATAAAACCTTTTCATGAAACTGCACATTTTTACAGGTGCCGTTGACACCCCCCCCCCCTGATGTGCCAACTGCCCCACCTCTCTGCACAACTGATGGGCCAACGCCATTGCCTGCCAGTTTCATCATCCGGTCAGTCTGGCTGACTGCACCTCCTCGCTGCAATACCTGATGTATCTGGCAGACTGCTCGCCTCACAGCCCAGCCTCACATCCTCACAGCTGCACCTAATGTGAGTGGATTTATACTTGGGTTGTGGCCTCACTGTCCTCAAATCAAAATTTCAGCCAATTAGGTGAAAAAAGTGGTGAAAAACCCATAAATTTCTCTCAAATGATGCATGATTTATTTATTTATTTATTTTTTGTAAGGTTAAGAAAGTACATCTCGTGCACACACGCACAACTACTCCGGTACCTCAGCTCAGAATGCAACTGCCAAGTGGCGTGGCAGCAGCAGCCTGGAGGGGGCAGAGAAGGAGAAGGGATTGTAGTGTATGGGTGGCAGGAACAGAATAACTGCCTGGTGGAGTGTGTGGGGACTAGAATGCAAGCAGATGTAGTTTTAGGAGGTTGTGGGGCAGAAGGTGGGGGAAAAAGGAGTGAAAATGAGAGTAGTGAGTAAAGATGGATAGGTGCATTGGTGAAAGTTGGAAAACGAAGATCGTGGGAGTTAAGAATAGGGAGGAGGTGATACGACAGGGGGGGAGGGGGGTTGGAAACTGTTGGGAGGAGGGTGTGTTGGTGATATGTTATACTGTTTGAGCCTGGGATTAGTTCCGGGATCGGAGAGTATGTTGTAAGGATAACTCCCATCTGCACAGCTCAGAAAACCTGGTGGTAAAGGGGAGGGTCCAGATGGCTCGGTTAGTGATCCAGCCATTGAAGTCGACCGTGTTATGCTCAACTGCATGTTTTGAAGCAGCCTGCCACAAATTCCATTTCTGTGCCAAACTCTTCATCTCAGAGTAGCAATTGCAACATATACCCTCAATTATTTGCTGGGTGTATTCCAATCTTTGTTGTCCTCTACAATTTTTACCTCCTACAGCTCCCTCTACTATAATGACTGCCATGGATGGAATGTGTTGCCACCTTGGTTTCTTCAGAAACTCAAAATAATTTTAATCTTGATACAGTACAAGAAAATTTGTACTCCAGATTATATTTTTACAACTTCATTCTCTTCCATTTTAAGTACAAATTACAGTTTTATTATTGCTTATACATACGGTTCCCAGCAAGAGAATGTTCACAGTTGTGCCATGGTTTTCCCTGAAAGGGTATTCAAATTGTGTCTTTCAGAACAATTCACGGAATATGATGCTGAGTTCATGGCACTATGATGGCATTGGAAGAGATCCACAGATATTATCATAAAAAGTGTTTTTCTGTTCCGACTGGCTTAGTGCACTACAAGCACGTCACCAAATGTACCCAGTAGACTATTTGATCTGTGATTCCTTACAGCGGCTCCAACACTGTGGCAAGGAGGTGATCTTCTACTAGGTACCTGGCCACATTGGGATAGAGGGAAATGACACAGCCTACAAAACAGCTGAGGAGGCATGTTGCGATGGTGGTGTCTGTCAATGTCCTATAATGTCGCAAGACATCATCTCATTTCTGACAAATGCGTCATGCATTAGTAGGAGACTAAGTGGTTGCAGGTGACAGAAAACCAACTGCAGTCACTCAAATCAACCACACAAGTGTGGCGGACTTCGTGCCAACCTCACCGCTGGGAAGAGGTTCTGCTTATTGAGCTGCATGCCCAACATAGGTCTTTGATACATACTTTCCTCCTCTGGTGGGAGGATCCACCACTCTGTGAAGTTTGTGCTGTGCCACTTTCAGTTCAGCATGTTATGACAATGTGTGTCCTATTTACTGTTATTAGGGCAACTTCAGTCTTGGTGGAGATCTGCCCACTATCCTCACTGATACTGATTGCAGTGTTAAGAGTGGTGAATTTTTGTGAACTGTTAGGCCTCATCTCTAAATTGTGGAAGCGGGGTGTGGAGGGGGGGGGGGGGGGGGGGGAGGCAGGCTGCTCTGCTTGTTGGGTAGGCCTTCATCCCCACTGATGAGATTGGCATACTGACTTTTCGTTAGGATACTGATGACCATTACGTTGAGCACCCTTCACATCATCATCTTCATCATAAACAATTACCATGGTAGTTATCCCCCAATGTCTTTAGACATATCCTACTATGCTGTCCCTTCTTCTGTCGTTGGTTTTCCATACATATCTTTCCTTTTCAATTCTTCAGGAAACCTCTTCACTCTTTACCTTCTCAATGCACCTAATTTTCAACATTCTTCTATAACACCACATCTTGAATGCTTTGATTCTCTTCTTTTCTGGTTTTTCCATGGTACATGTATCACAAACATACAAAGCTTTGCTTCAAATGTACATTATCAGAAATTTCTTCCTCAAATTTAATGGCCTATTGTTTGAAACTGGTACACACCTCTTGGCCAGGAATGCCCTTTCTGCCAGTACTAGTCTCTTTTTGATGTCTTCTTTGCTCTGACCATCGTGGATTATTTTGCTGCTAGGTAGCAGAATTCCTTAACTTTCTCTACTTCGGGATCACCGATTTGGATGTAATGTTCTCATTGTTCTTATTTCTGCTCCTTCTCATTACTTTCATTTTCCTTTAATTATTCTTCTCAGTCCATATTCTGTACTCATTAGACTGTTCATTCCATTGTAACAGATTCTGTAATTCTTCTTCACTTCCACTGAGGATAGCAATGTCATCAGCAAGTCCCATCATTTGATATCATTCACCTTTAATTTTAATTCCATTCTTGACCTTTCTTTTATTTCCAATTACTTCTTTTCTGTATAGATTGAACAGTAGGGGCGAAAGGCAATAACCCTTTCTTACACTCTTTAGAATATGAGCACTTTATTCTTGGTCTCTCATTCTTATTCTTACCCCCTTGCTTCTTGTTCACATTGCATATCACCTATCTTTCCCTATAGCTTACCCCCCCCCCCCCCCCCCCCTATTTTTCTGATAATTTTGAATGTCTAATCACCATTTGACATTGTCAAGTGCTTTTTCCAGTTGACAAATTCTATGAACGTGTCTTGATTTTTCTTCAGTCTTGCTTCCCTTATCACCTGCAATGTCAGAATTGCCCCTCTGCTTCTTTAGTTTTCCTAAGGCCAAACTGATTGTCATCTAAGACATACACAATTTTTTCCCATTCTTCTATATACTATTCTGGTCAATAACTTAGATGCATGAGCTTTTAAGCTGATTGTTCAAAAATTATCACACTTGTCTTCTCTTGCTGTCTTTGCAATTTTGTGAATGATGTTTTTCCAAAAGTCAGACAATATATCATCAGACTCATACATTCTGCACATCAGCATGAACAGTCACTTTGTTGACATTTCCCCCAATGACTTTAGAACTCCTGATGGAATGTTGTCTATCGCTCTGCCTTATTCAATGTAGCTCTCCCAAAGCTCTTTCAAATTCTGATTCTAATACTGGATCCCCTTTCTCTTCCATATCAACTTTTGTTTCTTCTCCTATCACATCATCAGAAAAGTCCTCCCCCCTTACAGGCCTTCAGTGTACTCCACTCACCTATCTGATTTCTTCTCTGCATTTAACAGTTGAATTGCTATTGCACTCTTGATGTTACCTTCATTGCTTTTAATTTCATCAAAGGTTATTTATACTTTTCTGTATACTGCACTAGTCATCCCAACAATCATTTCATTTTTGATTGCTTCATATTTTCTCTGCAGCCATCTTGTGTTAGCTTCCCAGCACTTCCCATATGCTTTGTTCCTAAGTGACTTGTATTTCTGTATTTCTAAATTTGCCTGAACATTTTTGTATTTCCTCCTTTCATTGATCACATGAAGTATTTCTTGTATTACCTATAGTTTCTTTGCAGTTACTTTCATCATATCTATGTTTTTCTCTCCAGTGTCTGTGTTTTCCCTATTTAGAGGCATCCAGTCCTCTTCAATTGAACTCCGTACTGAGCCATTCCTTAGCACAGTATCTATAGCCTAAGAGAACGTCAATTGTATCTCCTCATTCCTTGGTACTTTTGTATACCATTTCTTTGCACATTGATTGTTCCTGAGTAATCTCTTGAACTTCAGCCTACTCTTCATCACTACTCAATTATGATATATGTGTATATTTCCTCCTGTGTACTCCTTACAATCCAATATCTGATTTAGAATCTCTGCCAAACTGTGATATAATCTAACTGAAATCTTCATGTATCTTCCAGTCTTTTCCAAGTATACCTCATTTGTGGTTCTTGAATAAGAGTATTTGCTATTAGTTGCTGGAATTTATTGCATGACATAAATAGCCTTTCTCCTCTTTCATTCTTACTACCAAACCCATATTTTTCCAGAGCCCTTTCTTTTACTCCTTCCCCTATAAGTGCACTCCAGTATAAAAAGCTATGCAGTGGTTGAAGCAGAGCTTGTAAATCATATGGCTGCCTTCACAGACGACCCAGCCTCTGATGGGGTAGGATAGTCCCATCAACACTGGAACAGGAAGTGACAGGTGGGTGGATTGCACAGATCTTACACTTGGGTTTTCCACAGGGATATGATCCTTATGACAAGGGATTAGTATTGAGAGTGGCATAGTGATAGAGAAGGATGTTGTGGAGTTTGGGTGGGTGATGCAACACCATTTTAGGAAGGGTGGAAGTATCTTGGGTAGGATGTCCCTCATTTCACGACATCATGATAGATAATCAAAAACCTGGTGATGGATGTGGTTCAGAGATTACAGT
The DNA here is from genome assembly GCF_023864345.2 of Schistocerca serialis cubense. Classification (NCBI taxonomy): domain Eukaryota; kingdom Metazoa; phylum Arthropoda; class Insecta; order Orthoptera; family Acrididae; genus Schistocerca; species Schistocerca serialis. Next base: position 5,737,736 of record NW_026047573.1, read on the forward strand.
CCAGGCTGGTACTGGTTGACAAAGGAGTCACTCTTTTTGGCTGGTTCTTGGTAGTGGTGGGAGGATTGGGGGGGTGGTGAGGGGAAATGGCACAGGGGCTCTGTTAATGGACTATGTCTGGGGTAGACCCTCAGAATACTGAGCAAGGGAGTTCCTGTCACTACAGATATGCCATCCCCAGGTGGTTATGTGTTTAGGGACGGATTTTTGGTGTGGAAGGGATGAAAGCTATCAAACAGATTCTGTTTATGGTTGGTGGGTTTAATGTGGACAGAGGTGAGGATGGAGCCATCAGAGAGGTGGCGGTAAATGTTAAGGAAGGTGGCATGCTGGGTTGAGGAAGAACAAGGGAAGCAGATGGGAGAGAGTGTGTTCAGGTTGTGAAGGAATGAAGATAGGGAGACTTGGCCCTGAGTCCAGGTCATTGAGATATCATTAATGAACCTGAACTAGACTTAATGGTTTGGAATTTAGGAAGGCTATGGTGGCCCCCTCCTAGAAAGGAGGGTGCGATGCAGGTGCCCATGGCTGTGCTGCCGATTTGTTTTTATATACCTTCCATTCAGAAGAGAAGCATCCGTGAGTTAGGATAAAGTTACTGAGGTGCATGAGGAGTGATGTAGTTGGTCTGGAGTCTGCAGGATGGTGGAAAAGGTTGCATTAAATAGTCACAAAGTGGTGAGCATGAGGGATGTTGTTGTATAGGGATTTGACATCAACAATGACAAATAGGCATCGTGGTGGTGGTGGTGGTGGTGGTGGTGGTGGTGGTGGTGGTGGTGGTGGTGGTGGTGGAGGAGGAGAGGTCCAGTAAAAGAGGTCATCAGTCCTGAGGGATTAGGGAAGAATGGGCAAGGAAGTTGGTCATGCCCTTTTCAAAGGAACCATCCTGGCATTTGCCTACAGCGAATTTAGGGAATCCACAGAAAATCTTAACCAGGATGGCTGGACATGGGTTTGAACTATTGTCCTCCTGTATGCAAGTCCAGTGTGCTAAGCACTGCACCACCTCGCTTGGTATTCTGCAGGAGGCTAGATAACAAGCAATTGTTTGTAGGTACTGGTCAATGAGGGCAGAAATTCTTTCAGTGGGGCAATATAGCAAGCCACAATGGGGCATCCAGGGCTGTTTAGTTTCTGGATTTTTGGGAGTATCTAGAAGGTGGGATTTCCTCAAGATTGCAGCTGCTGTCTCACATGGTAGTTTCATTCTGGTCTGAACTGCCAGAGGCAGTGGTTGTGTGTATGAGGTGTGCTTGCTTGTGTGTATGTATGGTGTGCATTTCTCTGTACTCTTTTGCTGGTAAAAAGTGTCTTCTGCTTGTGCCTGCCTGCAATTTTATCTCTGTTCTTTACAGTAAATAGCAATCTGTCTTTTCCTAAATTGTTGATATTCCTACTTTCCTGACATGTTTTTGAACACCTCTACCATATGTGCCCAACACTTCATGAAGGCTCTCTCTCTCTTCAATAACTCAAGTGCTTCATTTTTTGGGTTGTTATGGAATGTAGATGAGACTACATATCAATTTGTCGAATGGCATGCTCTCCCCACTCATTAAATACACTGTTGTGGGGATCAGTATAAAGGCAGGGTTTCTGCAAAAGTGATAGTACAATATCTGAGGCATGTTGTGGTTGCGGTTGTCACTCTGAAGACTGGTTTGATGCAGCTCTTCAGACTACTCTCTCCTGTGCCAGCCTCTTCTCCAAATAACCACTGCAACATACATTCTTCTGAATCTACTTACTGTGTTCTTCTCTTGACCTCCCTCTATGATTTCCCCCCCCCCCCCCCCCCCCGCCCCCCACACACAAAACCAACTCCACCAACACACACTTCCCTCCAATACTAAATTCTCAGAATTTTTGTCTTCCTTGTTATTGTAATCTTCTGTTCAAAGACTGGTTTGATGCAGCTCCCCATGCTAGTTTATCCCATGCAAGCATTGTCTCCTCTGAGTAGCTACTGCAATCTATATCCCTCTGAATCTCCTTCCTGTATTCACTGTATTCATTTCTGGGTCTCCCTCTAAAATTTTTGCCCCACACACTTCCCTCCAGTACTACAGTGGTGATCTGTTGATGCCTCAGAATGTTTCCTACCAACTGTTACCCTTTTTTAGTCAGATTGTGCCACAGATCTACCCATGTAATCTTCAGCATTCTTCTGCAGCACCACATTTCAAAAGCATCTATGATCTTCTTGTGTAACCTGTTTATTGTCCATGTTTCAATTCCATACATGGCTACACTCTATAAAAACTTTCAGAAAGGAATTTCTGACGCTTAAATCTATCCTCGGCGTTAACAAAATTCTCTTCTACAGAAACGCTTATCTTGCCATTGCCAGTGTACATTTTATATTGTCCCTACATGACCATCATCAGTTATTTTGCTTCCCTGCTAACAAAACTCATTTACTATTGTAAGTGTCTCATTTTCTAGTCTAATCCCTTCAACATTATCTGCTTACTGTACTGCCTTAACTGTCTGAATAATTTCTTTTATTTTCTCGTGCATTTTTTGTACCTCTTCATCATCTGTGGAGCTAATTGAGAAAAAAATTTGTACTGCTGACATGGGTGTTGGCTTTGTGTTTGTCTTGGTTGCAATAATCCATTCAGTATGCTGTTCATAGTAGCCACATCCCAGTTCACTTATTCATTATGAATCCTACTCCTACATTACGCCTATTTTATTCTATTTTATAACCCTGCATTCATCTGATCAAAAATTTTGTTCCTCATCCCACCAAACTCCACTATATATCTAGCCGTTCAGTGCCAACACAGCGAGCCTATTTCAGTTAACATTAAAAGGCCAGTTCACTCAGTCATCCAGACAGTTGCCCCTACAGCTACTGAAAAGACTGCTGCCCTTTTTAAGGAATGACACATTTGTCTGATCTCTCAACAGATACCCTTCCATTGTGGTTGAATCTATGGTATGGGTACCTGTATCACTCGGGCATGCAAGCTGTCTCTCCAATGGCAAGTCAAAGGCTACATGTGGACCAGCGAAAAACGGACACCTTTGTCTTCGAACCAGTTTTGGGCTGTAGCAGAAACACAAATATATGCCTTACCTTATTGATGAAATAGTGTTTCATCCCACTAAGTCTTCATACATTCTAATCAGTTCTTTCTCTAACATCACAGTGTACATGTTAGTTTATTCTAGTGTTGAGCCAAGCAATATGTGATTTACTTTTAGTGCAAAAAGCTGAACAAACTAAAATACTTCCATTACAACATTTATGCTCATCCTTACCTACTGGTCTCTTCTCAGATAACGGCAGTAATCTTGAAATCCATCCAACCCATCTAAATTAAACTTCTTCTCATTATTGAAGATCACTTTATCCCATTCTGGCATCCATCATAAACGTTCTTCACCATACTCCTATCCTTCCCGTTTATGTTTGGGTGTTGGAGCAGGTTTCTGCAGTCTTTTCTTGAATGCAGGATGTTTTCATACAACAAAATTGTTGTATACATCTGGCAGTTAATGGCTGCTTTACACCAGCAACTAGTTAAGAATAATAACTGTTTGTGGCCCTTTCTTTGCATGAAAGTAATCGTTTTGATGCCTCAGATAATTTTGCCCGTATTTTCCATTCTGTCCATATCATCCACCTAATCTAATACAATTATTAATCACTGTACTTAAATATTTCAACACCTTGCCAATTCAACAGTTAGACTCTCCCATTTCCTTGTATGCAGTGGTATTTGGTTTTTCATTACATAATTGTTTTCTGGATGGCATTGGTTCAAATGGCTCTGAGCGATATGGGACATAACATCTGAGATCATCAGTCCCCTAGAACTTGGAACTACTTAAAACTAACCAACCTCAGGACATCACACACATTCATGCCTGAGGTGGTATTCAAACCTGCGACCACAGTGGTTGCACGGTTACAGACTGAAGCACCTTGAACCGCTCGGCCACAACGGCCGACGCGAATGGTATTTTCACGGTTTATATACAAGACACACACATCACTTATGTTGTCTGTTTCCAGTTTGCAGGAAAGGATTGTATGCACACACTAATACCACACAGAGCAGACTACTTTTACAGTGACTTACACCCTTTACCTTATGAATCATAGATGTCTGGCTGTATAATGTACTAGTGATGTCAAATACTCTAACATTTGACTATGTTAGTTGGTACACTGGATGTCATACTATTGCATATACACTCTACACAATTATTACAGCTAACAATTTTTATTTTCCTGCAAATATTCATCTTTTGCATGGATTTCCACTACTGTGTAAGACTTTGTCTGATAATGGCCACATCTTTCATATATGTATGAAAACCACATTACTTTGCTGCCAACCATCAAGATTCAACTACCTTTGAATCATCTGTTGGCTTCCGTGTCAGGTTCTTTGGTGAACAGTTGTTTGATGGATTTTGTGATGTTTCATCAGCACTAATGGCTACCATTGTCAAAGATTCACCTTTCATTTACATTTCTAACTGGAACAGTCGTTTGCTGCTGGGTAGGAATTCAGAATTGGTTCACCTTAAGGCTCTCCTCTTTCTTATTCAAGCTACTGTCACGCTACAGAAATACACAAACATGACAACTGCTTTGACAAGAAAGAGACAAGAAAGAGAAAGTCTTCAAGGTGAACAGATCCTGTATTACCCCGCTGCAGCAAACGACCATTGCAGGTAGCAAGGAAAGAACCAGAGTGGTAATGAACACAGAAAAGCCCCCAGACATTGGTGTGCCAGGTACATAGACTCTGCATCCATGAGCCTGACTCCAGTCCACCACCACCAATAGAAGATGCTGCCTGAGGCTATCCTGATGGACTAACTGTAAATTTGATTCTCGGGTGAGATGTTGTATATTACGAAAATTCCACAATATTTCATTGGTGCAACTGACACACCTTCAGATTTGGGGAAATACACTACTCAGGCTGTGACTGAAGCCTCCTATATATGACTGTCAGAGAAAAACCGTGCATGTATAAATGCACCAAATTTCTGTGACCAATAGCACAAATATGCAGATTGTTAGCGAGAGAGATAGCTACGACAAACGGCAGATGATGCATGCAGAAGCAGAGGCTTTTCCATATATTGCACTACCATTGGCCACCTCAGTGCTCTCTGCCAGGAGATGCCTGCCAAAATGTGTGTCCATTCTGGCAGGTACCTATTTCTGAAATTGTAAACCAAATATCTATGTCGCCACCACAGCATCATTCCTTGTACGACTTGTAGTTCTGCTTACATAGCCAGTGATGGATTTCATGTTGTGCTGGATTGATATCCTGTGTCCCTGTTAGGCACATTAGTTACGCTTTGAATTTTCGCTGCTTCTTCAATAACGCTGTCCCAATACGAAAGAACTTACTGTTTTTGTATTTCATAAAAATCCTGTACTGAGACAATGTTTGGCCACTGCAGATTTCTCTGGCTGGGATAGACATGTGTTGTCAACGTTCAACACATCTTTCTGCCACAATGTGACAAGTTTGTCAAAGTACTACAACCCAAAGCTACAGGGCATGTTATGGCACCAGGTCTCGTTAAACCAAGATCACCTTACACTGCGCCTGAAAGAGTTCAGAGTTCTGTTGGCAGAAAAAAGTTGAATTTAACTTCATTTGGCCAATAATCATCCTAATTTTGAAGAAACACTGCCAGTGTATGGAAATATGACCATTCTTCTTCATTCATCAGTTTCTTCCAGCTCCCCACTTTGTCTGACATGACCAGCAAATTTCTATTTCAGAGTATCCATTCTCCAAAAATGCAGTATGGATTCAGATAAGCTGTCTGAATCCAGTATGGCTCATGCTCTGTGGACTGATTTCCTAAGCACCCCGCTTCATCGTGGAGGACAGTGACAACTGGTGGCCTGTAAGTTTGTCCACGTGTGGAGGTTTATGGTACACAGAGTGACCCAAGATGCCATCCTCATTTCTTCGCACCAACACATTCAGGAATGGTAGTTTGAGAAAAACAGCAATCTCCATCGGAAACTTAATGTTCGAATCGAGAGAATATAGTGGTTGCAAAAATGAATCTAGCGATCCAGTGCGCTGTGGACAGATGACGAAAGTGTCATCCACATATCACCAAAAGTAAGTAGCTTTCAAGTCTGGTGCCTGGAAGTGCTCTCTCCACAGTACCTTCTGTAAAAGGATTGACCACAATGGCTGACAAGGGACTTCCCATTGCTACACCATCAGTCTGTTCAAAGTGTTGGTCATAAAATAAGAAGCCAGAGCACAACAAGTCTACCATCTGACATCCTCAGCAGCTTCCCTGGGCAGTTTAAGGATTCTCTGTCCAACATTGATAATAATACGCAGAACAGGTTGTGTCCTCAGAGTGGGCGTGAATACTGAAACTGTCATGTTGAACAGAGATTTGTCTGTAAGTTTGTACATGGTCTGTCTATGAAGTTTGTGTCTTGAAATCAATTGACAAAGTCCAGTCTCTCTCTCTCTCTCTCTCTCTCTCTCTCTCTCTCTCTCTCTCTCTCTCTCTCTCTCTCTCTCTCTCTCTAGTCTGTGGCTGGCTTGATTTTTACTTCTGTTGGTGGTTGCACAGTTCATGAAGTACATAACCTTTACAAAAGTCAGAATAATTCTGAGATCTCGGCATCTTAATAAGAAAGTGAGTATGTGCAGAAGTCTGTTCCTCTTACTTCAAAGTTTATCAAACCTGCTCACTTCTTTTGCCATCTCCTTCCAGGACAGGTATAGTATGTGTCACTTGAGGCTTTCCCCACTGATTAGTTGTAAATATGGTTCTTGGGCAAGATATCAGATGTTGTGAAAATTCCACAATATTTTGCCAACACTAGTGGTGACATCTGACTGTCTTAAATAGGAGGCTTCTCTCACTGTGATCACCGCACCTGATGATGTCAGCTGTTGTGTCAATGCATATCTGCATATCTACGTATTGGTAACCTTGCAGTTTCTTCTTCTTCTTCTTCTTCTTCTTCTTCTTCTTCTTCTTCTTCTTTTTGTGAGTGTCATAAATAGGAGGCATGAGCATTGTGTTCATCATACTTAAGATACGTGTTCATTTCACCAACGAAATAATGTGGAATTTCCACGATTACATCAGCCGTCTCTTCTGAAACCATATTAACAATGGAAAGTGAAGCCTTGACAATGAAAGCCATCTGTGTTTGTGAAACTATAGAAGAGTTATCAAATCAATGTAGGACAAATAACTCAAGTCAAAAGCCAGCAGACAGTTTGTCAAGTGGCCACAAAACCTTAACTGTTTTGCACCTTTGAATCTATGTATTTTTTCCCTTGTTTCTGTGTTCTGGCAGTAATTTAATTTTGATTTTCTAATTTTTTCTTTCTCTAATTGAATGTTAAAAAAGGGTGGGGGCTTGTAGGAGGTTCAACAATTTCTTAAAGTGAAGATTCTGTTAGTTCAGTTTGGCAAGTCACGAAGTAAGTCAAAAATTCTATATTTATTGCACTCTAAGAAATATGGTTGAAGGCATTAAACAGATTATTTGAAAGACTTCCTTATTACTTACTAGATAAAATTGTCTGATGTTTCATTAGACACACATTAAAAGAGCTGCCAGAAATTTTGACAGAGGTTCACAAGGGAAATTATTATTTATTTGCTATGGACATACGACTTTGCCAAAATTTACAGCACAGTAGAGCTGTGTAAATATTCGATGAAACATTTAATTTCCCATGCAAGGAGAGTAAAAAAAAGAATGCGAAATTATCCTCAACAGCAACAATATGGAAGAGACTGCTTGAAATGAAAGAATTAATATTGATGTGTTTACATAACCACCCAGAAGCAGTATTGGGAAATTGGTGTACGAAGACCAGTTTTGGGAGCCCAATGTAAATGAGGTGCCACAGTAGGCTTTGAAAGGAAATTGCAAGCTTTTATCATCCCAATGAACAACTGTTCATGGAAATGAAGACAAACTGTGTCTCTACCTTTAGTGGATACACGTTCCCCAGCACAGTTTAGTTATAAACACTGTTAATCTTAGAAGTCAAAGAAAACTTGCTGTACAAGCAAAAGGCAAGGAAATACTGCAAAACTTTAAAAAGCTCAAAATTGTAGGATGAGAAACAATAAAAGACTGAAAACAACTAGAAACTCTATAAGAGTGATCAGAGTAATTATTTTCAACAATCCCATCCAAACCATCATGGCAAGGAGAGATACATATTGAAATTTGAAGACATACAGAATTGATTCTGTTCCAGCCATTGGTTGGAGGAAGAGATTCGAACAAAAAAACAATTAATTTCAACTAAAAGATCAAGATGAAGACAACCCCAAGCAAGAATGAAGGAGGGCTGGTAATTTGTTGTTCAATTTTTGTTGTGCATCATCCACATATTCATCATAAAAAATGAAGAAAATAACTAATGATCACATATCTTCTTCACCAACTCTTCTACAGCATAAACCTTTATAGATTCTTCATTGTTGTGACAGTTAGAGTAATCTTCAGACAGGACACAGTGTAAAGATTGCTTGAGCATGTCCTGCATCTTTCTTTCAGATTCTGTTTACTTTGAAAAACTCAAGGCAAAGGAAAATGAATGAATTAAGACAGACAGACACAACAGACAAACATTTTACTTGGAAATTCATGTTCAACAAATGAAATTATTGTCCAGACACACAAAAATGGCAAAAAATCCATAAAATTCAAATGTACAGTAATCTCCTGATAATCCACAGTAACTGTGGATTTGAAAACCACGGATAATCAAATTATGCATATAATCTGTAATTAAAGTTCCCAGTAATGAACTGGGATTGTTCAAAACAGAAATTAATTACAGTATCATAGTTTAAATCATTAATTAATATTTATAATGAACTCTACATTAATCATCACAATATATGTGAAAATTCTGCTTTTGAATAAAAATACAGTCCAGCTCTTGCAGTGTTTGAGGAGCACATTGGTTTCTACACTTGTGTTTTAACACATGATTACACTCACCCGTGACAACTCCTAGGTTAGTGGTAAATTTTCAGCAGAAAGAGGGGAGATAGCCCTGTATAAATGCAAAGAGATAATCCACTGCAGATAATTGACAGTTTACTGTAGTTGAAACTTGATGGTCGGCAGGAAATTTTCGTACGTATATGAAGTCACACTGCTGCTTTCATACTCTGGACCTCTGAAATGTTTAATTGTTGATATGCTGTGAATGTCTTCAAAAAGGCAATGTTGGTAAGCAACCATTTGTTTCTCCATTTCTCTGTCTTCATTGATAGCACTCAACACAGTGTTAACCAAAGCCTTCAATTCTTTTCTTGTCTTGCTTGATGGAATCAATGACTGCTTGATCCTCTTTCTTGTTCTTTTCATGTTCTGTTCATGGTTGTTTCTTCCATGTTCGGAAGGCTTGCATCAAATCTGCTCTGTTCTTTCTATTCTGTTTGACTTTTTTAACCTCAGCATCGTACTTTAACAACACTTACTAAGGGGGAAAAAACGTAAATTTTTTGATGAATGCCTACATTGTACATGTTGAACATCTACATTCGTGTTGTCAAAAAATCCTTAATTATGCTTCTGTACTTGCTGTCATTGGCCTTTCTAGTCATGTGTATCGTGAAAAAACTGAACTGACCTTTATTCCAGTATTTACTACTCGTCTCCTTAAAGTTGTTATAACATAGATCACGACCAATAAATTCGTGGTAAATATGTTCTAAATTTCCGTCATCCTTCATAAAGATTTTAAAAAAACTAGGTTGTCTCTCACAAATTGCTGTGGCATCTTTAAGCACGTCTGAGCATCTAAATATTCTCTAATGACATTCTGATTTTTGAGGATGAAGTCATTGAACATAATCACTGAGTGGTCTTAACAATCATTCAGTGGGATAATTTCATCATTATTTTGAATGAATGATGTTCTCATTTCTGTCTCCAACCTTCTAACACATTTTCATGAATTCTTGGTAGTTTGGTTGATCCAAACCCTTCCAGTAGACATACAAGTGACTTTTTCCCTTTTTCAACTATCATGGAGATAAGAGATAGTTGTCAATCATTAACATTGTTTTTCCGCATTCAATTGGTCCTACCATTACATATGTAATAGTTAGATAAGAACTCACAATGCTTTTATTTTTCTCTCTCAGGAGTTCCTACCATTGTGTTCCAGTCTGTCTTGTGACAGCTAAAGCAGTCTCAAGTCTGAATCATTCAGTGAAAACTTTTTGTCTCAGTAAATGACTCGACTGATGCATCAGCAATAGTCTACTTCAGTTCAAGAAAAGATTCATTCTCTCTCTGTAGAGGGTGGTCACCTGACACGTGGTGCAGGTGTTGGCTTCTGCACAATAATTTTAACTCAAAACACCATTTCAAAAACATTAAACTGTACTGAGAATGTAGCTCAGAATTGGTTTTTGATGCTATGCATGTTAAGATGATGCTGATGTATAAATAATAGAAATTCCTTTGGAAAGCATAGTTTTTGAGATTTATCAGAAGGAAGAAGAAGTCAGGCATGTCAATTAGTTATGATGAGTGTGTGGTTCAGGTGTTCATGGATAAAAATGCTAGTATTGACAGTGTGTTAGAATTTTGTGATGAAACTATTGAAGCCAATGAAGATGCCATCACTAGGTGTTCCAAAAATTTTTGCTTTACAGTTAATAAACGGGAACCACAATCTGGTTGACAGCATGTATATGCAGCAATGTGATCACTCTTATTGGGAAACCAACATTATTCCATCGTTCGAGCCAGATGTTGCGTTCTGTGGAGCACAAATCTTTGGACCATATCATCCCTTGCTTGTTCCAGTTGTCAACAAAATTAATGACAAAAGTAAATAATGAGTTGATTGACTTCTTTGGAGCACATGTGACAATTACATTAGAAATTGTGTAGTGAAACATTCTTTTCATAAATAAACAAGATAAAGTACTATTAGTTTTGCTCCTTCCTAGTCACTTAAGACTTCCCAATAAGGACACAGAGATTAACATAAATATCGGTGATGGTTGGGTTCATCCTAACCATCCTGAATTGTGCATGAGCTTCAGTAGTGTTCAAGCCTATGGCACAGATATCCACCATACAATGGAAAATCCAACAAATAGATGATTGACAACTACGTGATGAAGCTCCCGGAGCCCATCACCATCAAGATAGGAAATGACGTTTTGTCAGGGATGGAGCATCCATTGTTTCTTTTTTTTCCCAATGAGCTAACCATGAAAGGCCATATCCTCAACAATGGAAAGATAAGTAGTGAGAAATATAAAGTACGTTTTGTTAGCTGTGCATAGTGCCTTTTTCAAAGATTACAAGGAAGTCCAGTGGGAAGGTGATCTGACAGGATTTATATATGGCATTAAAGCGCAAGAGATACCATTCTTTGATGGGCCAGCCATGATGAAGCTGGTGCTGAAGAAATGAGAAATGGGTACACTCCTGAAGAAAGGAAAAATTGTAGAAAGCATGGGAGTCGAAATTCTTGTTGTCAGGTAAGAGGCTGATTATACGCTTGAGTTAAAGTGAGAAACGCTAACAAATTTGAAAATTGTTGGATAAGAGGCTGAAAATATGCTTGAGTTGGAGTGAAAGAGACATAGAAATTTGAAAATTCCCTTATCTTTCCTTCAGCCACAAACTGTAGAGATGACAGGATTGGCCAACAAAAGAAATTTTGAGCTAAATGCCACAAATTTCAATAGTTCAGCATACTTTGAGAGGCCATACTTCATCTTTGTTGTGTTCTAGTCAAATCGAGAAAATAATCTTTTGGTTGACTCTTCTTTGTTAAATTACATAAAACTACAGAACATCTGCCAGAATAATGGAAGGAATGAAGTTTTTCCTCTAAAAATGTGCAGCCTTAAATGTGTTGTACTGCTGAGGAGTGACAGTAAAGAAAGTCCACTCAGTGTCATTGAAAATTATCTGATCTTGATCAGCAACATGCCATAAAGAATGAACATGTTGGAAACACAGGGGACTATGATGAAACTGTGTGTAACTAACAGTCATAAAGTTATGAGGGATACACTTATTTGTATAATCATGTATGACAAGAAATGTTTAACATACAATGCTCAACACAGAATTTTGAGTGGAAATTTTTGACAATTTTCTCCTCCAGCTAACGCTTGTATTTCCCTTAGTCTTGTGTATTTGGCCATTGGCATATGTCCTTTCATGTTATATCTACACACTTCAGTACCACAGGTGCATATCATCATTGTGTTAGTGTTACTGTCACATTTTGATGACAAATTTTACATCTGCTTGCATGAATGCTTGCATGAATGTCTCTAACAAATGGATTTAGAAAAAAATACCATTGATTTCTTGACTTGGTACATTTTTGTTCCTTTTTTTCTTTGCCTGCCTTCCTTCATAGATGGTAAGACATAAGAGTTTCTTGTTGGTGAGATACCTGTTTTTTTTCCATATTTTTCATGCATTTTTTGCATATATTACAATGTTTGTCCTTCATGCATCAATTTATGTATGTAAGTGAAAGTCATTGAATGACTTCCCCTCACCACAGTCTATACATCTTTTTGTAATTACCTCCATTTATTTGGAACAAAATAATCAAAAGTTCTAAGTTGTGTGCCTTAAAGTTTTTATTTTCTGCATTAATGGATCAGCATTGAGAAGATTTGCTCCTTCTTTTATAACCACACATTGTCCTGATGAAATTAAGTGTTGTCTTAACAAATCAGTTCAGTGATGAATGTGTTTTTCAGTTGTTTAACCTCAGTGGTGATGTAAAAATTATAAAGTGCACAAATTACAAGTGACAACAATTACTAGGTGTCATGTACACACAGTCTGAAGACTGCTTCAGCAGTTGCTAAGTAATATCCATATGGCAGTGTATTTGTATCTTATTTTTCAAGACATGTCTCTTGTTGTCATGAGCACTCAACACTTTTTATCCCCCACTGTGATTGGGTTCACACCATGTACATAATTTTGTATCAGGTTCACTTTTTTTTTTTTTTTTTTTTTTACATTGTTGAACAGTTTTGAAGGCATGTTTATTTTATTCTTTGTCACCCATTTCTTGATACCTTTAATTTTTTCCTCTTACATGCCACTAACCTTATACACTTTCAAACTGCAAAGTTCTTCCATTATTCATCTGTTGCACTCATCCTTCATCTTACCTACAAATTTCTTGTTCACCAGTGTGATGTATATTATTTGCTGGGTAGTTACTTGTGTCAAAATTTTCAATTCATCATCTTCATTTTTGCATATAAATCTTTAGTTTGTATCAGGTTATAATAGAGGGAAACATTCCACGTAGAAAATATATATCTAAAAACAAAGATGATTTGACTTACCAAATGAAAGTGCTGGCGGGTCGACAGACACACAAAAAACCACAAACATACACACAAAATTCAAGCTTTCGCAACAAACTGTTGCCTCATCAGGAAAAAGGGAAGGAGAGGGAAAGACGAAAGGAAGTGGGTTTTAAGGGAGAGGGTAAGGAGTCATTCCAATCCCGGGAGCGGAAAGACTTACCTTAGGGGGAAGAAAGGACGGGTATACACTCGCGCGCGCACACACACACACACACACACACACACACACACACACACACACATATACAAACACAAGCAGACAGGAGTTTGGAATCTGCTTGTGTCTGTATATGTGTGGGTGGATATGTGTGTGTGTGCGAGTGTATACCCATGCTTTTTTGCCCCTAAGGTAAGTCTTTCCGCTCCCGGGATTGGAATGACTCCTTACCCTCTCCCTTAAAACCCACTTCCTTTCGTCTTTCCCTCTCCTTCCCTCTTTCCTGATGAGGCAACAGTTTGTTGCGAAAGCTTGAATTTTGTGTGTATGTTTGTGGTTGTTTGTGTGTCTGTCGACCTGCCAGCACTTTCATGTGGTAAGTTAAATCATCTTTGTTTTTACTTTGTATAATTTAGATGAAGCTGTGTCTCTGTGTCTTGATAGTAAAGTACAATTTTTTCTCCATATTTTAGATCATCATGCTGTAGTGGTGTCATACATCAGTTCTGTTTAGAATCAAGTACACTTAAGCCATCATAAATTTTCTTGTTGAGTTTAGTTTTAGCCTTGTTCATGTGGATGGCAACAAGATGTTTGTTAAAAATCATTCTTCCTTTGAAGTTCAGCTCTATTAAATTTTTTCCTCACTTTTCAGAGCTTGAGGCTGACTTTGTGTCCACTCTGCTTCTCATGTCCTCTATAGTCTTGCTGAAGAATGATTTGTTCTCCAACTTGTATCAATTTGTCTTTAAGTCATTCATGGCCTTCATCCTCATTTCTGTGTTAAAGTCCATGTATTTCTTCAACCAGCCAGATTGACTGAATTGCCAGATTTTGCACTTTTGTCATTTCCATCCCTACAGAGAGGTACTGCTAGCAATTTCTGTAGTGTACGCTGTACTTCAATTTGCCATTCAGTGTGGTCAACAGCTTGCTTTCATTGGTGCCTGGCACAAGTTTATTTTCAGGAGAAGTGGCAAATCTTCATGTAGATCATGTATTTCCTTTGGACATTCACAGTCAACCTTGGAGATACATCCAACAGGAGTTTGGAATCAAATCTGTGTCTTTTTCATTGTATCAAAGCTCAATCACAAACAAATGTCGTATCCCAACAAACTGTGTAGATAAATTGGTGCAAATGTTGGATGCTTCAGTTGTAGGTTGTAATGATTGCTCAGTGAAGCTATACATTTTCCAGTCAATTGATCATGATGACAGACATTTTTTCTGTCTCATGAGTGAAGACATTGACAAAATGGACATTATGCAGACTTATCATGGCAGGAGCTTCATTTCTTATATTTCAGAGTATGTTTTTCAGATTTCTTCAACCCCTCCCTTCACACACTGAATGAAATTTTTGCAACTGTTTGTTCCTCAATAGGCAACTTGTTCCTTCTACTGTCCATTGATGTACTTGATGCAGTATTAAAATCCACTTAGCTTATGTTTTTGGTACTTCATGATGTAGAAAGCTTCTGAGTTTGGTAGACAGTTGACCATCTTTAGTAATAAACTCTCAAAATCTGCATACGTGGTAAAAGGAACCTTTATCATGTCTTCATAATTGTTGAAAACCTTTTGTCAGTAGTTCAATGATGGGTGGTTGTTGACTAAAGAATTTAGTATGTGTTCATCCAATTTTTTCTTGTTATTGAAGTGTAGTAGACACGTCACAGATTAATTTTGTTCCCTTATGCTTTGAGACCAGTGTACAAACAAGGTAAGACATGTCTTCTACCCAACAATACTGAGAGTTTACACTGTCTTTCAAATTTAGTAAATTTGTGTCTCTCCCTGTTGTTCATAAGAGTACACCAGACATTTCTCACCAAATGAGTAAACATTGATGAACATATCAATTTTCCCCTTAGTCTTGGGAATGTCATTAGTGACCTTGAGGAAATGAAATTTTGGCCATCTTTTCTTTATGTTCTGGAACAAATTTATTTTAATTGTGCATTCTGTCAGATATTGCATTTTCCATAGTCTTCTGGATTTTATGGCGGAGCCACAGTCCTTAGAAGACATTTCTGATCATTATTTTTTTGTGTTGATACAAGCTTGTTTAGTTTTTGTTTCTCTTGGTAGTTCAGTGTATGATGACTCGCACAGTAGTAGTTCATATTGACTGATTGCTACTTGAAGGCCAATAATTCTTTTTAATGTTAAACCAGAGTGGCAGGCTTGGAAGACAGCCATATTTGATAGAATCTCTCCTTTTGCTCTACTATAGGCTTTAATTGAAACTCTGTCTTGACTCTGTAGTATTGTGACTCAAAGCCAAATCCTATGGTTCTTTCATTTCCTTCCATCCCATATGTACACAAGAGGAAAAGATTGATCTTCAATATGTAATGAATTTTTGGCTGACTTTTTCATGATTTATTTCATTATCCAACTAGATGCATTCAAGATGCGTTTTGCATCATACAAATTTAGGTAGTTTGCAAAATTTATTGTCTGTAATCTGTTGGCAAATTTGGTGTTGACTAGGTGTTTTCTACCAGTTCTTCTGTGTTGTTGCTTCACAAAGAGACTCTTGTGAAATGGCAAGGTTTCACTGTCTCTTATGATTTCATCTGATTGTTGAGTTTCATCATCTTTGGAAGACTTAATCCTCTTCTTCAAGGTTTGGGAAGGGTAGCTGTCTCAAAAGATTTCTTTGGATTTTTATTTGAGCTTTGCCAGGCTTACAAACAAATGCAATTAATTTAATTTTCTTAATCTACTGTATCTCATAAGTCATCTAACCTTACACTTGGCAAGAAATTGAGTTACCATGAATTCTTCCTGTTGGTTAGTCATTTACAAGCAGACAATTTTAAGAAAAAAGGTTAGAGATGTCTAGCATATTCCAGCAGATGAGAAGACACAGGATATGTCTTTTCTGTGTGTGGCATAGTTGTCACTAATCCTTACCAAACCCACACAATGGTGAAGCAGTCACCGACTGCATCATGTCCCTCCATCAATGCACATGAAGAAGCAACAGTCTGCAGACTAGACATTCTGCAGACAGCTGTGAATTGACTTTATCACTCCCATATCAACTGTGTATAAAAGTTTGAAGGTTCTTTACTCTGTCAGATTCTGTGCAAACCCATTGACTAACACATGTGTCCATTCTCTGATGATGTCTTGTGTACACTAATGTAAGGAGTAGACAGACTGCTGCTTGCTCTATAGATGACGTGTTAAGTTACAGACACAACTAACACACACTTGCACATAAGCTTACAACCACATCGTTCATCAGGGAAAGAAACAAAGATTTTGGCCACAGGCTATCGTATGTCTTAATGTGCATGTGTGTAACTTAACATCTCATCTTAATGGAAAATAGCAAATTACCTTTTTTTCTTACATTGTTGATTTTCTAACACAGTCACATGTATATGTTACATGTGGGGGGGGAGTGCCATTTGACAAAACTATCATGACCAGCCTACTCATCAAATATAGGGTGCCTAGGAAGCCATTTACTCAGATAGCTAGATGACAATACAACCAAATCGTATGGATGGAATTTATTACAGTAAACTGAATTGACAATAATTAATTTAGCAAATTTACAATGTGGTGTAACAAGCAAATGGTGACATGCAAATAGTCAATGTCGTTTGATATACACAGTTTCCATGCAATACTGTTCACAAATCATGGCGCCGCCTTCTAGCGCGCATCTCCTAGTGTGGCTGTGGCTATGTGGAGTGGCGCTTATATCCCCTTCATGTAGGGCGCCACTCCTGTTGTGGTCCAGTCCTAGTCAGTATACTATTGGCTGACGTTGTCTCACAGACAGCCTTCACTGCTGCTATGTCCCATAACAACCTCAAAACCTCAAAAATAAAGCACTTCAGCTAATTCTGGAGCTATTCTCTGTGCAACATTGGAAACATCACAAAAAAAAAAAAAAAAAAAAAAAAAAACTTTTTGATAGAAATTTCATGGGATTTTGACAGTTTCTTCACCTCTTCAGCTGAAATTTTTGAGCTGGAAAAAGCAGGGCCATAAGCCCAGTATATATCTACTTACTTCCCTGGACAACCACACTGCATCACAGCTGCACCTGATGGGCCTGGCTGACCACACTGCATCACTGCTGAACCTGGTGAGTCTGGCTGACTGCACTCTCACATTGCCAAAACTGATGAGCCTGACCCTGTAGTTTCACCACCGTCTGGCCTGTGACATGGTGTCAGTGGCGCCCAATAACTGGTAGTGCAGAGACATCTGAGGTTTAAGCTACATGTTATCTTAGGTAAGCTTGTCATTCCCTTTGGATCTAGGTTTTTAAATTCCTGTATTTGATAGTGATTATTTATATGTAGTTTATATATAAAAACAAAGATGAGGTGACTTACCGAACAAAAGCGCTGGCAGGTCGATAGACACACAAACAAACACAAACATACACACAAAATTCAAGCTTTCGCAACAAACTGTTGCCTCATCAGGAAAGAGGGAAGGAGAGGGGAAGACGAAAGGAAGTGGGTTTTAAGGGAGAGGGTAAGGAGTCATTCCAATCCCGGGAGCGGAAAGACTTACCTTAGGGGGAAGAAAGGACAGGTATACACTCGCACACATGCACATATCCATCCACACATACAGACACAAGCAGACATATTTAAAGACAAAGAGTTTGGGCAGAGATGTCAGTCGAGGCAGAAGTGTAGAGGCAAAGAAGTTGTTGAAAGACAGGTGAGGTATGAGTGGCGGCAACTTGAAATTAGCGGAGATTGAGGCCTGGCGGATGACGAGAAGAGAGGATATACTGAAGAGCAAGTTCCCATCTCCGGAGTTCGGATAGGTTGGTGTTGGTGGGAAGTATCCAGATAACCCGGACGGTGTAACACTGTGCCAAGATGTGCTGGCTGTGCTGGCTGTGCTGTGCTGGCTGTGCACCAAGGCATGTTTAGCCACAGGGTGATCCTCATTACCAACAAACACTGTCTGCCTGTGTCCATTCATTCAGGCCTCTATTTGAGCTCCAGTGGTGCAAGAAATTTCAAAAGACTGAGCGATGGATAGGACTTCATCCAGTGTCAGATTTGCCAACTGAAGGGCATGTTTCCTAACTTCTTTGTTGGGCGCCGATCGGATAATAGCATCCCGTACCATGGAATAGCCGTAGGATTCTTTGTGAACTTCAGTAACAAATTGAAACTTTCTACTGAGGCAGTGAAGTTCAGCATCCCAAGCGTGATAGGACTGATTCGGTTGTTTTTGACAATGATAAAAGGCAACGCGAGAGGCTACCACATTCATTTGCTTTTGAAAATAGACGGACAGAAGTGAGCTTATTTGAGCAAAGGACAAAGACGCAGGATCTTTTAAAGGAGCCAATTGCTACAACAACTGATACATTTGAGGTGAAATCCATGAAAGGAACAGAGACTTACTTGTTTGTTCATCTGCGACATGAAATGCCAAGAAGTGCTGTCGAAGACGTATTTCGTAATCAGACCAGTCTTCCGCCATCTCGTTGTAAGGAGGAAAAGTAGGTAGAGACCACGACGAGAGACAACCCGCGTTTGATGCTGCGACGAAATCACTAATCGCATTTGTGAGAAGCGTGTGCTGTTCTATGAGACCTTGCAGTAGTTGCTCTAAAGTAGCCATGGAAACATGTGGGTCAACAGTGGAAAAGAAAAATTCACTACCTCGTCGCCAATTGTTATAACTTCAAGTTGAACAAATATATTTCAAGGTAGACACAATACATGAAAGTCACAGATCAAGTAAACAGAGTAAGACATGTGTACACTTTAACAGTCAAATCATAACTGAGTCCAAGTCTAGTGGCCGCTGGCTGGCTGGCCCCTTAGGTGGCGCTGCTGCTGCATGGCTGGCAGACAGTGCTGCATGTAGAGGACTCGCATAACTGCGCGGTGGCACTTTGAAAGCTCGGCAAGTCACAACAGTGATATGGGGAGAAGGTGACTTGGCTGAGTGTGATAATGATTGGTCTCAACAATATTATGTTCCCAACAATTGAAGACCTTTCCAAATAGTTTGTCACTTTTAATAATGCATGTTACATTCACAAGCAAATAGGTTGCCAACTTAATAGCCTGGGTGATGTGACTTCAATTGAGATTATACCATTTATTGCAATAGTTTGACTTGGCAGCTATACTGAAGCAGAGGCAGATCATGCGGCTGGGGCCTTTTCCCCACTGTAGATTCAAATTCATAATTTCCAAATTACACTTACTACTTATCTGACAGTTATGATCTAAGTAAGTCAAACAAGCTGACTGACAGGAGGCAGTTATTTCAATTTCTTGGCAAATGATTCCAAAACGATCCACTCCATGAAGGAAATCATAGCACTGATAAAAGAATGGTGCCCTATTTCAGTAAGCATTTGTGCAAGCAGTTCATTATAGAAAAAAAGTACAGTGTGGTTACAAAACTTGGATTGGACCTGCAAGGACTGGACACATTAAAAATGTGGATGCTTGCCAAGATTAAAGTACTACTCTACTGCAGAGCTACAAACACTTGGGCTTAGGAGCAAGTATTGTTCTTCAGTATTATTCAGTGTTGCTCAGTTTAGGGAAGTACTCTTTTTCCACTGTTTTGACAATTGCTTCACATCATTTCCCCTCCTTACTAAATTATATGATAAAGCATCCAAGACACAGGGGCAATTAGACAGATGCTGATCTCAGATGCCCCCTACTGATCAACAAGATGATGAAGAAATCAGCTCAGGGAACAATTTATTTCAAAAGGGACAAGTCTAGCAATATAGTAGTTGCCAGATGGAATGACAATAGTGTGGTCTCAATTGCTTCCACCTCCACACCAGTAAAACCACTATGAAGGGTAAAAAACGTTTTTGCAGATTGAAAGAAAGCATAGTGATCTAACAAACTCAAATAATTCATTTTTGCTGCAACAATTTTAGAGGAATTGACGGTGCTGATTATAAAATAAGCCCCTATAGAAAATCTATAAAGGGAAAACATGGTATTTCACTTTGACAATGGATCACACTCGTGCAGCTGAAAAAAATGTATGTCAAGTTCATATGTAATTATAACCTGGCCTATCTTGAATTTTGATGCCATATTGTAACTTCCTCCATGGAAACAAATGCCCAAATGTGCATGTGTAAAGGAAGGCCATCAAAGACAGAGCATCGAGACTTCAGGATTCATGGAAAAGATCACTGTGTGATGGTCCAAGAGAAATAGTCTCATTGCAGGTTTTGCCATACAAAAACCAAAAGATGTGGAAAGTGAAATGTGGTTTGCATGTGAAGTGTTTCATGTCATATCATACAAAGTGATTGCTAAAACATGTGTTTGATATAACATTAACTACTAATAATATTGAAATGTTGTAAGTTTCCCTATGAGTGTGTCCAACAAATGTAACTATGAGACATGATAACTTACTACACATGACAGACATCCTATATATAGGACACCCTCTTAATCACATGATTAGTTGTTAAGCATGAAACTAATTTTGACAGGTTATGTGATACTTATGTAACAAATTACTGTAAGAAATACAGAAACACAAACTTCATAAAGGAAGAGAAAACAAATTAGAAAATTGTGACAATTACATCATGCACTCACCATGCGGCATGAAGAAACACACATTGCCCACTTCAAAATCATTTCAATTCCTAATTCCCAGTAATTTAATTAATGGGACTGCCACAATGGACTGAGTGTTTTGGATGGAGACAAACTAACATAAGATCAAAATAAACTTCCCTCAGAAAATTATACAATATGAAAACGCTGCTAAAGAAAAGAAATGGTGTTGATGACCTCAAAAACTTGGTACAACTACCCAATACCATAGCAGCACATGAAAAACTGCACTACTCTAATGTAACACTTTCATATATTCAGTTCACCTACATGGCCCAGTAAAAACTATACTATACCATAACAGCAATAAAATATATTGGTATTGATGTCATTAACTTATGTACATCGCTTTTTTCAAAAATTTTGGGGAAATGTTGCTTATGAAAATGAAATTAAAAAAAGTTGTGTATAGAAATGTTTAACAATTGTTAGTCTTTGAGTTATTAAGCAATGTTCACAATTCAGCTGATCAGAGCTCATCAAAATACAGATTCATAATAAATCCTCAAAATGTCATCCGTTTCCTTCTATCACGGAGGTACTCATCAAATTGTGAACTGTTCCATAATTTCAAATAGTTTCTGATAGTTACAAATGCTTTTGCGGGCTTCTGTGTCACACTGATGAAGTGTTTCTGCATCCACGTGATCAGGTGGATGAACGAGTTTTTAAGCTACCTCCAGTGATAATACTGCAAAAGATTGCAGTTTGAAGAACATGCAGGCCACGGAACTGGTCCTGCTCCACCTGTCCATCCATCCATCCATCCAGTGCAATTAGGACACTGATAGTGTGATGTGCTGGTGCTCCATCAGCCATAAACCACAGGTCTCTTATTAGCAGGGGCCAATCGTAAATTAGGAAGCTGTTCTGAATGAAGTGCTTGCAGACAGTAACTGTAAGATGTACTGGGAGAGCATACAGTCCTACCAGACCTAAATTTCCAGCCTTCATATTAAAAAAAAAAGTGGTTCAAATGGCTCTGAGCACTATGGGACTTAACAGCAATGGTCATCAGTCCCCTAGAACTTAGAACTACTTAAACCTAACTAACCTAAGGACAGCACACAACACCCAGCCATCACGAGGCAGAGAAAATCCCTGACCCCACTGGGAATCGAACCCGGGAACCCAGGCGTGGGAAGCGAGAACACTACCGCACGACCACGAGATGCGGGCCCTTCATATTAAACTGGTATTGATGTCTAGCCCTTACTGTAGCATACATATGTATGTTGGATGTGGAAATTTTTCATCTCTTTCAATCATTGCCTCTTCTGTAAACAAAACTGAAAAGATAAACAACAGATTAGCAGTTGGTATAACCAACAAATTAAAAAAGTTCTCCCATGATAGGTGTTTAGCAGATGTAAGGCACTGTTCACATTGAAGACGGTACGGATACACACGTTGCTCTTGAGCATCATCCTTGCTGAATTTGGTGATGTAACACATGCCAGAGCCACTTGTCTTCAACTGATACCAGTTACTTCCCTGGTTGCCCATACAATATGCTCTTTCTGATGAGTCATATGACCAACACACGATCTTCCTCAGTCGATTGCCTGTTGTTCTACAGACTTTCTTTCAGCCAAAAACGGTACACAACTTCAAAGGTTGAATGATTTAACATATTCAGTCTGGAAATGCTGTGTCATAGAGCCAGGATGCCTCATGTCCACTATCATTCTCATAGCCATATTTAATAATAATAATAATAATAATAATAATAACTACAACTACTTAGATATAAGCCATATAAGTATGGGTTTTGGAACAGACAAATGTAAGAAAAATAGCATAGTCAAGGGAAAACACACTAAACATGAAGATTACATATTGGATAACCACAGCGACTGCATAGATGCAATGGAAAAAACAGATGCCTATAAATATCTAGTATACAGACAAAAAATAGGAATAGATAATACAAATATTAAAGAAGAAAAATATAGACAAAGACTAACAAAAATACTGAAAACAGAATTGACAGCAAGAAAAAAGACAAAAGCTATAAATACTTATGCTATACCAATATTGACCTACTCATTTGGAATAGTGAAATGGAGTAACACAGATGTAGAAGCACTCAATACACTTACACTATCACAATGCCACAAATATATAATACATCACATACCTCCAGTAACACAAAGATTCACATTAATCAGAAAGGAAGGAGGAAGGGGATTTATCGACATAAAAAACCTACATTATGGACAGGTAGACAATTTAAGAAAATTCTTTATAGAACGAGCAGATACTAGCAAAATACACAAAGCAATCACTCATATAAATACATTGGCTACACCACTTCAATTTCATAACCAGCTCTACAACCCTTTAGATCACATAACATCAACAGATACGAAGAAAGTAAATTGGAAAAAGAAAACACTTCATGGCAAGCACCCGTATCATCTAACACAGCCACACATCGATCAAGACGCATCCAACACATGGCTAAGAAAAGGTAATATATACAGTGAGACAGAAGGATTCATGATTGCAATACAGGATCAAACAATAAACACTAGATATTACAGCAAGCATATTATTAAAGATCCCAATACCACAACAGATAAATGCAGAATTTGCAAACAACAAATAAAAACAGTAGATCACATCACAAGCGGATGTACAATACTAGCTAATACAGAATACCCCAGAAGACATGACAATGTAGCAAAAATAATACATCAACAACTTGCCATACAACATAAACTAATAAAACAAAAAGTTCCCACATACAATTATGCACCACAAAATGTACTGGAGAATGATGAATACAAATTATACTGGAACAGAACCATTATAACAGATAAGACAACACCACATAACAAACCTGACATCATACTCACCAATAAAAAGAAGAAATTAACGCAACTAAGCGAAATATCCATACCCAATACAACAAATATACAGAAGAAAACAGGAGAAAAAATTGAAAAATACATCCAACTGGCTGAGGAAGTCAAGTACATGTGGCATCAGGATAAAGTTGACATTATACCAATTATACTATCAAATACAGGAGTCATACCACACAATATCCACCAGTACATCAATGCAATGCATCTACATCCAAACTTATATATACAACTACAGAAATCTGTAATTGTTGATACATGTTCAGTTACCCGAAATTTCCTAAATGCAATGTAACATACACCGTACAGTTAAAAGGAAGTCACGCTTGATCAAGGTCCGCGTCACTTTCCATTTTTGACCAGACACAACGCCTGAGAAAAGAAAGAATGAAAGAATAATAAAAATCATAATAATAATAATAATAATAATAATAATAATACTAATGTCTGCCTACTCATGAAATGAATATTATATCCTAGTGTGTGTTCACAGAGGACACATTGAAGACAGTGAGATGATGGATGTAGACAAGTCTCTATAGCAACACAATGCCATTTGGGATGAATAGATAGAAGTTCTTGGGTTGAAGCTGGGACCTTGTTGAATGTTAACTTTTTGTAATAACTCAAAACTAAAGGGTTATTTAGATATATGTCATGCCCCTCTCCCCACACCCCACCCCTCCAGACCAAAGGGCTAACATCTCTTGTGAGTATCCTTGCAGCAGTACATCCCTGTCTGTGTTACAGGTCAGTCTTTCTACTATTACTTTCTCCTCTCTACCTTCCCATTGCATAATATTTTTGGTGCTGATTGTGCTTGGATCTTGTTTATGATTTTGGACATTTGTTTTATTCCCTTCTCACATTCAACAACTTTTCATTCTTGTGTATATGGTCACATACTTGGGTTTGACCAGCTGCTCCTTTCAAATTTTATAGATGTCCAGACCATCTGGAAAAGTTCACCCAATATGGCTTATTTTCCACCTTCTGTGCCTTTCTCCCTTCAGATCCTCCCTCTTGTGCAGAGTTACTGCATCCAAAAGCCAGCATAAAAGCCATTCCATTTTGTGTGTGTTTGATAGGACATTCACAAAGCAGGAATTGCATTGTTGATGCCTGAGCTGTAAACTCCACTTGCCAGCCATGGAGTATGTGTCTGTTGTGGCTGGACCATGCATATTCTGGGCAACTGTTAACTGGACGGGGAACTGTTGTTGTGCCTGGGTGGTGCTCATGTAGAGAGCCCCCATTTTGAATGTGTGGTAACATGGCAAGAGATTCACACATGAAGCAAATTAAAATTTCTCCTGTGGTGGCCGCAAAACTCCAGTATTCTTTATGCCATGGGAGGAACATAGGGGTCATAGATGAGGCAAAAAGTACTCGATTTGTTGTAGGGGTTGGAGATTACTTTTTTTACTATAAAATCATTTATCTTTGTTGGAAAAACTTGTGGACAAGTTTGGGAAAGTGGTGGTGATCTCAAGAAATGAAAAGTGGTTCAGTTCTGATTAAAACTACTTCCCCTACTGAGTCACAGATGATGCTCACATGTGATGTGCTGGGTGAAATTCCTGTACTATAAGCCCCTGTAAAAGTTTGAATATGGTTAGGGTATCATTTTCCAACTGACATCTCCTTTTACAGAATGGTAATGAGTTGAAAATTAATTTGGAACAAGGTCATGACCAATTTGTTCTGCTTGACCTGTTGACGTTGAAAGACAACATAGTGAATATTGGGCATTTCATGTTAGCTTTTGAAGTAAATTTGTTGCCCAGGAAGGTGGAGTTGATGGTGTGACACTGCAGTGTCAAGCTCTATGTTCCTCCTTCCATGAGGACAGATGTTTTTGTATTGCAATGGCATCTTTGTTTGTACTGACACTGCAGATGTCAGTCTGACATGAGCATTGATTGTGCTCCTCCCCCTGCCTGTGTCAGTTGTAGGAAGCATAATTCCCTCTGTTCACTGTTCTGCACCATGTGGTTAGCACTTCTCTCTCTCTCTCTCTCTCTCTCTCTCTCTCTCTCTCTCACACACACACACACACACACACACACACACACACACACACACACACACACACACACAATGGGGTCCAATAAAACTCTCTTATTCTACACTTTAGTTAGGTGCTAGAGTTGGTGGTAATGTGTGTGATTTGGGTGGGGGCAACAGATGGTAGGTTGTACGTGGAGAAACTAGCTACTGTCCTTTGCAGTCAGGGGTACTTGTCTAAGAACGGTTGGAAACCTCTGCACTAGACAGTTTATCACAATTCATAGTTGCCAAACACTTCACTAAAACTCCTTTCATTTGATGAAACTGAAACAGGCATTGTGGGAAAAATGCCATTGCCCAAGTGGCATTGCCATATTTGTTTGTGCTTCCAGTAGTGCAGTTTGACAAGTTAAGGTCAAAAGTTTTGCGAGGTTTTGTACTTTCATGGCTGTTATTGAATTAAGAGTGCAGTATTTAAAACTCTACAGTTCTATTAGTAATTCATCCTCATTAAGGTTATTGTTATATATAGCAGCTAACTGCTTTGCCCAGATATTATCCTCTTTGTCCTATAATGTCTGCAGCTGAGTCTCGTGTAAAAACCCAAACAAATTATTTTCATTTTGTATTGCATGAAATCTGTTCCTAAGCTCATTAAGGATGTGGTCTGTTATTTCTGTGATCGTGTTTTGGAAACTTTGTCAGCTGTCTAGTCTGAGCTGTCATCTTCACATTCCTTATTGACTGTGCTCTTCTTTTTCCATTTCCATTTCCACACTTCTTTGAACTTTGTTTAGAGATATGCACAAGTTAAGATGCTGATGGTGGTGACTGATGGTCTATACCATTGTCTGTACAAAGGAAGAATGCTTACATCAGTACTTTGATGTCACAAATGGAAATGAAATTGTAAATACTGCTTGTAATACAAAATCGCATACTAAATGACTGGTATTAAAGTCGACTGAAATCGAGATGTATCTGATCTATCAACTGTACCATCATTTGGAGCAAATGAATCTTCTCTGGCAGTATATTCTGTTTTTTAATCATAGGTCTATGAAAATGTATTTAAGATGAAATTTCCTTTCGGATTACAACTGTATGCCGGACCAAGACTCAAACTCGGGAATTTTGCCTTTCGTGGGCAAGTGCTCTACCATCTGAGCTACCCAAGCACAACTCACAACCCATCCCCACAGCTTCAATTCTGTCAGTACCTCGTCCGGCACACAGTTTTAATATGCCAGGAAGATTCATATCAGGGCACACTCCACTGCAGAGTGAAAATCTCATTCTGGAGTATTTAAGATCTCCAATTCTTCCATGTTGGTACTACAATTTCTGCCTTCGTAATTGCCTGTGAATGACTAAAAGTGATTATAATCTTGTACTTATATTGACCGCCACATTGTTTAGGTGACAGTAAGTGCAGCTCTCCACGGGCAGAACAAGGCACTCCCTCCACATCAACTGACAAAACAGTTTCGATGAAATGCTAAATGATTCTATCAGTCAGTCTCTCCTCACAGCAGGAACTTTGTGCTAGATGAACAGGACAGGGTGTTTTGAGTCAGTAGCAACATAAAGCAATAATAAATCATGAGTTTGTTTTCCCACAAAAGTTTAATCCCATCAGTGGCTCCTTTTTGCATTAGATGTTGTATATGGTCAGAGCTGGATCTAGTGTGGTGGGGGGATGGGGGGCTGGGGGTCAGGCAAATGCAGGTATCTGCCACAGGGAACAATTTCAAGGGACATCATATTCATATTCTTGATGAAAAAAAATCTTGTTTCACAAAGCGCCTATTATCCAGTGCACGTTGCTCTGTCAATCATCCACACTCATCCAAAGTGGATTTTGAACATATTGGAACACAGTCTAAGTTGATTTCTGAATGAATCATAATTTGATTTTTGATGTGTGCCTATTTTATGAGATTTCTCTGCCAGGGGAATCCACATCATATCTACAAATAAGAAACTTTCGCACCGACAAAAGGGAACAAGGCTACGTGTGCTAGCCTGAATGGGTGAATGCCAATTGCTGTTTGTTTATATGGTTGATAGGGTGAGCGGATGATCAGCATTGTTATATTTATTAGTGGAATGCATAGATTCACATCACCAGAGTGGAAAAAATTAACTAACAATAATAACAGATATGAAATATTATATATAATCTCCTTGGTGTATCCAAGAAAATGAAACTCTTGCCAGATCACAACAATACTAAGTGCCAGTTGTAAAATCTCCAGTTAGCAGCCATTAAGTTCTATTGTAGAAACAGAGTGCAAAACATGTAGTAAAGCCTAACCAGAGAATAAATGTGGAATAACTGAACCTGTGATTCTGGCAGGGTTAGTGTAGCTAACCAAAAAATAAGTTTTTATAATGGCAGGAATAGTTAAAAAATTAATGATGACAATATTGCTTGGTAGAACAAGGAAGGAAAAGAAATGGGGACACAACACAAATTATGTGGAAGAAAGACAATTCCAAATTTATATAAAAATTTTATACTACTCCTTTTTGATCCCATGTGTGGGAAACTGGAGCATATGAATGAAATGTGAAACTATTCCCTAACATAAAATTTTTGCTTGTATTAGACCTAATAGGTGTTTGATGTTGGTATTTTGGTATTTGGTATTTTATGTTCTGTCATGTATTTATGTAAATGAGGTACATAAAAATGGCCATTTGTGCCAAAACACTGTCGCTTATTTGGTGTGTGTGCAACAATTGCTGCAATAGTAGAAAGGCCTATTACATTTTATGTAACACACAGTGACAAAATTGATGTAATAAAATTGAGAAACCACACCAGTCTTGGATACTATTCACTTAACAGCTTTCTCAATATTTTACAACATTATTTTGATTTTTCAGGTAGAAAAACATTTGAAAAACTTTGAGTTAATAGATTCTTTCACAGAAAGCAAAAGAACACTGTATAAAGCTGTAGCAAGATTAGAGAGAAAAAATGCTGGGACCTAAGAGTTGAAGAAATGAGTACTGTCTTGTTTGTCTCTTAGTCTTTTCTGGTTTTGTGTTTCCTGCATTTAATGGTATGTCACACAAAGGAAAAAGTTATTAGCTAATAGGTAATAAGGATTAAAAGTTTTCTGAGAAGTTTTTATTCTCCAACCACAAGTAATCTCCCCCCGCCCAGTATTAATTGTGAGTCTTTCTTTGAGGGGAATATGATGTCAAATGGGTTGACTGGGAGCAGGAGAGGCGCCCCAGGACATTTTAATATCCACTGTCCTGAATACAGGGTTAATGGCCTCCATTAAAAAATATACATGTTTGAATTCCACAAAGCAAGATACAGTGATGTGCGATAGAACAACATTTTGTCAAGAGATGTGGCACTGCACTTTGACACATGTAAGACCGAATAACATGTCTTACTTCTTCTCAAGGATATGTGTTTTATGTATCAAACTCTCCAGAAAGATGTGCGCTAGAAAATGAACAGATACTTGAAATATTTTCTAAATTTTTGGTGTCTTGTTTAACACACTTGGTTCAGAGATATCGTAGATTCGGGGCTGTTTATGGTGCACCCTAAATATTGTAGTGAGTCGCCATTTAGCTCGTGGGTGGTTCCTGAAACAACTTGAGAGAGGCATTTCTCGGATTTTTTGCTGTTGGTACCAGATATCTAAGTAACTAACAGCAGCAAGCTATTCAAATTTTAACTCTGTTGCCTAAGATTTATCTAGAAGTGCCATCTTCCCATTTTCAACAACCATCATCCTTTATACAGAAACACTCCAGAAACTTCATTTTGGTGCACTGTAATTCAGCAGCAGATTCCAAAGTGGTTATGCAATTTTTTCAATTTATTCCTAAGCTCCTGATGTTGAATAGCCATAAAAATTTTCATTATATCTTGATTAGTTTCTGGGATATAGAATTTGAAAGATACGCTACTTGAAAATGTTAAATAGGCTCATAATGTCAAGTGTGAGTCGAAAATGTAATTTGTAAAGTGATGTAGCATCAAGAAATATGCTGCAAAGTTTCTCAATTATCATTGGAAGGATTTTGTGTTGTAGTACTGAAGCACATTCAAAATTTCTCTGCAGCTAAATTCCAGTGTGATATGTAAAATTAATTTTGAGTTATTTCAAACCATGGAAAATCCAGGATGGAATAATGAGAATATTATGAAAAGGATAGATAACTACTCACCATCTAGTGGAGATGCTGAGTTGCAGATAAGCATGACAAAAAGACTTTCAAACAAGTAAGCTTTCAGCCAAAATTGCCTTCATTGGAAATGCGCACACCCTTTTTGGATGCAAGCTTGCTTTTTTTAAAGTCTTTTTCTTGTGTCTATCTGCAACTAAACATCTCCGCTATTAGAGTTATTTCAGTTTCTTATTGCTAAATAATCAAAATTTTTCTGCCTCATAAAGTTATTTTCATTAATCACATGCCCTACAACAGTGGCACCAAAGGAGAATGAGATACTGACAATGAGAAGATACAGCAGCAGTGGGAAGGAAGAATGAGATAGTAGAAGTAAGAGAGAGCAAGAGGGATGCAGTGACAGCAATAGAAAACAGTAGTAATAAGGCAGAGTGAAGGAATCTATGACTCTAAGACAGGAGGCATTGACATTTAGAGAGAGACACACACAGAGATGATAGTGAGTTGGGTTGAATGGGTCAGAGAATGGGCAATTGGGGGTGGATGGACATGAGCAACTTCGTCCATTGGACTAGTGGGTGTAAGAGACTTACTGTTAGGGCAGCTTGTGGAAGTGAGAGATGAGTTGCTCATGAAATACAGTGAGAATATGTTTGCGTACCAAATGTTTTGTGAAATTTTTAGGAACATACTGAGGGAGGTAGACGAGGTGGCTGGAACCATAATTTTCAGTTGGTTATTTAAACAAGAGCATATTCACCTTTATGTGATTAGATAGGAGCATTTACTCATTGGTAAAGAAACACTCGAAATATACATGTACATCAGATTGTTTCATTTTTTACATATCTGACACTGACACCTTTGAAAAATGCTTCATGTATCTGATTTATGTATTGCAATTAGTGTATTGCTGCAGCAATCAAAGAAATAAAAGAAAAAAATGCTGAGTCTTCAATAGTGACCTGGTATAAAGTTATTGAGTCAGATATTTCTTAGATTATTGTGCATGAGAGATTTTAATGATGTAATGTGGAATGAGTCATTTTACATTCATGTCACAAGTTAATTTGTAAATATGATTGCTTTCTGAACATTTAAAATTATCTTTTATTTTCTTACAAAAAGAAAAAAGGCATACAGATTTAAGTTAGTAATTCCTCCCCACCACCTTTTACACATAACAGTAACAGAAATTCTTTCACAGAATAGTTAATTACAGTGAAGTTCAATTTATTAGCATCCTTTGCATCAGTCTCGTGATATACTGTATAGCATATGCACAGCACAAACCTACAAATTAACAAACAGACATAAAATTAACACTCTACAGTGTGTTTAAAATAATTGACATAGATGCAGTACACTTTGACAAATACAAAACTATACAAACAAAATATAAACTTTAGAATGAGAACAGCATTATTGAATAACAATGAAGAAAATACAAGCATTTCATAGTCGTTCATGAATTCAAAATATTCATCTGTTTTATCGAAACACTTATTTAGCGTGTAATTTTTTCTTTATGTCTTAAATTTTCTGAACAACAGGCGGAGTGGGCGGGGCGGCGGCTAGGACAGGTTCATCCGATTGTTCGGAGAGCGTCCTGCCTGGTTTCACGCGATGTGTCATAACAGTAACTGTCTTTTGATTGATATCAATGGCCATGGTATTTACACCCTGTCGGACCACCCGGTGTGGGCCTGAATAAGGTGGTTGT
Organism: Schistocerca serialis cubense; assembly: GCF_023864345.2. NCBI lineage: Eukaryota > Metazoa > Arthropoda > Insecta > Orthoptera > Acrididae > Schistocerca > Schistocerca serialis. The sequence goes on from NW_026047573.1 coordinate 5,769,677, forward strand.
AAAGCTCCATGAATTGGGTCGTCATGTAACATGACATGTGTGCAGGTTGCGAACTGTCTGTGGACGAAAACTAGTGGCGCCGAGTGTGCCTTGGGAGCTGGCACACGGAGTTTAGAGATAATGGATCGTACTTGATCCAATAAAGGGGGAAGTCAACAGTTGGCAACGGAGGTGAGTCGTCGACGTAATCAGCGGGGAGGACGAGGGGTTCCCCGTACAACACCTTTGCGAGTGAAGCATTTAGATCGACCTTGACTTCGGTTCGCAAGCCCAGTAAAATTCACGGGAGGGCATCTGTCCACTGGCCACCATGTGCCATGATTGCTGCTTTTAAGGTGCGGTGGAACCTCTCCACCAGGCCGTTGCCCTGAAGGTGGTAAGCTGTCGTACAGAATCTGTCTACACCGCACAGTTGACAGAGCCGTGTGAAGAGATTCGCTTCAAACTGGCAACCCTGGTCCATTGTTATAGAGGAGGGACAGCCAAAACGTGAGATCCACGACTCAATAAAGGTGCGGACTATCGTTGTGGTGGAAGCGTCGGTGATGGGCGTGGCCTTGACCCAGCAGGTCACTCTGTCTAACTTTGTGAATAAGTAGTTAAATGGGCCCACAGGTGGTAGGGGTCCCACGATGTCAATGTGTATGTGATGAAAACATCCGGTACGTACATAAAAGGGTGCCAGAGGAGGGTGGGTGTTATGAGAAACCTCATTAATTTGGCACACCACACACACTTGTGCCCACCGTTCGCAGTCCTGACATACACCAAGCCACAAAAAACGTTCAGTCACAAGGCGGATCGTGACCCGGATGCCCGGGTGTGCTAAATCATGGAGTGCATGGAAAATGGGTTGTCGCATGGATGGCAGGACCCATGGTCGAGGTTGTCCAGTTCAAATGTCACACCTTAATGTAAGGTCTGAGTCTGGGAGCAGACGCTCTTCAAATCGAAGAGTTGAGGTTGAGCTATCAAACTCAGCCTGAGTTTCATGTTCAGTCTGCTGGCGGTGTGCAAGTTCGGTGAGGGATATGTCAGCTGAGTCCACTGCGTCCCTCGACCACAAATCAGCAACCACATTATCGAACCACGAACATGCCATGTGTCGGTTGAAAACTGTGAAATGTATTCCAAATGGCAAAGTCTGCGAGGGGGTGTGTTGGCGCTCGGATTGTGGATTGCCTCCACAAGGGGTTTGTGGTCGCTGTAAATGACAAAGGTACATCCCTTGAGGTCATCCTGAAAGTGGCGAAAGGCGGCGTAAACCGCAAAAAGTTCTCTATCAAAAACTGACCATTTAGTGTGAGCAGGTGACAGTTTTTGCGAAACAAAGTGTCGCGGTTCGACAGAACTACCTAAATGTTGGTGGAGCACGTCACCGACTGCTGAGTCACTTGCATCTGTTGTAAGCGAAAGCCGTGCATCCGGCATAGGATGTGAAAGAGTCACTGCTGTCTGAATGGCCGTTTTGAGTTTGTCGAAAGCCGTAGTCATTTCATCTGACCATTGAACTTTGCTCATGCCTGAAGTATTCTTCCTGCAAAGCGCATCAGTAAGCGGAAGTTGTAATGCCGTGGCATGGGGAATGGGTCTCCTATAAAAATTAACCATGCCTAGGAACCGTCGTAACCCATGAAATTCATTCGGTCTTGGGGCGTTGGTAATTACCTCCACACGAGAGGGTGGTGGAGCGTTACTGGCAGCGGAAACCACGTGTCCGAGGAAAGTTACTTGTGAAAGTGCAAGTTGCGATTTGTCCTGGTTGATTTCAACACCTGCGCTTGACAAAGCATCTGTGACAGCATGTAGATGGGCTTGGTGATCCTTGCTAGAAGGTGAGAAGATTAGAATGTCATCTACATCTAAATATGCATATGCAAAAGGGAAAGGTCGTAACACCTCATCAATAAATCTCTGCCAGGTTTGCACGGCGTTTTTTAACCTGAAAGGCGTGTATAAGTATTCAAAGAGTCCGATGGATGTGATATTTGCAGTCTTTTCAATATCGTCTGGTGCCATCGGTCTATCACTGAGAAAGCCTGAGAGCCACGTAACCACTGTGTGAATTCCTGAAAATGTGGCACTGGATAGTTATCCATGATTGTTCTGGAATTCAAAGCTCAGTAGTCACCACAAAGTCTGTACGTGCCATCGGGTTTATCTACTAAATGAATAGGAGACGACCAACTGCTGCTAGAGCGTCTGATGATGTTGCCATCTAAGAGTTCAGATATGATGGCACGTGCACTTAGGAGTTTTTCCGGATTAAGCCTGCGGGCTTTGTGTCTGATCGGCAGTTCTTGTGTCATGAGAATATGATGTACAGTATCCGTTGTTACTGCCCACACTGACGTGTGGAGTCGTGGACCTGACTGTCCTAGCGGGGCAACATAGTGAGACGCTGGACTGACCTGTATGTGGCGCCTCGAGGGCGTCGGTGTGGATGGGGCGGGGGCGGGGGTGGGGGCAGGGGTGGGGGCGGATGCTGTAGTAACCAAAACCAACTGCAGAAACGCCTTGGGCTGCGGATTGGAGCCACCAGGTGAGGAAGCCACCGGCAGTGGAGCACGCACCACCGGATAAACACAGGACGAGTCGGACGACAGACCAACAGCTGCTGACAACAACCGACCACGACCGACTATGAGTGACACAACAAGGAAGAGATAAACAACGGAGCCTTGTGGAAACCACAACACCAAACACTAAATGTAAATTCACTTGGAAGCTGAGCCAGGCAAATGTCAACAACGAGCAACGACCAGAATGCAGTACCGCCGAGATAGAAACGAAATCCAGAGTGAGTACCAGACTGACTGACTTGGGCAGAGCGGGTCCCTGTATACAAAATCAGAGGGAGTGGCTATTGGCCACTGTCTTCACGTGGCATAGTGGTGGCACCCTCACTGCGCGAGAGCCGCTGCACAGAATAGCCGCCGTGGAGGCGGAGCCCTCTATGGGCTGCCCACCTCCATTTGTTCTGGCACGTGTTCGACTTCCACGGCGGAAGGTACTACAGTGGCATGTGTGGTGGCAGAGCTTGGAATGGGCATCATTACTGCAACCGGCATCTCGTAGGTCAGTGGTGGAGGCGTCGTGGTGACAGCTACTGGCGTCGAGGGCACGTGTAAGGCATGCCTGGTGTTGTGGCGGTGTGGTGGGGTCTGGGTGGCAACCGGGCACCACTCGATAACCCTTGGCACTGTGGCATCATGCTGGGTCGGCAAGGTTTCACTGAATGTTGCATGGTACCAGCAGATTGATGGCAGAGCCCTGTTGCTGTTGGTAGAAGCCGCGGAGTTATCTGTCCGCCAGGCAGATGACCCGGTACCAGGCGTAGTCAGTTTGGTGTGCGGTTTAATGCTGGTGCGCGTAGCCGGTTGTGTGGCTGCGTGTGTGGTGTTGCTAACCTCGGTTGGCGAAGAGTGCGTCACATCCTGCGTGGTCGCCGGGGGGTGTAGGACGGTGTAATGATTGTACGATGAAACTCTGTTGGAACCATCAACTGGTTGATGGGGTTTGAATAGAGTATAAGCCTCGTCTGCTAGGCACAGCTTAGCATCTAGGGGAAGGTGTCACTGTGGCAATAGCATTAACTGCAAGGTTAAAGGGAATTTATCCAACCAAATAGTCCAAAGGGAGTCGTCTGGCAGGTCCTCCTTAGGAGCCATAGCTCGTATGTATCGCTAGTACTGGGACGGAGACTGGTCTTCGGGTGGTTCGTGACAAATTGCTTGGCATAACAATTCAGTTTCTGAGCGTGAAGCACACTCGATAATAGCTTGTTTAAGTCCTTTATATTTGTCATATGCAGGTGGGTCAAGTATAATATTGGAAAATAACTCCGCGAAATTATGGAGGTGACTGAGGAAGAGAGCAAATTTTCTGTCATCCTCGTGAATTCGGAGAAAATGAAAAATGCTGTCCACAATGGCAAACCAGATGCGTGGGTTAGCCTGATTAAATGCCGGTAAGTCTGGCTTGTGAGCTGGTGGATAGTACAGTGCGGCAGCAGATGAGGGTGGGCCACAGGATGGGGGTACCCTAAACTGGGCCGAGGAAAAGGGGGCAGAACCCGTGTTAGCGGTGGGCAGTGACTGACCTGTACTCAGTGGTGCAGAATGTGTAACGCAGGTTGGTTGTAGAGCCACTTGAAACTTTGCTGCGGTGCAGGAAGAGCCGTTAAGGCGATGTTGTAACACGTAGCCCGGTTGTATTCCGACACGGCAGCAGTGACCGATTGCACCAGAACTGCGGGCGGTGGAGGGGATGCATGAAAAGTACCAGAGTCAGGCACAAATTACACTGAAATGTTGCTTTTAATGTGCGGCGTGGTTGCAAACGTTGCGGTTGTCATGTTAGCGGGTGGAATCGTTCCCCAAACACATGGCATAGCAGAATCTGTGTTTGGCAGTTGCAGCGGGAAAGTTTGGTTTTGAATAGCCTTCTGAGCCATACACAACTGGTTAGGCATTGAGTCCAGTGAAGGTAGTGCACTGTCCACGATTGGCGGTACACACAAATTGGTCCATTGAGCACGTTGTGCAACATTTAGCGATATATCACAATTTGGTTCGAACAGCAAAAAGTATTGTGCCGTGGAGTCAGGAAAACTGGAGAACAGCGATTGTGACATGCCTGAGTCTAAAGCACTGTCTGTAACACTGTTAACACTGTAACGGTTAACGGACACACAAGGTGTTGAAGAATTCCATGTGGGTAAACACACATTTGGAGCACTGTTATGTGGAAGCACTGAGGAAGAAAAACTGATTCTAAGTCAATTAAAACGTCCATAGAAGGTGGAACCGATATTCCGACGGTTGGCACGGTATCGTTGTTCGGATGCATTGTTGGTAATATAGTTTGTTCGAAAATTCCGTAACTGAGCAGCAATAACTCGTGTTACGCAGAATTAACTTGTCTGGGGTCACCAATGTAGAGTTTTGGTAGGTATTGAGTCCCATAAACCAATTTCTTACAGCACAATAACAATTTATTTGGATAACGTTCACAGGTTAACATCACAGCGCTAGAGTAAACATTTCACTCCCTCCAACTCACTAGGCGAAGCAGCTCCAAAGATTGTAAATGTAGCAAAGACATATACATAGGTATGCACAGAAGTACAGGTTATTACTGCATGATCACTACACACAGCTGTAGTGCATAATGGCTCACGTGTTTTTGAATTCTTGTTTTTATAGCCCTTCCAACATGCAGATTCTTGATGATACGTGTATTGTGATTCTTCAAATCTGCATCCATTTGTAAACTACTGAAGTGTGTTCTTGTATACAGTACACTTCTGAACAGATACAAAGATAGTACTGTAAGTATCATTAACTGCATGAATGAGAGCTTACAATGTGATTGTGGAGAGCTGTATGCAAAAATTCCAATGGCTCTTCAGTGTAATTTGAACACGTCTGCCAAGTGATATTTTGTTAAATGCCAGGGTATTATTCCCTAAGATACAAAAGAATGAAAAGAAGAAAAATACACTAATATTGCACATTCTGCGCTACAAACTCTAGAAGTTATTGTCAGTGCAAAACATGTAGTAACGTGTTTTTTAGATCTGTATATGACATGGTCTTCCCAGTTGATGTCGTGCGCAATGTACATGCCCAGTAATTTTGTAGGCTGTACTTCCTCTATTTCATGGTCACTCAGTAATAAGTGGAGGTCATCTGTACTGCAGGTAATTCATTTTATTTAAATCCAGTGTTAACTTATTAGCATGAAACCACTGCAACACACACTTCACAGCTTTTTCAGCTGTAGTAGACAGAGAACTTCTGCCATCACTGTAAATATGTTTACATCATCTGCAAATAACATAATTTTGGACAAACTATTGGAGCTTTTAATGTAATTTATGTAGATAAAAAATAATAGTAGGCCATTATCACTACCTTGTGGGACACCTGTTTCCACCCTCTTAGCATTTGATACACACTTTATTTTTTGCCTATTTCAGATGAAATGAGTCCCACAACCTGAGTTCTATCTTCAAGATGGGATTCAAACAATTTTATCCCAATTCCTCTGATGCCTTACTGCCTCCAGTTCATCAATGAGAATTTGCTGGTTTACTGTATAAAAAGTCCTGGAAAGAACTAGGTTGATTCCTACCACACTTTTCTTACTGTCTAAATTCCTTGAAATCTCCTCAGTAGCTTGGATAGCTGTTTCTGCATTATAACCTGTATGAAAGCTATACTGGTTTCAATGCAGAAGATTATAGGTGTCAAGGTAGCTTATGAATGATTTGCATCAGTTTTTCAAAGATGTTTGAAAAACGTTAATGGAGGTATATAAGTCTGTAGTTTTCTACCTTGCACGAATCTCCATTTTTCAATACAGATCCAAACCTTAGAAATTTTCTTCCTCTGTGGGAACACATCTTCACTGACTGATAAATTGGCAGGGTGTACCAGTGGGTTCAGAATTATTTTTTTATTAGTGACACTGGCACATCATCCATTTCTGCAGACGTTTTTGGTCTCAGAATATTAATTAATTTTGTTATTTTATGTTCATTTCTAGGACATATTCTCATACTCTTGACTACTTTTGGTGCTGTTATTTTCTCTTGTTTGGTAAAGTTCTTGCTTAGTTTCTCAGGTACAATTAGAAGGCAGTTATTAATGTAACTGGACAAAGATTCCATCTTCATTTTAATATTTTCACTAGATTTAAGCATAGTATCCTGTTCCTTGCAGCCCTTTTTCTAGTTCTCTCTTAACAATTTCCCATATACTTCTTGATTTATTGCCTGACTCCCTTACTAGCATATCATTATTTAGTACTTTTGTTAAATTAATTACCCTTGTATACACTTTCTGTAGTTACTTACATATTTTTTAAAATTGGGATCAGTACAAGATCTCATTTCAGGATTGAGTCTTTTCATATTCTCGCAACAATTTTTTGTACCAGAGGTGATAAATGAATTTGTGTGTTTGTGCCTAGATGAGATCTTGACTACTTTTTTGGAAAGCATATTTCAAAATCTGTCAGAAAAAAAGAAGAGAAAACGTTCTATTCAGCATTTGTTCTTGGTCGTGTCAATACTTCTGCCCAGTCTTAGTCAGTGTGATAGGAAACTGGTTGCAGTTTTCAGGGGAGAAAATTCTTTTATACATCAGATGTACTATTTTTGTATTTATTGGAACTGTAAGAACTGTAATGAGTGCATTGCGGTCAGATAAGCCTAGGTCGCATTAATTACTTCTGTATCTGAGGTTTCTAAATTTGACAATATAGTGTCTGTGAGACTTCTGAAGTGTTTGCTTTCCTAGTTGGGCCATTTATATTGGAATATAAGTTCAAAATGTGTAGAATATTGAGGAATTGAATTTTAATTGGACTTTGTATCGACATATTGACATTAAAGTCCCCACATATAATTATTGATGTTTTCTTATCATGTAAGACGCTCAGCAGTACCTCAGTCTGATTTATAAAAATTTCTATGTAATAGTTTATGTTTCTAAAACACTTTGACAGCTGTCTTCCATTCCACACCAAGAAGACCCTCCCATACAGTCTAGCTGCCTATGCCCATCGCCTCTATAGTGATGAGCAGACCCTCTTCAAATACACGAAGAGTTTTACAGACTATAATTACCCTCCCAGTCTTGTACATAAACAGATCTCCCATGCCTTCTCTCCAGTCATCCAGCCAAAGTCAAACTGTCCAGCCACAGAAAAGCATGATGTAGTAACACCCACGACAGAACCAACTGAATCACATTCTTGGCCAGGGTTTTGACTATCTATCGTCATGCCCCGAAATGAGTAATGTCCTACCCACCATCCTTCCCACACCTTCCATAGTGGTATTCTGGCACCCACTGAAACTACATGATATCCTTGTCCATCCCTAAACAACCCCTGTCCTGAACCCCTTGCCTAATGGCTCACATAATTGTAATATACCTAGATGCAAGACCTGTCCAGTACATCCTCTCACCTCCCCCTCCACCTCCCCGAATGTAGTCACAAGCATCACATATCCCATCAAAGGCAGGGCTACATGTGAAACCAGTCATGTGATCTACAAGGTAAATAGCAGCTGCTACCTGCAGTCTATGTGGACATGACAACCAATAAGTTGTCTGTTCACACAAGGGGCCTCCAAAAATCTGTGACCAGGGATCATCTGGGCCAACTAGTTGCTGAGCATGCTGTCCAAAACCATGTTCTTCATTTCATTGACTGCTTCACATCCTGTGCCATCCGGATCCTTTCCACAATCACCAGCCTTTCTGAACTGCATCACTTGGAATTCTCCCAACAATACATCCAATGTTCCTGTAACCATCCTGGCTTCAACTTTCATCAGTCATTGTCCTTTACACATCTATCCCGTTTCCTGTTCCAATTCCAGCAATACGCAGCCCTGTATTCCACTAACGCACCCATAGTCTTGACACTTCTACCCTTCCCTCCCACCACCACTACCTTGCTATCCATCCCAGCCCCAGCCTCCCCCTTCCACACATCACACATTTTGCTTCTCCCTTCATACACTGCTGCAGTGAGTAGCAATGCTCCTATTCATGATATTGACAAACTCTACAATCAGTTGGTCATGGTAGAAACTATGAGTGAACTGTAGAAATAGCATCACTCATGATTATTAATATGCATCCAATATGCAATTTACCAACATTAGCTACTAAGGAATGTGATTGGTTATATTCTACCTTCAAAGAAAATCTGCACAGTTTGGCATGTGCTTACATTGCTTCTGGCTTAGAGGCATTTAAAACACTATAGATCTCCATCAAATTTGTGTTCTCCCTCTCTGTATATAATGGTAATAATGAATAATGTTTATATAATATTAATTCTATTTCCTTTTGTCTGTGATCAAATGCCACCGTCTGCCAAAAATTTACTTCTCTTCAGTCATAATATATACTGAGCAGTAATAGGTCTTCTAGCACTGCAGTACATTAAAACAAAATATTAGTTGTCAGCAACATTATCCTGCAAGGAGTTTCGTGCATGATCTTTCAGATAGCACCAAAGAGGAGTTCTCACTGTCGTATTCACAGTCTTTTACTGTTTGTTGTCGCAAATTCAGATCACACTGAACTACTGAGATGCCCATCATCAGAGTGATGGCTCAAGTAAGTTTAAATCCTGTAACAACAAAATGCAAACATTATTACACACTAATATTTTATTGGCTATTGATACCATCATCGTATTATTTCTCACAAGCAGCCCCTATTAAAATGTGCAGTTGTAATGTATGCCTATGCATTGCAAACCATAGTTTTAGGATTATGGGGTCCATCTTGGATTTTTAATTTTTTTTATTGAAATTTCTGTAATTTTTAATTAGGAACTCTTGCTCCCATTAATATTGGTATCAATTGAATCAGAAAAATCAAATGATCAGAAGTATGTCAACAGATTGTGGAAATTCAGTCATTAACAGGCAACCTCAGGGGAACCTGCCGCACTTCATCTGTATTAGGTTTACTTGGTCATTCAGGGCCCTGTCTGAGAGTTCACCCTTATTTCCCTTGTTCCTCATGGGACAGAAATGGATTCCCTGACATTTTCATTTCCTCCTCCCCAATAGAAAGGGTGGGCCCCTGGAAGGTACGAACACCCGATCTCACAAGAGGGCACGTGCAGCCAGTGTGCCTGACTCAGGAGTTCATTACAACAGCACAGTACTTGGTAACAGAATGGTTGCAGATCAACAGAATGTTTCTCTAGCTGTGGTAAGGAAAGAGGGTAGGTTTGAGAAGTTGTCGCCCCTCTATATACAAAACTATTTAGAAGGAAACTGTGGCTCCTTACATTCAGTAAGCCATTTCCTCAATGTGACACTGACACTTAAAACTTCAAATTCCGAGCAAGTCGCTAAGCTACAAAGAGCTAGATGCCTTGTGGAATATGCAATAACCGCTGAACTGCACAGCACCTTGAATTATAGCAAATATGTTGTAACATGCAGGGATTTAGTTGCCATTCCCAAGGAGAAACTGCAATGTAAGTAGTCTCTTGAAGATATTATTGATGTGCAAATTGTCATAAAGAGGGTGGATATTGATCTTACAAATCTGGCTACTTTATCCTGACATTCAGTAGCACGAAACATCCTGAGCATGTTGAGGCAGGTTTTATTCGTCTCAGTGTGCAGCCTTATGTCCCTGACCCAGTGCACCATTTCAAATGCCAGAACTTCGTGTGTACTGCCGTTGGGTGTAAGGAAAAGCCACTTGTAACAAAGATGGGAAGGCTACCCCATGTTCATGTGCTGTGGAGTGTGCTTAGCACAAACAAAGGTGACTAGTGTCAGCAATAATACCTGCATCCGGTATTGCAGTTGGTCTGCTGCAGTTACTTCGGAGCCCACACCCCCACCCGTGACTTCAGGCAAGGCTGTGGTTGCCATTGTTGTGGAGCTCCTTGCCCCTCCACAGGTTTTACCTGGTACACCGTCCAGTGCTAGTGCTGATAGTGCCAAACTTGTACTCTCGATGTATCTTGCGACTTTCCATCAGAGCTAATGGAATTCAATGTCAGACCGAGGCAATCGTCTCACTTCAAAGCTGAGTGTCCTCATACTGTAGGCTCCACTCCTGAGTGGAAAGACTGGATGTGTTTACAAAAACTTGGTTTTCAAGTCTCCTATGCTCCCATCCTATGTGCTATACAGTCTATAGTGAGGATGATATGACTGGGGAATGGGTCAAGGGAGGAATTGTTGTGTTTGTAAATAATGCACACAACTTTTTACCCTCCCTCTGGATACTGACCTGCAGGCAGTTCCAGTTGATACATGTTGGATCATCACAGTTTGCTCTTTTATTTACCTCTGTCTGATCCAGTAGATTCTGGATACGCTCACAGATTTTAGGGAACAACTCCTCCACCCTCTCTCATCTTTGGAGACTTCTATGCTCATCACCCCTTGTGGGGCTAGACCCCCACTTGCATTCAGGGTCAGCTTTTGGAGGGCCTCATGACATGCCAAGGACTGTGCAAATTAGACACTGGTATTCTCCCTCATTTCTGTGTTGCTACTGTTTTGTCACATTTTTAATTTACCTGACTTGCAAATGATGGACACCATTCTACATTCTAGAAACTCGGTGATTTTTCTGAGCCTCATTTTTTACTCCAAATTGTCATGGTTGCCACACCTCAGAGGTCTGCAAGCCAGAATCCCCAAGGTACTGAACATCATCAAGTGCCTTAGCCAAAGTTCGTGGACAGTTGACAGGGCACATCTCCTCCTGATTTGTCAGGCATCATGCGTTCCTGGCCGGACTATGGGTGAACAGAGTAGGGATTTTTGAGGACGCCTCCTTTGAACATCATTGACAATATCAACCGAGAGGGGATAAGTCTTGGCACAGATGTTGTAAAACCAGTCCCATACCAAATCTCTGTGCTGAGGCCAAGGAACCACCACTCACCATCCAGCTGCACCTCCTCATGGTGGAACAAGCACATAGTTCCTCACACTTCCAACTTCATCTGCATACCATACTGTTGCTCATCGATCTCTGGAATGCCTTCCTCAAACTATCCATGAACCACAGTGTTATTAGGGATCCATGTGGAGTGTGTGCTGGAGTCACCTTGTGTGGAGCAGGTAGAGCTCCAAATCCAGGGTTCTAACCATTTACCCCTCTGGATACTGGTGACGTCCAATGCCATTTTAGACTTAGTGCATTACAGGTGACATTAGACTCTGGCTTCTGGTTTTAATGTGGTATTTTCTGACATCTTATATGAGGACCACAAGTATGTAGTTGTCTTTAGGGGTGGATCCATGCAGGGGGTAACTGTTGCTAACTCTGTCGTTTTCGCGGATACAACTTCCTCAAGACTTTACTTCTGTCTAAGTTGTTTTAGTGGATGTTAGAAGGAGTGACTGTGTGGCCATTTCAAGGGTGCAAGTGTGCTAAAATTTAGAATTTTTGTTTTAATGAGTGTAAGATCTCTGGTGACCCCACCATTGAGCATGTGCATCAGAAAATGGCAACAAGTACTTTGAAGAGCCAGGGTGTAATCTGAAGGTCAGTGCACAATATCTGTCATGTGCATTGTAATACGCTTCTTTTACATCACTATAAATGGTAACACATGTGTGTAGCTGTTATTTGTCAAGCAGACCTACTATAAGTGACTGACATCTACAATACAATGCCAGATATATAGTAGCTGTTATTCCTCAGGCAGACCTACTGTAAGTGACTGACAGTTTGATAATTTGTGCACAGCATTGTATTACCATCAGGTCAATCCTATGGTTCTTTTACTATAACTTCACCCTGGCAAGTTGTATTTTGCTCAACCTGTAGATTTCTAGATGCAATACTGTTCCCATGACAGTGTGTTCATACTGTCTGGGTCATTGCAGATGTCACAGCTGCTTCTCACATCCTCGTCAAAATATTTGAGAGCCACAATTTGTAAGCAGTGATTACCAGTGTGGTGCAAAACAGAATTTGATTGGTTTATTACTAATATAAACATTTTTACTACTTTCCTCACTTTTTCATATCAAAGTATGTTGACTGTTTCAGAAAATTGAGGGTCCTAGCAGTGCTAAACAATGTGTACTGATGGTGGTCTGTCAACCTGTGATGTAGCACTTTTGCCCCTGTTCAATAATTGTAATACTAAATTAAAAATTGTGACCAATTTGTTTTTGCAGATGTCTTCATGGAACAGCCTGACAAGAAGTTAATGGCTTGTACTTGGTCCCTTACTACCGCTGCTTATGCAAGCTAATGCAGGAAATGGTGCAGCACAAGCAAACTGGCAAAGTGATGTGCACAGTCACAGAGAATGACAGGTTCATACAAGAATGTGTGTTGCTGACTTCAGCCTTACTGTGCAAGATTGGAGTGGTGCTCTTTGATTGTTACTTCACCAACTAGTTTGCCAGAGTACAGCAGCGACTGGCACAATTCAGTACTTTCTGCACTGTGAAGAAACAGCCCATGTAAGTGTTGATTTCTGTAGATTTCTGTCAGCTCTCATGTGCTCATCACTTTAAAATTTCATGCTTGGAATAATGTGTGTGGGACACATTTTTCTACTAGCTACGTTTCATAAGCACTATTACCACTCATGTAAAATTACCCCATGTGAAAATATATTAACCCCTTATTTCCTTTTATCATCCATCCCTTTTTTTAAAATATTGAACAGTAGGTTTGTGTATAGAAAAAAACCGCATCTGTTTATGGAAACAAAAATGCCAACTCATCAGCTAGTGCCAAGGGTATTTCAACACATTTTAGTCCACCACTGTTGGGGCATACTTCATTGAAGCACGGAAATACAGTATTTTTAAAAAAAACTGCAAATAAAGATTGGACAAAACTCTTTCTCCACTGGCGTCTTTGACAACCTCTCCGTGTCATCTCCCCATTCATATCTGCCATCCTATATCCTGACAACAGTTGAGCCACTATAATCCTGGGGTCTTGAGTGTCATTCCTCTCTTTCTAAGCACTTCCAATCTAACCTTCTGTCTTCCATGAGAATGGAACTTCTAGATCGTAAAGCTAGGAATAATTTTTTTCACTTTCAGTGCTGTAGCAGTACTTGAATGTCACCTGTGGGTAAATAGTGACATTCATTTTGTCTCCATGTAATTTTGTTGTTTTGATGAGAGTTTTCTTGTTGATACAGTTAATACTGTTATAATTAGAGTAATAAAACATTTTGCTGACCAGAGCTTAGTACCTCAGATCACTAGCTTCCTTCAAACATTTAATTCAAAAGTAAGGTATGCTTCTTCTTCTTCCTGTTGTACTTATTATGCTATTTTCCAGTGGCTAAGTTTTGTCCATGCAGCCAGAGCTCCCTCTCTTTGCACTCCTGTCACAGATAATATATATATTCTTTAGGCAGCGCTTTTTAGTCTTCTCCACTTTTGCTCTCTATGATCTGATCTTTGCAGATGCTGTGCAAGTGAATAACATGTCCAGTTAACTGTCCAATGGGCTTTACTATTGTTGATTTGTAAATTTCTGTAGTTTTCTTTCTTTTTATTTAAAATTTTGAAAAATTTACATAAATGACAAATCCATGGAAAACAGTGAAAATGGTGTATACAGAGGACACTCACCACAAACAGTGTTCTGTTATGTATCTTTGGTCATCGAGAAAGAAAGTATAATGGCATCTGCAAATGTTTGTATGCGGTGAACTGTGATGATCCATGGGTGTTTGGTAGTGGCTCTCAAAGTATAAAGAAGTGTAGAAATGGAGCTCTGTATTCATCCACACTTTCAATGTCCTGCCACAGCCACAGCTAGTGCCACTGTGAATGCTAGGGATGCGATTACTCATGCAGATTATTTCATCACTGTGTGACAATTGCCTCTACAGCTATTGGTCTGCATTGTAAGATTTAGACCCTTGGATATTCGCAGCTGTGCTGAAGATAGATTCCTTAAATTTTCACTATAGAAGACAAAATTCTATGAATAGCCATTTTTTCTGAGCTGTCAGAACAGTTTAATGCAAATGGAGAGGCTTTTCTGTCATGGATTGTTGATAGTGATGAATACTACGAGCAAAGCACAATACCTTTTACCATTTGGAAATACTTTCTCTTACAGAATACCAGCACGGGACCATACAACATAATGTAAATGTATGTAAAAAATAACACATATAGAATGCAATTATTGTGTTGAATGAAAGCAGCAGTTGGGAGAGGGCAGGGAAGGGGAAGTGGTAGCACAGTGCAAATTCTGGATGAGATGAGTGCTGTCTGGTGGAGTGTGCAGGGATCAGATGGAGGCATGAAAACTGCCAGGTGCAGCATAAGGAGGCTGTGGACAGTGGTGGTGGTGGTGGTGGTGGTGGTGGTGGTGGTGGTGGTGAGGGAGGGGGGGGGGCGGGGGGGAGGAGAAGTGGGAAAGGAGAGAAGAAAGGGAGGGAGAAGGCAGACAGTAGTGTTTTCAAACAGTGGAGATGAGGGGATGTAAATAGGGAGGATGTAGTAGTAGAAGAGGGTGTGGAAACTGTTTGGTGGTGCCTGTGAGGGCAGTAGGCTATTTACTGTCCTGGCACTACCCCATCCCCCCCGCCCCCCTCCCACACTGGGATTTCCACATCCTTTGTCCTAATGGGTCCTCCTTGTTCGTTCTGTCTTACCTTATTTGTGTGTCACACTCTACCAAGACTCACCTTTCATCATCCCTAGCTTCTCACTTTTTTCGTATCCCCACCCAGCCACTCTGCCCTATAGTCTTCTGATGCTGCACCTGGCAGTCTTTGTGACTCCCTCTACCCCCTGCAGGCTTTATCAGACAGAGCTCATCTCTCTCTCTCCACCGATACCTTGCTATCCTTTCCTTTACCGACCCCCTCCAATTTGCTGCCTCTGATCAACAGGATAGTTGCATTGCAATTCAAGCTGTCAGAGATTGCAGTCATGTGCATGTGGTGTGCTTGCTGGTGTGAATAAAAGTGTGTTTTTGTTCATGGAAAATGTCTTGGTCAAAAGTAGAAGTACAACAATATTTTTGTTCTGCTTATCTGTGATTCAATGAGGCATCTTTATGATCAGTGAAAATGTATCCTTTCGCTTCATCAAACTCAAGTTTCCATTATTTGGTAGATGTAGATGTGATGATTATTTTCTGCTGAAAATTGCAGCTTGGTACTTGTATACATAAAAATCTTAATACGTGATGCATAGGTATAAGATTAACATTACTCCATTAGTGTGCCACTATAGCCAATTTAACTGCTGTGTATTTAAGGATAAAGAAAGGTGAGAAATGTTACAATGTCTAAAGGAAAGCTTTCCCTCCATCTCTTTTAATTCAGTGTAGGAGAAAAAGCTTTTAAACAATAATATATATTGATAAAAACCCTAGTGTTCTTTGAAGATCACTTGCTTAAGTTCCACAAAATGAATGATTCCATTTTTTCTTTATATCATTGAAGAAAGTATCTTAGCAAGATTAACACATCTAAAAGAAATGTTAACCCTGACTTCTCCTTACTAATTTAGACAACCAGCATGAATGTGCCAATAACTGTGAAAAAAGTTGTATTTATAATAGGATAGATGGCAGATTTGCAGGTCGAAAACTCAGCAATGAGGTAACAATGGCACAAGATGTGACTGTAGCTGCGCACTCAAACTGCACCATCATCTGCTAGCTAGTGCTCCTGCAACAACAGTGGCCTGTACCACTCGGCTGTTTACAATTGTGACATTTCACGTTGATAATTTGAGCAACATTTCTGCAAAGATCTTAATTGAGTACTTCAAGAAAAATAGATAAATGTTGTAACAGCTAATAAAAAAAAATTGTTCCAAACCAGAGAATAAAATGTACAGAATTTGCAAGCACTCGGACAGTTCTGTGGCTACCCAGTAATAAAAGCCTTTTTCAAAGAGAACTGGTTTGAAGTGGAGCAATATTTATTGAAAAAATTATTCAGCACTTGAAATATTTGTATGATTCATTCGATTAATATTTCTGAAATGAACAGCAGATTACACATTATATTTAATTTTTGATTAAGGACCCATTATGGGAACTGCATGACCTGTTACATTGTTGCCAGAAGAATAGGAAACTTTTGTTTGGTCTGCAAGACTGAACCGTCAAGATACTGAACATCATCAAGTGCCTAAGCCAAACTTTTTGGAGAGTGGATGAGGCACAACTCTTCCAGATTTATTGGGTATCTTGCGTTCGTGGCTGGACTATGGGTACACGGAGTAGGCCTCTTCCTTTGAAAATCATTGACAAAGTCCACAATGAGGGGATTTGTCTAGCTATTGATGTTATAGGACCAGTCCGATACCAGATCTCTGTGCTGATCCAGTGGCAGCCCCTCGTGGTGCAACAAGCACATAGTTCCTCACACCTCCAACTTCATCGGCATATCATACTATTTCTAGTCACCCTGGAATGCTTTCCTGCAACTGTCCATGACCTGCAATGCTGTTGGGGATCTGTGTGGAACGTGTACTGTAGAGACTTTGTGTGGAGCATGTTGAACCTCGAATCCAGGGTTCTAAGCATCTACCACTCTGGATACTGCTGACATCCAACAACATTTTAGATTTAGTGCATAGCAGGATAATTTACACTTCTGCTTTGCTTTTAATGGGGTATTTTCTGCCATTTTATATGAGGACCACTAGTATGTAGCTGTCTTTGGAGGTGGATCCAAGCAGGGGCACTCTGTTGTTAACTCTGTTATTTACATAGATCCAACTGCCTCATGACTTTACTGTCTTTGATGTGAAATTATATGCCAATCTTGCGGTCTTTGGAGGAGGTGAGATGTTCTTTCATAGATGATTTTTTTTGCCTGTTCCAATTCTCTGAGTGCCTTTCACTGTCTCCAGTGTTTGTACACACCATATAAGGTAATTCAGAATATGCAGGATTCCAGCCTCAACTCAAACTACTGGGAAGGAGGGTTCATTCTGCTGGGTACCAGGGCACATGATTATTGTGTTGAACTAATTGGTATATCTAGCAGTGAGAGGACCCTTGATGTAGGCCACTTGTGGTGTGCAGATCACTGTGAACCACACATTATTGGACTGAGTTTTCCTACCAGCAGGCTGCAGCCAATTTGAAGAGGGATCTGCCTTCTCTTTATAGAAATTTCCAAATGAATGTGGCTCAAGATTTAAAGTTTTGTGAATTGTCCAACATTTTTCCCGAGAATTTAGGAAGGTGGCTTTAATGTGTAAACAGGTGGCTGCCTCACCAAAGTTTTTTGTAAGTTTAAACCAGTTCTCTTTGAAAAAGGCTTTTATTGCTGGGGAGCCACAGAACTGTCCAGAGTGCTTGCAAATTCTTTACATTTTATTCTCTGATTTGGATAAAGTGTTTTTGAGCACTTTATTTCTGATATAAATATTTTTACTACTTCCTTCACCTTCCCATCTGCATTTTGTTCAGCAACTACATATTTTCTTTTCCCCCTATGTTCTAGTTTTGTGTATAGCTAGTTTCCTTCTTTCTAATGTGTTTTAGAGTGTGTGATATAGAGTGACTGTGTGTTAATTTCAAGTTCACAAGTGTGCAACAATTTTAGAGTTTATTTGCACATAGATTTAATTACATGAGTGTAAGATTTCTGATGACCTCACCATTGAGTACACATAAGATACATGCATGCAGGTGTGTGCCCCTCCCCCCCCCACCCCACACACACACACACGTGCATGCGTGCGCTGTAAGTTCCCCAAGGCAGTTTTATTTTGCTTAATCTGTAGATTTTTAGATGCAGTGTTGTTCCAGAGACAGTGTGCTGCATACTGTCTAGGTCATTGCAGATGTCACAGATGCTGCTCAAATTCTTGTCAAAGTATTTGAGAGCCTCAATCTGTAAGCTGTGGTTACCAGTTGGGTTGTCAATTGTGGGGAAAGTACTAGTGACGTTTCGTCACTGTTTTTATGCCATAAGGTGGTTGAATGTTCCAATGCCATAGCCATTGTGAACACAAATATGTTTTCTTGTTACACATTTTAATAAATTATCTTCCCATATAGGACCATGTGTAACTTATCTGAGCTTGAAGCAATTTTCTAAGGTGTGTTGACACATTGAATGGTGTACACGAGCTGTGTTATCCTGGACACAATAGGAGACAGTTCACTCTGGAACAGCCGCGGTGGTCTCGCGGTTCTAGGCGCGCAGTCCGGAACCGTGCGACTGCTACGGTCGCAGGTTCGAATCCTGCCTCGGGCATGGATGTGTGTGATGTCCTTAGGTTAGTTAGATGTAAGTAGTTCTAAGTTCTAGGGGACTGATGACCACAGCAGTTGAGTCCCATAGTGCTCGGAGCCAGAGCCATCATTCTGGAACTGCACTAAGGGAATGGATTCATGTTGATCTCCATTACACAGGTTACTCTACATGTTGATCTACTTTAATTTGCAGGTGCAAGTGTGGTGCAAAACCATTTTGAGCACTTTATTTCTAATATAAATATTTTTACTACTTCCTTCACTTTTTCGTATAAAAGCATGTTGATTGTTTCAGCAAATTGTGGATGCTAGCAGTGCTAAACAATGTGTACTGGTGGTGGGCTGTCAGCTTGTGCTCTAGCAATTTTGCCACTGTTCATTAATTATAATGCTAATTATAATGCTAACTTAGATGCTGTGACCACTCTTGTTTTCCAGATGTCTCGTGGATCAGCCCAACAAGAAGTTTACATCTTGTACATCATCATTTATCATCATTGTTTTTGGAAGATAATGCAGGAATAGGTGCAGCAGAAGCTAATTTGCAAAGTGGTGTGTACAGTCACAGAGAATGACAGTTTCACATAGGAATGTGAGTAGCTGAATTCACCTTTACTGTACCACATTGAAGTAGTGATCAGTGACAGTAACTTCGCTAACTGGTTTCCTGGGGTACAGCTGCAACTGGCACAGTTCAATACTTCCTGCATTGTGGAGAAGTAGAGCGTGTAAGTGTAGCGTTCTGTAGATTACTGAGTCTGCTGTCATGTTTGCATCTTATTAAAATTTTGAGTGAGGTGACACATTTTTCTACTTGGTATATGTCGCACACTATTCTCACTAATGTCAAATTACCACATGTGAAGATACATTTATATTTTTGTATTGTTCACCATCCCTCTCTCATTTTTTTAATTTTTTTTATTTATTTTAATTTCAGATAGTAGCAAAATTCACAGAGAATACTCCATGAATTGGATTTTGTCTGTTTATGGCAACAAAAGGAATACTTACCAATCTGTGCCAAACATGTTTCAACTCATTTGTGACACCACACTTGGGCTCATACCTTATTGAGGCATTATACTCCAATACTTAAAAAAAAATTAACTACAAATAGGACAAAAACCTTTTTCTATTGTAGTCTTCGAGCACATCTGTGCCACCTCCCCAAACATATGTCACCGTATACCCTCACGACAAATGAGGCACTTTCCTCCTGGGCTCTGAGTATCATTCCTCCCTTTCTAAACTTCCCTGTCCTACACATTCTCTTCCTTTTGAATGTTACTAATAGATCCTAAAACTATTCTGTTGTTCTGCTGAATGAATCTTCCTTTTGATTGTTATAATTTCAGCAATATTACATTTTACTCAACAGAGAAGACTACCTGACATCACTAGCTTCCTTCAGATGTTTATATGTATTGGTAAGATCTTCTTCTTCTTCTTCTTCTTCTTCTTCTTCTTCACCACCACCACCACCACCACCACCACCACCACCACCACCACTTGCTTCCTCTTCCACTTCTTCTGCTACTTTCCAGTGGCTAAGTGTTGCCTCTGCAGCAAGAGATCGCTCTCTTCAGCACTCCTCTCACAGATCATATTTTTAGTTAGGATTTTTTTAGTTATCTCCACATTTCCCTGTCTATGATCTGATCTTTGCAAATGTTTTGTAAACCAGTGTCATGTCTAATTAAGTGTGCAGTGAGCTTTACTTTGTGTAGGTTTACAACATTCTGTAGTCCTTTCTTTCCAGTATCTTGAAGAACAATCTCCTCTGTGTTTCTCTCATCCCAACAAGTTCATGTATGTCTCCAGTTTCACAGCTTTGTGGCAAGATTTCTTGTGCCTCAATAATATCCAGGTTGTACATTTGTGTGGGGACACTCTGTACAGAGGGCTTTATTAGGAATGTTCTCATACTGTGGAAGCTGTACAAGCTGCAAATTTGTATGCTGGACACTCTGTACAAGGGTCTTTATATGAACAACTATTGTGTTGTTATTTCTGTGTACAACATTAAATCTTGACACAATTGGTAAGGTTTTAATTTCAGACTTTCAGAGTGTTTCCCATTTGTAGGTGTTAGTCAGAAAAAGACCTCTTCCAAATTTATTTTTGAGTATGGGGTCAGAAATGATTACCTGTCATAAATTTTCACAGAGGAGAGATTACAGGTGTGGATGATATGGTTCTTACACAGACAATCTCAACAATATGAATTATGTGGTGAAAGAACTGCAGCTCTGCTTGTCAAAGAATGACATGTGGATTGCTACATATAATATTGTTATATTTAGCTTCATATTCTCAATACTATGGGTGCCAGTTCTTTCAGAGCTACTACACTAGGTTAAAAGAACATGCTGGTGTGTCTGGAAAGGATATCTTGTATATTTTCCTTAAAGTTCTTATAATTTTCATGCACTCTTGCTTTTTACATAAATAAAACAGAGTGAAGTGAGAAATAGATGCCTCGAGAAGGTTGCCTGATATCTAGTGTAAACAAAGAGGGGGAGCTGCTGGAGAAATGTGGCCACAAGTGAGAGTTCTCCCTTCTGGAGTAGTTCACCCACCAGGAGATACTGGAGCAGTTAGCAGCCAGGTGAGGCTGCACTCTTCCAATATATCTCTAACTGATAAAATGAAGTGTTACAGCAATAGTAGTGAGGCATGTACTTCTACCACAATTGTATGAGGGTTATTAAAAGATTAAAAAATTCCTCTGCCCAAAATGGTGCCCATATCCCCCACCCCTGCTGCCACCATTGACAATTGTTTCTTGTAATTTTAAGTTTCTTCTGCACTTATTTTAAGTTTTGAGAAACTCGGACAGATGGCAGAAGTGTAGAAAACGAAAAAGGAGACATACAGAAAACTATCACTACAAACAACTTTCCGTTACTGTATCCTAGGTCATTGAGAAAGGAGAAATAATATCTATAATTGTTTGTGGGATCTGCATAGTAATGATCCAGTTGATAGTACTCCTAGGTGATTGGTATAGTCTTTCTCTGGAACTGCACTAAGACAGAGGATTCAGTTTGATCACCATACACAGGTTACTGTACATGTTGATATTTACTTTAATTCACAGGTGCATGTGTGGTGCAAAATAATTTTGAGCAGTTCATTTCTTACAATAATAATTTTACTATTTCCCTCACTTTTCTGTATCAATGTATGTTGATTGTTTCAGCAAATTGAGGGTGCTAAAAGTGTAAAATAATGCGTACTGATGGTGGGCTATCAGCTTGTGCTGTAGCACTTTTGCCTCTGTTCATCAATTGTAACACAGAGTTAAAAATTGTGACCACTTTGGTTTTTGCAGATGTCTTCATGGAAAAGCCCAACAACAAGTTTGTCTTTGACATCACCCCTTCTTGCCTTTGCAAGCTAATGCAGGGAATGGTGTAGCATAAGCAAATTTGCAAAGTGGTGCATGCAGTCGTGGAGACTGACAGGTTCACACAGGAATATGAGTAGTTAACTTCAGGTTAACAGTGCCAGATTGAAGTGATGATTTGAGATACTAACTTCCTTAACTGGATTGGTGGAGTGCAGCAGCAGCTGGCACAGTTCAATACTTCCTGCATTGTGGAGAAACAGCCCGTGGAAGTATGGACGTCTGTAGATTACCATGTAAGCTGCCATGTGTTCATCACATTAAAATATTCATTTTGTGGACATAATTTTCTACTTGGTACATTTCATAGACACTAGGCCCAAACATGTCAAATTACCACATATGCAAAAATATATTTAACATTTTTTTCTTTGTGGCATCATTCATCTTTCTTTTTTTATTAATTTATGAACCTTGAACAGTAGCATTATTTACAGAAAAAATCTGCATTAATTGGATTTTGTCTGTTTATAGGAACTAAAGGAAAACTCACCAGATTGTGCCAAAAATGTTTCACCACATTTGTGGCACCTTACTTGGGGTCACACCTTATTGGGCTACGAAAATAATATATTTATAAAAAATCGCAACTAGAGATTGCACAAAACACTTTTTCCATTGCAGTCTTCGACCACCTCTCTGTGTGACCTCCCCATTCGTGTGTGACCTCCTATATCCGCACAAGAGGTGCGTCACTCTCATCGTGGGCTCTGAGGGTATTCCTCCCTTTCTAAACTTCAACTTACGTTTCTGTCTTTCTTATGGATGTTACTAATAGCTCCTAAATAGAGGAATAATATCTTCACTTTCAATCACCTCCTATAGGTAAATAGTGACAGCTGGCAGCCTTTCTGTCTCCTTGTAATTTAGTTCTTTTGATGACTGCATTTCCCCTTTGATACAGTCAATATTGTTACAATCTGAGTAATAATATATTTTGCTCAACAGAACTTGGCATCTCACATCACTATCTTCTTTCAAACATTAGATATTTTATCCTTTGATCATGGAGAAATAAATAGTAGTAACATCCTTAAATTTTTATTTGCACTGCATAATAATGATACAGGTTGTAGTATACTTGGATGCTTGTTATGTTCTCACAAAGCATCAAGAAGTGGAGAAACTGGGCTGTGTAACCAGGCACATTGAGGATGTCCTGTCACAGCCACGATTCTGACACTGCGGATAGTATTGATGCCATTACTAATGCAGGTTGTTGCATCACTACTTGACAATTGATTCTACAGCTATTGGTGGGCACTGGAAGTGTGTGTGTGTGCAGTGATCAATACCCTTCTACATTCAAAGCTGTGCTGAAGATAAATTCCATAAATGCTCACGACAGGTGACAAAATTCAAAGAACAGCCATTTTATCTGAACTGTAGGAGCAGTTAGTGGCAAATAGGTAGGTCTTCCTATCATTGATTAATGTTGGTGATGAACCCAATGAGCAGAGGACGTTAGCATTTACCAATAGAAAATAGTTGCTGTACAGAATACTGGCACTTTTGCAGTGAGCAAAAATTATAGGAAAATTAGTTAATGAACAGACTTCAGAAATAGCTAAAGGTAGACATCACACACACATAACTGCGACCTCTGGCAGTTTGTTCCAGGCTGCATCTGTTGTGTTAAATGAAAGCAGCAGTTTGGTGAGGGCAGAGAAGGGAAAGTGGTAGCATAATACATATTGTGGAAAAAATGAGTGCTGTCTGATGGAGTGTGCAGGGATCAGATGGAGGATGAAGACTGCCATTTACAGGATTGTCCAGCTTTGGGACAGGGAGGTGTGTAGGGGGCAAGGAGCATGAAAGGAGAGAAGCAAGGAAGGGAAAAGTCAGACAGTTCTGTCGGCACACGGTGAAGGTGGGAGTATGTAAATGTGGAGAATGTGGTTGAAGAGGGTGTGGTTAGTGTCGGTTGAAACCTGTGAGAACAGCATTGAACTTACCATCTCCTCCGTGTTTGTACTTTCAATGTGGGCCATACCAGCCAACACACCACTCACCTTTCCCCTTCCCTCCTCCTGTCTTTTTCTGTGCCCCATCCCCCCACCCAGCCCTAGAAAGCTGCACCTGGCAGTCTTCGTGCCTCCCTCTAGTCCCTACATGCTCTGTCAGGCAGAGTTCGTCTCTCCCTCAGTGCGTACCTTATTATTGTTTTTCTTCCTGTGCCACCTGCATATTTCTGCCTCTGTTCAATGTGACAGTTGCATTCCAGTTCGATGTGCCAGAGATGGCAGTCGTGTACAAGAGGTGTGCTTGTAGTTATGAATGAAAGTGCGTGTTTTTTTTTCTGAGGAATGTTTTGGCTGAAAGTATAATCATAACAAATTTTACCTTGTGCTTCTCTGCAATGCAGCGAGTCATCTTTACAATGAGTAAAAATGTATCCTTTTGCATCTCCTACCTTGAGTTTCCATTATTGGGTATATGTATATGTGATAATTATTTTCTGCTGAAAATGAGAATCCTAATACATAAAATTTGGTAATAGGATTAACATTACTCCACTAGTTTGTCATTGTAGCCAGTTTAACTGCTGTATATTTAGGGACAAAGGAAAGTGAGAAACGTTACAATGTTGAAGGGAAAACTTTCCCTCAGTGTGTTCTAACTCAGTGTAGGAGAAAGAAGCATCCTAAAAATAATTGTCATGTTTACTCATATAAATGCTGGGGTCCTGTGGAGATCACTTAAGCATTGGACAAAATAAATGTTACCATTTTTTCTTCATATCATTCAAGAAAGTTCATAGTAAGTTTACCTCGTCTAAAAGAAATACTAATCCTCACTTCCACTTACTAATTTAGATAGACAATATGAATGTCCCACCAAAAGTTAAAAAGGCTGTATTTATCATAGGCTGGAGATATGAAATTTTGATGAAGTAACATATGCTTCATCCTTTGAAGGAAATGCTAGTTGGAAACTATTAACAGAATATAATAGTTGGAAACTATTAACTCTAACTGTGTTGATCATCGATATTTTTACCAATTGCAGCTGTCACCAAAACTATCATAATAACACAACATAAATCCATCTATCCTAATATTAAATATCATCCCAGGAGCTCACAACTCTTTTACGAGCATGTCCTTGGATATCATGCAGCCCCAGCCTTTCCAGCATTACTTCAGTTCTGTTCTGCATGATTTTACTTCCACTATCTATTTCTCTCTTTCTCCCTCTGCCACTCCAATGAATGGTTTTCTTGGTGTTGACCTTGCATAGAGTGCTATGTAGCTTTGTGCCTTCCATCTATGCATCCTTCTCTTTGATACAGTAATACACCCAAAACCAAGAAAAGTGGCCATCCACTTGGGCGAGGGTCTCTGTTCATGTCAGGATGGTATCAGGTGGACATCGTGCATGTTCTTCTTACACAAAAATTGAGAAATGCAAGGATTTGTGGAAATTGTGGGCTTTATTCCCAAAAACTATCATGAAGGGATACAATGTTCATGAAAACTGGCTATGGCAGTGGAGTGAACCGCACATGGTACTGAAAGAGCATTTGACCCTCAATAGGAAGGACTGGCAGACATGTCCAGAGAATAAAGAACCTGGCACACAAGGGAGTGACCCACTGTTGTGGCTCTACCATGCCAACCATCTCGCATACCCCAAGTGTTGGCACCTGTTCCTCCTATTGGTAGGTTTCAGGCAGAATGTTTGCATCTCTCGCTCAGCAATATCATGGAGGCAGCCCTAGATCAACGTAATAGCATGGGAACCAGCTACAAGTACGCAGTAGTAGTTTACATAACAGCTCACCCCTACTGCCTGAGGCTAATTTAAAATGATGGAAGTAGAATACAATAAAAGTTTTTACTATCACTGTCCATTAAAAATGAAGAAAGACTTAGTTATCATCCAGGTCTATATGCCAACAAGTAATCATTCAGATGAAGTAGTAGAAGAAGGTTATGAGAAGATAGAAAACTTAGCAGAGAGAGAGAGAGAGAGAGAGAGAGAGAGAGAGAGAGAGAGAGAGAGAGAGAGAGAGAGAGAGAGAGAGAGAGAGAGGAGAAGAAGAAATGCATGTATTGTTGTAATGGGTGATTGGAATGCAGTAGTTGGTTAAGGTACAGAAGGAAAAGCTCTGGGAAAATTTGGACTGGGAGAAAGAAATGAGAGAGGGCAAAGGTTGTTGGAATATTGCAATGAAAATTTCATGGTAGTTGGAAATACTCTATTTGATAATGAGAAAAGATGATGGTATACTAGGATATCTCGATTTGACAACAAAAGATATCAGATTGATTAAATAATGATACACCAAAGATACCAAAATTGCCTAAAGAGTGTCAAAAGTTATCCAGGGGCATATATTCATTCAGATCATATATTAGTAGTAGCTGAGGTACTAGTTAAATTGAAAAGAATCTAGAAAGGACAGGAGAGAGAGCACATTAACTTTGAGAAACTGAAAGACAAAGGCAATCGTGAAATATTAGTGTGTGGATATTGTGAAATTATGTTGCAAGGACAGGAAACAGAATGCACAGAAGGAAGGCAGGATCATTTTAAAAATGGAATCAAAAAGGCAGTTTGGAGTCAAGGTGAGGAATAAAGTAAAGTAAACATGGGTAACATCAGCTATGATACCCAACATGGGTGACTGCAGGATATGGAAAACTGTAACACAGAGGAAGGGAAGTGCAATTACAGGAGGTTAAATAGTGGATTAAGATGGGAGACACAAAAAGCAAAGCAGAAATGGCTGACAGAAAAATGTGACATGATAACAAAGAAAAATATGATCTGACGTACAAAGAAGTGATGGATTTGACATTAAGGGAAAAGAGAAACAACAATGGACTAAAGGAATTAGAGGCAAGAGACATTAAAATAGTGAGTGAAACCAAGAAATAATGAAAAGATGGGAAGACTATATCGAATGGATATATGCTGTAGACAGCCGACCAAATGAACAAGAGCTTGGGATAGAAGAAGAGAATAAAAATGCAAATGATGAGAAAGGGAATGCAATACTAACTAGTGAGATTGAAGCATTTATGAAGGGGATGAAAAATGGAAAGTCAATGGGAACTGATGAGATTCCTGCAGAACTGTTAGTTATTGGAGGAAGAAGGGAAAAGGGAGTTGACTGAATTGTGTAATCAAATATACATGACAGGAAAATGGCCAAAGGACTTTACAAAAAGTATCTTAATACCTATAGAAAAGGAAAAGAACAGCAAAAAGTGAGAGGAGCATAGAACTGCGAGCCTGATATTGCCTGCAGCCAGAGTCTTGCTGAGGATGCTCAACAGAAGGCTGTATGGAAAGTTGAATTGTGTAATAGTAGATGAACAATTTGGTTTCAGGTGAGGAGTGGGAACTAAAGATGCCATTTGGCTACTGACAGTGGTAGGGGAGAGGTACACTGAGAAGAAAAGGAAGGTGTATGTTGTGTTCATTGATCTTAAGAAGGCTTTTGACTGTGTCAGATGTGACAAACTGATGGGAATCCTAAGGAAACATGGAATTGACTGAAGGGATAGACAGCTAATTAGAACATTAATATTTACTAACAAAGAGATAGAGGGGCTGGCCAGTACTTACCTCAGCTCAGTACAGCCGATAGATACACATAAAACAGAACTGAAAATTTACATTCCTAGCTTTCGGAACTTTGTTCCTTCATCAGGGAGGAGAGAGGGGAAAAAAGGGAAGAAGGGAAAGTGGATTCAGTTACTCACAACCCAGGTTATGAAGCAACAGGGAAAGGGTTTACTTTCTGTTCTGTTCTGTTCTGTTTTATGTGTATCTTTCGGCTGTACTGAGCTGAGGTAAGTACTGGCCAGCCCCTCTATCTCTTTGTTAGTATTTGTTTCACATCTTATATGAGATTTTCCATTAATCATTAACATTAATATTTAAACCAGGGAGAAAGAGTAAGAATAGGAGGTGTGATGAGTGAAGAAAATGAACTGTGAAGAGGTGTAAGACAAGATTTTTGTTTATCACCAACGCTGTTCCAAATCCATCTGGAGGAAATCATCAATGAAAGTTTTGATGGAAGTAGAGGAGTTTGTGTAGGGTCAGAGACTGGACTGTATAAGATTTGCAGATGGCATGGCTGTGATGGTAGAGAGTGCAAGAGAGGCGGAACAAATGTTAGATGATCTGAAAACAAAATTAGAAGAATATAGAATGAAGATTAACAAGAAGAAAATGAAAACCATGGTAACTGGAGGAAAGAGGAGAAAATGCCATATGAAAATAGGGGGAGAGAAAATAGAGCAAGTGAATAATTTCAATTACTTGGAAAGTGTAATAATGGATTATATGTATTGCTCAACAGACTTAGGATAAGAATTGCAGTGGCAAAAGGAGGATTCAAGAGGAAACAGAAATTACTTTGTGGACCACTAAACAAAGATCTGAGGAAAAGACTTGCCAAGTGTTACATCTGGAGCGTTGCACTGTATAGTGCGGAGACTTGGACATTGTGGAAGGAAGATGAAAGAAGATTGGAGGCACTAGAGATGCGGATATGGAGCAGAATGGAAAAAGTGAAATGGGAAGACCAAGTAAGGAATGAAGAAATATTAAGAAGAGCTGGAAAAGAAAGTAACATGCTGAAAGTTATTAGAAAGAGAAAACGGAGCTGGATTGGACATTGATTGAGAAGGGACTGTTTATTGATAGAAGGAATAGTAGGAGTGGTGGTTGGAAAAAGGGGAAGAGGAAAAGGAAGATATCAATATCTGAGGAGACAAATATTCAGGAATGGAAAGACAGGCTATGAACAGACGAAAGTGGAAGAGGCTTAACCCATGACAAGACCTGCCATAAGGCAGAACACCATACCATACTATAACGACTACGACTACTACTACTACTACTACTACTACTACTACTACTATTGTTGATGTCTTATGGCAAGACCTGAGTAAGAGATATGGATCACTGCAACAAGAGAGGAGTGATACCTCAGTATAACGTGGCTGGAAAAGAATGTGATCGTTCTGGTACTGCCAGAGAGCTTAGTCCTGAGGAATTTGGCTAGCTTCTCGCAGAAGAAAGAAATGCAGAATAGGGCTGACAACACAGTAATAGAGTAAGTTATGAAAGTGGGAGGGTCACAAAATTATCTGCAGCAGTATGTGCCCATGGGAGTCTACTGGCAATTCCAACAGAATGGATGCACATGCACCATGCCCCATCAGTAGTATAAATAACAATATCATCAGTATCGATCCAAGCATACTCTGTCCACCATAGACATCAATAGATGTCCAGTCTCGCATTCATCAATTGATAATTTGATTCGGAATTTCCGTTCGCCTAAGGGTGCAGTAGCATGCCCATTAACTGAGTTTTTTTCAAGTCGGTGTGCCTTATTTTAGCATACACAATAGGGCAGTGACATCACTGAGACAGTGGTTCTGAAAATATTTTAGTGCAGGTAATCACTACCAGTTCTCATCGGCTAATCTTTTCCTATCTCCCTTTTACAGTAATTGCTACTGTACCTATTCCTCATATGGTGTGTTTGGGTTTGGCACAAAAAGCATATGTGCACGCTGCAAATAATTATTTACAATATTTAGATGAGGAGGCATGTCCTCAGATGTGGAATGTTTTCCCCAAGAGCTGTTTTCAAATGAGCAAAGTTACAATAATGTTAATTACCTATATTTGCTACTTCTCAGTAGCTCAGTTTGAGCACCCTCTAATTGAATTGAGCATTTCTATACGTGATACAATAGAATAAAAATAAAATGTACTTCAAAGTGGGGAGGCAAGCTCAGAGAGAGGAGGTAGACTGTCACATAAAATACATAATAAAATGAAAGTACGTGCAGGTAGAGCTCCAAAATGTTACACTAAACATAATAAACGTTTGACATATAGTTTCAGTAGTAGTCAGATTAGGGGCTGTTGTGATAACTTTCTTCTCTTTATCTGTGCTGTCATTTTCTTCTGCTTATTGGTTGGCATATTTCACATGAAAGTAATGAGCAATGTGTGCCTAGCTGTTCTCCATATTCCTTAAGGTGCTCATCACACCGAGCAAACAATGCTCCACACTGCATAAGCAGCTTGCTAAAGGTGGCTAAACAGGCAAACATAACTAAGTCTTGCCCTCAGTGTTATTCACAGCACAAATGCCAAGACTGCCCCTCCCGAAAAGCTCAGTGTTATGCTTGTGGCAAGAAAGGACATGGGCAATCTCTATGTTTGCAATGGAACAAATATAAGAATTTGGCCCATTCACAAAAATCTAGTCACAAGTAATCGATGCAGTGCATTCAAAACCTGCTGCAGGCATCAGCAAAACTATCAAGCAAACACTTACTTCAGTGCTACACCAGACCAACAAACTTTTTGTTCATTTACATCTTATTGATAAACGTGTGAAATTTCAGTTGGACATGGTTGCTTGTGTTACATTGCTGAATTGTAACATGAACTGTTAGGCTCTCCATGCCTATCTGAAACTAGCATGCACCTAACAGCTTATAATGGACAAGACCTTCCCATTCTTGGAAAATGTACTTTGCCTGCCATTTATCGCTCACATATGGGAACTGTGACTTTCACTGTTCTACAATTGAGTGAATGTGAGAACATATTTGTCCTTGATTTGTTTTATTTGTTTGGCTTTAAAATTCAGGAGAATTTGAAGTCACTGGCTGTATTCAATGCAAAAGACAGTGTAGCTAGCTTGTTGAAAGAATTCCCTGAACTCTATTCTGAAGGATTAGGCAAGGCTAACAATTTTGTTGGACATATTACTATAAAAGACAATGCTCAGCTGAAATTTTTCCAGGACAGATCTGTTCCCATTGCATTACACGACTATATGGCTGCTGAACTTGAAGAATTAAAAGATTGCTGAGGTATGGTGCCCATACATGCTAGTCTGTGGGCAAGTCCACTGGTTTTGATCCCCAAACCTTCAGGTCACATTCGCCTCATTGTTGACTTTAAGTCTACCATCAACCAACAAACTGTGACTGATATTTATTCATTGCCACAAGCAGAGGATCTCGTGGACAGATTTGGCACTGGTCGCTACTTTTCAGAAACTGATCTGCATGATACGTATCTTCAAATACTGCTTGATGAAGAATCTCAATAGGTGTGTGTAGTGAATACACATTTGGGTCTATTTAAATATATACATTTGCCTTTTGGCAGTGCTTCTGGACCCACCATTTCCAATGGTATTTAGAACAGCTGACTGCACAAGTGCCAAACTGTTGAAACTAATTTGGACAGCAATATTGTAGCACACCTGAAGAACACATTGCAAATTTGCGTGGTATGTTTCATGTGTTATCTGATGCAAGACTAAAGTGTAGACTGGACAAGTGCAATTTTTTTTTTTAAATCCTGAGTTACAACATCTTGGTCATGTCATAAACAGTCAAGATGTATATCCTCTTGAGCCGCATTTGTTAGCCCTACAAGATTTGCCAGTTCCTCCCAATGTCACAGAATTGCAATCAGTCTTAGGGAAAATGAACTATTTTATTCAGATCATACAGACTGCTGCACATATCGCCACACTATTGCATTGCAAGAATGTCCCCTTTGTTTGCACAGATGAGTACCATGTAACTTTTGAAAAACTTAGATACATTGCTCAGTGAACGATGCTTAGCTCACTTTGATCCTGACAAACCAGTTGTATTGCAAGTTGATGCTTCCTCTTACGGAACAGGTGCAGTGCTTTCACATCAAAGGTGTTGTCCAAAGCTCAGTGTAACTATTCACAAACCAAGAAAGAGGCTTTGAGTATTGGGTGTGGTGTCAACCAAATTCCACCATTATTGGCATGCAGAAAATTCTTCTTGGTAATTTATCACAAGCCTTTGCAGTCCTTGTTTCATCTGACAAAACAAGCTCCTGTATGAACTGCCCAAAAATTGCAAGAATCAGTTCACACCACATGATATTCTGTTTCACAGTTTTTAGTGGCTGCATACTGTGGGAATGAGGCGAGGTCATCCATCGACTTGGTACTTGCATGTGTTTCCTTTCGGGTCCAAACGGTTTGCAGTGCCAACATCAGAATCAACTTTGCCACTATCATGTGCACAATGATATTTCTGTGTCTCTTCTCCCAGATTCACACAATGGCCACCAGAGGGTGTCATCAGGACACTGCAGGAAAACCGCCATGGAGGCGAAGCCTTCACCTCCTCTGCCACTTTTTGTGTTTACTATAGAGCTGAAGATTAGATGGGTAGACCCCATTACTAATGAGGGGGTATTGAATAGAATTGGGGAGAAGAGGAGTTTGTGGCACAACTTGACTTAAAGGTGGGATTGGTTGGTAGGACATGTTCTGAGGCATCAAGGGATCATCAATTTCGTACTGGAGAGCAGTGTGGACGGTAAAAATTGTAGAGGGAGACCAAGAGATGAATACACTGAGCAGATTCAAAAGGATGTGCACTGCAGTAGGTACTGGGAGATGAAGAAGCTTGCACAGGATAGAATAGCATGGAGAGGTGCATCAAACCAGTCTCAGGACTGAAGACAACAACAACAACAACAACAACAACAGCAATAGAGCTGGGCCCATCCACACTGCAGAAGTCAATGTCCTCCCTCTCCAGTTATTGTCCTCCAGAGTTGGACGAGTACTCCTCTGGTGGACATTTCTGCCTGAGTGAAGGACGGATGGCAGGGTACGACTGGAAGCTTGACATCCCTTGCAGTCACAGCTTCTGGTCCAGTACTGCATCCTCCCCCACCATTGTTGCACCCTCTTACATGACGATGGTTCTTCGCTTTCATGTGGTGGGGGTGTAACATAAAGTGCCGGCATGTTGGTCTGGAATGTAACAACAGAGAAGGTTGTGAGACAGGCGTGGCACCTATACAAAGAGAATATAAGTGCTGCTCCAGCTAGCTTTGGCTGCACTAGAAGAGCTGCACAAGAAGATGAGCTGTGATCCAAAGATACAGCTGTGATTTAGTATATATTTAAGGACACTGATTATTTGCATGTCACCAATTGATTGTGGCATTTCATTGTGAAAAGGGAAAGTTAAGTATTGTCAACCTAGTAACCCTATAGTAGAAGAGCGGGCAGGATCCCACAAACAAGAAATACATACTCAGCAGAATTCAGATGAAACCTGTCATGATAGTTTGACATCAAACCATCAGTACTAAAATCAAGTATCATCCCAGGGGCTCACAGCTCTTTAGCGAGCATGTCCTTGTATACAAATTGTTGTCAACCTTTGCAGCATTACTTCATTTCTGTGCTTCATGCTTTCACTTCCACTATCTGTTTCTCCCTCTGCAACTACATTGGATGGTTTTCTTGGTGCCGAGCCTGCTTTGACCTGGTGTATGATATAGCTTTGAATTATAACTTCTGGCATATTCTACAACATATCATCAAATAAATAAATATGTGGCTCCATTGCTGTGTTTCACCTGCCACCAATTTTCAAAATTTCCAGAACTTTGGATTGTGCAGGCACCCAATCCATAGTGTTCTGTACCTTATGTCTTCCATCTCTACCTTCTTCCCTTTCATGCAGTCATACACCTTTAATCCCAGCACTGTAGCCATCCCATTGTGGAGGTGGGGGTCAGAAAGTACCTGCACAGTGAATGCAGGGATCACACTGTTGGTGCCTGAGCTGGAAACTCCCCATGCTTGCCAAGGAGTGTGTGCTATGCATGACTGGGGCGTCCGACTCCAAGCAAAGGATTACTGACATGGCAACCATTGCTGAGTCTGGGTGGCACAAATGGGGATAGGCCCCATTCAGAGTTGCTGGCATCATGACAGATCAGCCACAAATGAAGTGGGTGAAGTTCTCCCCCAATGGTGTCTTAGGGCCCCAACAGTCTCTGTGAAAGAACAGTCCCCTTTCAATGCAGAGAGGTGCAACCCCAAAATCTTCCCTTCCCTACCTACACTGTGGGAGGAGCACAGGGCTAAGAGCAAGCAGAGGAATTCTCACTGCAACATTTGGTCTGTACAACGACTGATAGTGATTCTATCTTGGCAAAAAAGCACTTGTTTTCAGTAATACGGACCCCAGCCCTTCTCAAAAACCAGGGATATTAAAATAATGCTGCCTATGACAGGGTTTGAGGCCAGGACTGCAACTATGTCCTAGGCACTCTGTGTAACAAACTTCTGTCTCTTAAAACACCTCTTTGGAGGCTGTTGCTTTCTGGTTACAGTCATTTCAGAATATTGCCATCTGCAATGTTTATCTCCCTCCCAATGGTGAAGTGCTTCAGAACATACTGTTTGCATTGGTATCTTGGCTCCCCCACCTATGCGGGTCTTGGGTGATTTCAATGCCAACATTTTGTGGGGTGGAACATTGGTAACTAGCCATGGTAAAGACTTCTAAAACTTACTGGTACAACTTGACCATTACTTCTTAAATAATGGTAGCCTAACACACTTCACTGTGGCACACAAACCTTCTCAGCCACAGACCTTCCCATTTGCATCCCTTGTATTCACCCATCCATCCACTGGAGGCTG
Source organism: Schistocerca serialis cubense (assembly GCF_023864345.2). NCBI lineage: Eukaryota > Metazoa > Arthropoda > Insecta > Orthoptera > Acrididae > Schistocerca > Schistocerca serialis. The sequence continues at coordinate 5,804,331 of NW_026047573.1, forward strand.
CACAGTGACCTAGTGACCACTTTGAAATCTTCCTGTCCCTTGCTCAGTGTCACTCCCCTGTACGCATGCCCAGACGGGCTCTCAACAGTGCTGTTTGGGATGTTTTCACCTCTGCTGTTGACATTGGCTCCCTGCTGCATGGAGATGTTGGTGAGGGAGTCCAGCATACAACTACAGTCATTCTTTCAACAGCTGATTTAGCCATCCACTGTTCGTCAGTCCTGCCCCAACTAAAGACAGTACTTTGGTGGTCCTCAGAAATCACAGAGGCCATTACACTGCAGGCAGGTACTCGGAAACCATAAGTTCAATGGAACAGTGCATTGCCTCTAAGTGTCTCCATACCTGGGTCCACCACCTAATGAAAAGACGAAAGTGAGAATGCTGGGAACGCTATGTTTCTACTATTGGACCATGTATCTCTCCTCTGCAGGTTTGGGCTAAGATCAGACATCTCTGGATATAAGATACATGCAGGTACACTTGGAATTACCTTGAATGGTTCTGAATACTGTACCAACCTAGATGCCATCACCAAACATTTTGCTGTGCACTATGCTCAAGCATCAGAGTCTGAGAATTACCAACCTGTCTTTTGTGTTGGAGCAAAACCAATTACCTTTTACTACACCCGGAGCTATATAATGCTGCATTGAGAGTGGTAATTCATCCGTGTCCTCTGTCACGCCACTGATACAGCCCAGCCCTGAATCGTATCCATACCGTATTGACTCGAATCTAAGCCGCACTTTTTTTCCGGTTTTTGTAATCCAAAAAAACGCCTGCGGCCTAGAATTGAGTGCAAAGTAAGCTGAAGTTCTGAAAAATGTTGGTAGGTGCCGCCACAACCAAAAGACTGTTTGGGATGTTTGACAATATGGCCAATTCTACATTCTGACTTTTTTCCTATCTGTGAGAAGAGATGGTTCCTTATAGGAACTTTTATGAATTGTGAATCACATGCAGTATTCTCATCACCATAAGAATAATATGAATATAAACATTTTGCCGTGTATTTTTTTGTGTTTGCTGCTAACTTATTTAAATCCGGTCTGCCTAATAAACTACGAAACTAGAGTGAGACAACAGCAAACACGGAAGAATATACATATCGTGTCATGTTCACATTCGTATTATTCTTATGCCTAATAGTGACACAGTCATAAATGAAGCATGGCAATTGACTAGATTGTTAAACCTAAGATGACTCTAATTTCAGTGCAGAATGTAATGTACTAAAGAGGTGTCTGCAAAGATTTTCAAACAGAGAAAAATTTTCACCACACTCTCGTTCAAAACATCTTCTATCATACGCTGTATATTATTTGGTTCTTGTTGATCATTGTCAAAGAAAGCAGCAGTGTAAGTGACAACAAATCAGTCTCTTGCCATTGTTTTGCTAATGAGACGATTCCTCTCTCTTTTTTTTAAAAAAATTGTATGCGGCAGTAGCGTGCACAAAAGCAAGTCATGCCACGAGCGGCAATAGGTTTAAACACTCATTATCAGAATACAATGCATGGCACAGTAAAGTAATGCATTTTCAGCTTAGAGTGACATAAACACCTATAACAAAGAGAACGGCACTTATCAGATCAAAGAAAAATAAGCAATCAATTCAAATCAGACGAAGTACGCGAAAAAGGAAGGGTACCCATATAAATACGGATGGAGCACTTGATGCTTAGCAATGGCTACTTGGTAAAGCTGAACTGCTAAGATTATGACTCAAACCAAACTACTGTAGGTATATCGTCATTCATTCGACCTAAATTGTCTCATATTACAATGGACCATATTTATTACGATTTGGGGGGCAGCCTAAAACTTTTCTCTCTCCTTGAATTTCAAGTCTCAAATTTCAGGTGCGGCTTAGATTTGGGAAAAATTTTTTGCTTAATTTCAAGTCTCATTTTTCAGGTGTGGCTTAGATTCGAGTAAATACGGTAACTAGATGATCAGGAACCTACCAAATGGTCAACCATGCATCCTTGCCAGCTTTAATTGCATCTTGAGTGTGGGCATGTACCCATCAAAATGGCGAGAGAGCATCCTTTTCCCAGTGCTGAAACTGTTTAAGCAGCCTCTAGAGACTGACAGTTATTACCCAATAAGTCTCACCATTGTTCTCTGTAAGTGGCTAGAATGCATGGTGAGCTGGCAGCTGTGTTCGCTCCATGTGTTTTACGATATTTCGCCTCTTTTCCAGGGTGGCTTTTTGCCAAGGCCATTTCACTATTGATAATCTCATTTACCTGGAGTCTGTCATCTGAACAGCTTTTGCCTGATTTCAACACATTAAAGCTGTCTTCTTCAACCTGCAAAGGCTTATGACACCACATCCTTGCTACCTTACATGACTAGGATCTCCAGGCTTCACTCCCAATTTTCATCCAGAACTTCCTTTCTTAACTTATGTTTTGGGTTTGTGTTGGTACTTCCCACAGTATCCCCTATACCAAAGAAAATGGGATCATTCAGGACTGTGTACTGAGTCTCCCTCTCTTTCTAGTAGCCATCAATGGTCTAGCAGTTGCTGTGAGGTCCTCAGTATCACTGTCAAAGTATGCCGATGACTTTTGCCTCTATTATTCCTCCTCTAGTGTAGATGTTGCTGAGCATCGACCGTAAGACGCCTTAGGAAAGGTGCAGGCATGAGCCCTCACCCATGGCTTGCGATTTTCTACCACTGAGACTGACATCGTGCACTTCTGTCAATGTTGTAGCAGTCAACCACAACCAGAACTTTACCTTGATGATCAACTACGTAATGTGATGGAGAGTTATTGCTTTCTAGGGCTGGTCTTTGATTCCTGGCCATCATGGGTTCCCCATCAATGCTAGCTTAAGTAAAATTGTTGGCTGCACCTTAATACTCTTCGCTGCCTGAGTAGCACCAGCTCAGTTCCAGATCACAGTACCTTTCTGTAATTTCACAAAGCCCTGGCACAGTCCCACCTTCATTATGGGAATCTGGCACATGTTTGGCATCACTGTCAGCATCGTGGATACTGGATCAGTAAACCACTGTGAAGTTCGACTTGCAACAGGATTTTGTCAGACTTGCCCTGTGAACATCTTATTCGTGGATGCTGGGATTTCTCCATTGTGGATCAGGCACTATCAAGAGCTTGCCAATTACACTACCCCCACTGCCAGTGCCCCTAAGCATCTGACTACCATCCAAACACGGTAATCTATCTCCTGCAACGGCAGCCCCAATGAGGAATTACCATTGTGGTCTGCATCTGGTCTAACCTCTGAACTTCAGTTCTTCCCTCTTCCACATCTCCTCTGGATCCACTTACATACACCTCCACAGAGCATCCCCTGGCTTCAGCTTCATCTTGACCTACCACAATGTGCAAAACACATAGTCCATCCTGAGGCCCCCTACTGCAAATTTTTCTCCATCCTTGGTGCATCCCAGGATTCAGAAGTTGTCTACACTGATGGCTCAGTGGGCACTGGTCATCTAGGCTTTGCTTATACTTGGGCAGGACATTCTGAACTGCTCTCCTTGCCAGATGGCTATAGTGCTTTAACTGCAGAGTTGGTATCCATCTCTCAGGCATATCCGTTTCTGCATTCCCTGAGCAGTTTGCAAACTCAGCTAGTGCTACCCTCACCACCTCATGGTTATTGTTATCCATGATTCCCCGTATGACCTCGAATAGTGTAGAAACTCGGTGACCTCTATCTGGAACCTGCACCTCATCGAGATCCCAGGGAATGAGCTTGCTGAAAGCCTGGCGAAACAGGCTACCAGTAAACTGACTCTAGAGATCAGTTTTCCAGAAACTGACCTCCAGTTGGTATTACACCATCAAGTTTAGGTGCCCGGAATATGGTATGGCTCATTCTGACTTCACCAAACTAACTACCAGTGATAAAGGAGACTATGAATCTGTGGAGGTCCTCCAGGCAAGCCTCTAACCAGGGCTCTACCTTTACTGGCTCCCCATTGGCCATACTTGTCTGACTCCTGGTTATTCCCTCCATAGAGAGGCCCATCCCACTGTTGTTTTGGCATCTGTATGACAGGGGTCCACATTTTGCTGGACTATCCCAAACTAGCCACCCTGTGGCAGACTCATAGCATCCGTGACTCACAAACCCTGGTGTTAGGAGACGACGACCCAGAATCTAACTTAGTTTCATGTTTTATTCGTGAAGCAGGCTTTTACCACCCTCTTTAAGGAAGGGTCATTTAACTTCACTGTCCTGTTTGGGGGTTGGCAGAAAATTCTGTAGTCTTCCCTGCCCAGACAGAGCTGCAGCTATATGGGCTTGGTGATCCAGTGCAGTCCCGACCCTACCTGCTCTGTCTCTGTTATTGTCCTTTCCCCCCAACCTCATGTAGTCTGTAAGACTTGTTCATCATTTGTTTGTCTGTGCTTTTCTAGCTGTAGTAGTGAAGGAATTTTGTCACACTGTAAACAACAGTGAGAGCATCTTTTTCTATTTGATAATAAATGCACTGAGTTTGAATGAGCAAGTTTTAGGCAAAAGCAATGGGTCCCACTTGTTACCCAACTCTGTGTGAAATCACAGCACTGATTCCTTAGGAGAAAGCATCAACTTGCAAAACTAACGGTTTTGCAGGGTCAAAATGCACTAAACATCTGTTACTAAGCAAGGCATTTTTGAGTTTCCAAAATCCATTTTGACAGTCTTTAGCCCAATAAAAAAGGTACATTTCCGTGATGCAAGCAATGCAATAAAGCTATGATTTGTGTGGCATTCGGTATGAACTCATTTTGTCTAGTACTGACTGCAGTTCAGACACATTGTGAGGAACAGACAGGTAACAGATTGCAAGCAAATAACACTGGAGGGGATGCACACCCTAAGTATTGTAGTTCAGTGTGAAAAAAGTCACACTTTCAAACAATGGAAAATCCAGGATGGAATGTAACAATACAAGAGAAGGAAAGTTGGTACTCACCATATAGCTGAGATGCTGAGCCGCGATAGGCACAATATAAAGATTCACACAATCGTAGCTTTCGGCCATTAAGGCCTTTGTCAGCAGTACACACACATACACATACACATACACATACGCACACACACAAACACACACACACACACACACACACACTTATGCAAGCACAACTGCAGTCTCAAAAAGCTGAAACTACACTGCGAGCAGCAGCACCAGTGCATGATGGGAGTGGTGACTTGGTGGGGGTAGGGAGGAGACTGGGGTGGGGAGAGGGAGGGATAGTATGGTGGGAGTGGTGGACAGTGGAGAGTTGCAGTATAGACAGGGGGCAAGAGAGAAGGTGCGGAGGGGGGAGGGGTTAAGTAGTGGAAATGAGAGAAATAAAAATAAAAATAAATTAAAAGACTGGGTATGGCAGTGAAATGATGGCTGTGTAGTGCCAGAATGGGAACAGGGAGGGAGCTGGTTGGGTGTGGACAGTGACTAATGAAGGTTGAGGCCAGGAGGTTTACGGGAACATAGAATGTATCGCAGGGAAAGTTCCCACCTGCACCATTCAGAAAATCTGGTGTTGGTGGGAAGGATCCATATGGCACAGGCTGTGAAGCAGTCATTGAGATGAGGGGTATCATGTTTGGCAGCGTGTTCAGCTACAGGGCGGTCCACTTGTTTTTGGCCACAGTTTTTCAGTGGCTGTTCATCAAGGCAGGCCTACCTTGAAAACCAGTCATGTGATTTAGAAGCTAAGCTGCAACCACTGTGCTGCATTCTATGTAGGGATGATAACCAACGAGCTGTCTGTCCACATGAACGGCCACCGACAAACTGTGGCCAAAGAACAAGTCGACCACCCTGCAGCTGAACACGCTGCCAAACATGATATCCCTCATCTCACTGACTGCTTCACAGTCTGTGCCATATGGATCCTTCCCACCAACACCAGCTTTTCTGAATTGCGCAGGTAGGAACTTTCCTACGTTCCCATAACTCTCCTGGCCTCAACCTTCATTAGTCACTGTTCTCACCCAACCAGCCCCCTACCTGTTCCCATTCCAGCACTACACAGCCATCATTTCACCACCACACCCAGTCTTTTAATTTATTTTTATTTTTATTCCTTTCCCATCCCCCACTTACCTCCTCCACCCTCTGGACCTTCTTTCCTGCCCTCCGTCTGAACTGCAATACTTCACTGTCTGCCAGTCCCATCATACTATCCATGCCCCTCCCCACCCCAGGCTCCTCCTTAACCCCACCCAGTCGCCACTCCCATCACGCGCTGGTGCTGCTGCTCGCAGTGTAGTTTCAGCTCTCTGAGACTGCAGACGTGTGTGAAAGTTGAGTTGCGTGAGTGAGTGTGTGTGCCGTGTGTGTGTATACTGCTCACAAAGGTCTTAATGGCCGAAAGCTATGATTGTGAGAATCTTTTTATTGTGCCTATCGCAAATCAGCATTTCCACTATATGGTGAGTAGCAACTTTCACCACTATATGGTGAGTAGCAAAAGTCACACTTTTTGAGATGAAACTTTGATCCCGCTTCTGACAACACTCGAAAGAGAGTATGCAAATTGGCAATGTGTTCCTCTGGTGTATGACCTGAGATATTAATATCATCTATTTAGCTCAAACAAAATGGCACGTTTGCAGTCAGCTCTTCCAAGTAATATTAAAAAATTGCGCTTGTGGAAGCACTGCCAAAGTCCTAATTCAAATATTTTAACAGTCCTAAGTGTGTATTTGCAACAAACACTTTTTGTTATTCTGCATCTAATGTAATCTGTGAGTAGAAGTCATGTAAATCTATCTTAGAAAAGTAATATTCTGCACCAAGCCTGTTCATGAGTTCCACAGGGTAAGGCAATGGATAAGTGTCAACTACTGTCTGTGAGTTGACTATAGACTTGAAGTAAACATAAATGCGAATGTGACCAGAAGACTTAGGCAACAAAATGAGAGGACTTGCCCCATGACTAGCTTGACTGGTAGCAATTACACCATTATCTTGCAATTCTTTCATTTCACCGGCTGATTTGTCTCTTAAAGCAATTGGAATGTGGTGAGTCTGGAGAAACTTAGGCTGTTCATTGTCTTTCACTGTAACATGCACGAAAATGTTATTACATTTTTCCATTCCTTCTTAAAATTGTTTAGGAAATCCTTTTGCAAGCTACAGAGGCTGTCTTTTAGTGCAAAAGCCGGTACTGAAAGTACATGGTCTGGGATGCTAAGTCCAAACAAATCAAAGGCATTCTCACTGTTTCTTGATTTTAACACATTAAATTTCACCATCCTGATGTGGCAGGCAAACTACACTGTCCAAGCAGTGGAATTTCCTGTCCATTGTAGGTAGTGAGGTGCTTGCTAGATTTAGAAGGGCAGGGTGAGCCTATCTGTTCATATGTGGCATGATAAAGCAAAGTTACTTAGGCACCTGTGTCCAACTGAAAGTTCACACAATGGTCAGCAATTCGTAATGAGACAAATATTTCATTAGAACATCATTGTGCAGCACTAGGGTGAGAAGGAGGTGTAACTTTAATTTTACTTTTGTCAGAGCGTGTTGTAGGCTTAGAAAACAGAGCATTCACTGCATGTTCATGAGCCTGTATTTCCTGGGAGCACGCAAAATTGGAGCTTTTGTGCCATTGCAAACAAACTGTTGGGACAAGGTCTTTTCTTCCACATGTGTAACATGTTGTGTTACATGATGGTCATTCCTGTCTTTTATGGCAAGCGAAACATCTAGGGCAAGACTGTACTAAATTCACAGGCCTGTTTCAATGTCTACATGGCTGTCAACATGGCTACGTACCTGCTTGTTGTTGTGGCGGCTTGGGGTGGTTGCGAGCAAGGGACGACTCAACCTGACAAATTGGGGCCTGGTCAAACTTATCGGCTGCTATGGCACCCAAATGTACCTCTAAGTACTTTAGGATCTGTTCCCATATTCTGCTATCTGGGACACTGAATGTCAATGCATTGTGGATCATTAAATCAATGTAAAAGTTGTCACAACTCCACTTAAATTTACTTCTCCCAGTTACGCCAATTAATTCTGTGTACCAATGGCAGTAGGTGTGTTCTGGCTTTTTTTGCAAGTGAAAGAACTGATATCTAGCTGCAGCTACTTTGTCTTGGTGATCATAATGTTGAGTTAATGCAGCAATTACTTTGTCATAGCTGAGTTTGCCAGGAGACATGGTGGGGAATAGTTTTTGTATTAACCTTAACATTGGGGACACTGCATTAAAACAAAGTATTGTAATTTTACAGTACCTTGAACCAGATGAACTTGACAGTGTGCTTGGAACTGAGTGAGGTATTCGAGCCACTCCTCTTCTGTGTCATTAAATTGCCAGAACATCGGTATGCTGCTTGGCAGCACATGTCGAGCTGGTCGGTTGTTTGGTAGTGCAGCCGACGCAGCTTGTGCAGCCAGAAGTAATTGTACCATCATCAGTAGGGTATCAGTTTGTTGGTTCTGAAACTGAAAAGCTTGTATTAGATCCATTACATTAGCTGTCTGTGGCTGAGGTGTGGTGGCAGGGGATGGATAGTTCACAGGTACAGCAAAAACCAAGCAAAGCCTCTGAAAAGAGAAATTTGATTAGTTCTGTGTTTCCCCTACTACAATACATGCAAGAACACAAGAAAATATTAGCAATGAGGAACACAATCACCCATGCAAGATAAAACACAAGAGAAGAAAGCAAACTCTTTGGCAAAGTCGACTAGCTTAATTCGTTATTGAATTATCCTTGTCACTGTTGTGTCCTTGTTGCCACTGTAGAGCCTCATACCATGGAAGCAACAGAGAGGAAGTGGCTATGTGTGACTAGTATCCTCTTTCTACATCACAAATTCATACATGGATTAACTCAGTCCTTTATTTTCTGGAACAGATAGCCACTACTTAAATTGAACAAAGTCCAAGTGTTGTGGTACAAGCTCTCAAAATATATTCCACGTTAGCCTCACTGAAGGTGGATTACAAGTCCCACTATAAACACTACTCTGGTCACTACATCTGATCTTAGCCTAAGCCCACTCTGCAAATGAATGACAGAAACCAAACAGGATTGTGAGTTAATTACTGAGGCACTCCAGTCAACTGTGATGTTCTAAATACTTTCTGTCAAGAGGGCCTTGGTGGCGTGTTGCTTGCAAGTTCACCTCTGGCCTCTTGTGATAGGCATGCATGATCCACCACCTACTGTCGATCTTTGTGCTATATCTTGCCAACCAGAGTGCTGGTGACAGCTTCCACCAGCACTCTTAGTCTGTCCATGTGGCTAGTCTTTCCAAGGCAGTCTTGGAGTGGAGTACCTCTGGTATGTGACAGGAGCCAAGTGATGTATATCTTCTCACTGCACTCTGCTTTTGGAGGCTCCTGGTTGCTTCCTACATGGGGCACCTTGCTTGCCTGTTTTGCTCTGTCTCCCTTCCTCACTTTTGTCTCTTATTTAGATGCTTCAACATAGGTAGATCTTGGGGTTTTCTTCACCAGGTTTTTGTGTTGTAGGCTATCTCTGATCTAGTCATATAGTCTTGTCTGTCTGAGGCAGAGGGACTGGTGAACTAGTAGATTGGTCCCTTTAAGGATCCAACCAACCAATATTAAGTATATCTGTGCAATGAGGAATAGTACCTCACCTCACCTCATCTAAATTTAAATAATTAAAAAACTTTTGGGTTAAATTTGAAATTAGTTCTTGATGCAGATAAATATGCTTAAAAATAATTATTGCCATTTTTGTTGCAAATAATCCATTAAAAAATGTTACATTAAAAATGTATTATAGAAATGCACCAGGGGATCTACGATAAAAGTGAACATTGAAATGGGTTCCACTTACAGCAAAGTTGTAGACAACTCTCCAGATTTCCTCATATTCTTTTCAACAATGAGTTAATTTCTTTGTCACATTGTTATATATGAATAATATGTATTTCTATCTTATATATTAGAATGGAATTGATTTGCTAATACAATCAGTAATAACAATATGACTTCTCCATGCTGCAGGTAATTTTATTACGATCTGTATGGTATAGTACAATTTACTGGTGAATTGCAATATATGCTGATTTTTGGAAATCTGTGTATTATGCACATCTTTTGAGACTTTCTGATGGTTTCAAAACATGTTTCTGTTTTAACAGATTCAGTCTCATGGCAAGCATGTGAGAAATGATGTTGGGGAACCAGCACATGTCTCTTGGACAGCTTCAGATTCAGCTTGGCCACTGGGGAGAGGCTACTGAGAAGCACGAGGGTATCAAAATATTGCACATCCGCATATCAAGAATGTATCCAGGCCATTGTGTTTGTAATGCAGTGACTTCAAGCTGGAAAGTACTATGACTTTGACTACACCAATGCCAGGTATAGAGCAATGGAATACTGTAATTCCTTTTATTTGACAAAATAAGGATAGAGGTGGACTTTATTTGAATGAATATATACTGCACAGTACATGTTTCACTGAATCATGACAAATCTGAGGCATAGGGATATTTGGGTTGTATTGAGAGTGTGTTTATTAATATTTTGCTGAAGAACGGTGTAGCCACTCCATTCCAACTGACTTCTTTCAGGTATAAATGAGGAAGACAGCCAACAGTTCATGAGTGAATTACAGTTACCAATTTTAGTTACGTAGCAGAAGAGTAGTTTCTTTCTGACACTTTGTCAACCACCTGCTAGGACTGGTAGCCATATATGACATCATACTCTTCTTCCTCAGTATTGTTAAGTTGTATCTTTTTCAGCTAGTATATATAGTATGAATTGCATTTATGTAAGGGATATTATGATCACTTTCACGTATACGGTTTTCCTTATTACATAACGTCCTCCAGTCAGGAAACTAGACGTAATTACAAAGATTCAAAGTTCCTGGGACTATCGTTTCCCAGTCCTGTTGCCTTCAACTTAGAGTTCTTGTTACCACATTGGCTGTTTCCAAATATCTGGTTCTCTTCTTAAGCTTTTCTTCTCTTCTTGGGTAGAAAAGTACGTTTATAGTATTGTCAGTATATTTGGTATGAACTTCAATTATTAACCAGTGTTTTGATATAATATGCTTAGGACTTGCTGGTTTCTTTGTCACAATTTTCATTCAATAAATTATTGTTGACACTAAAGTGTTTCTCTGTTTCTGTTTTTCTCAGACTTAATGTTAATTAAGAAATAATGTCTATGTGGTGATATTAACAAGACAGATTTCCTATATTTATTCTTTCTTTAAATTGTGTCATGGATTTTACAGGAAATTTTTGATTGCAGAAATAATATTCAAGGATTGCACTGTTGCCAGTAGTTACTAAATGAGAGCTTGAACTTGTTAACAGGAAAGACAATGTCCGTCGCTTGTGAAATTACCTGCTGGAGCTTCTTGCAGCTTGCTATCTTCAGTTGGAGCTTTCTCTCTAGTTGCAATAAAACTTCCAAGTGGTGCTGGATATAATGGACTCTACAGAAGAATTCTAGGTGAATAATAGAGCATAGAAAATACAGCAATTTGTGTCCTGTGGATGAAAAGGAGTTGGCAGTTCTTTTGCTGCTGTGTGCTTAATACAGGGAAAGGGTCAAATATCCTTAGCAGTGATGTACAGGAAACTGAAACTTCAATTCAGCAGCAACAGAAACATCTTTCTGTGTAGCTGGCCAGCAGCAGTGCAAGATGAGAACTTGTTAGCTTTTATTACGTGGTTTTATTTCATCCGATGTAAGAGTGGTAAGGATTGAATGAAATAAGAATTTTTTCATAAAATAAAATAGGGCTCTGCATTAATGCTTCTTGCAGAATGAAATCAACTAATGCTAACTGTTGTTGCTACCCATTTTCCAGAAATTCTGTTCTTCTTTGTCTCTATGTTCTAGACTCCACCCTTACACAAGAGTCTTTTGTTGCTTCGCTAATTCTCATTTGCTCCAACCCTTTTATGCCACCTACCAGTTGAAAGAGCCCATGGTTCTGAAAACTAGCAAGATTTTTTTATTTTCACTGCTGGTGTTCCCGCTGTTTAGTAAACGGGTACTTTGTTATTATCTGTTTAATTACTGATAGTTTTTATTAAAGTATGCACATTCATGTGCCAGAACATAATTTCATTGAACAAGAGGTCAAGAATTGTAGCTGTACAGCAGTCAGTAGCTTCTTGCACTTAGAAGTTTGTGAACTGTTTTAATTACTGCAGTTTGTTTAAAGTCATTATAATTTCTGAGTTGATGCCTTAATCTCATGTTATTGGGCTTCATATTGACATGCTTATAGCTCTGTCTGAAAAAACACTTAACGGTCAGTTCCAAACCATACTGCACATGGGCAGCTGCTATCACAGTCCATGTAGAAACTGCAGAAAGGTACCTCTTACTAAAGTGGCCAAATATTTGGTGTCATGTCGTATGCTATGTGTTCACATCTTGTCTTGAAATTGTGCAATACTTTAATTTTGATCTAAACTATAACCATGTAAGTTGTATTGTAATAATTAGTGATGGCTCAAAATACCAGAACGTGGCCCATGTGCATCTACTATTACGGTATGTAAAAACGTGGCACCACTAGTGACAGAAGGGAGTGACTTTCTCCAGAAAAAACTGAGGAACCATCTATTCACAACTATCCCTTATACTTATGCCAATACAATCTGTTTCATACTTCACACTAGAAAAGAAAGATAATTAACAAAAGGGAAAACAAAATCTGAAATAAGATGAAGGGAAGGTCTCTAATTTTGAGAGGCAGTGAATTACGAAATGATTCCATTTTAAGGAGGATTTAAGTTTCTAATGTGATGAGAGCCTCAAGACACTGCTCATGAGGTTGAAAACTGATTCTGTTTCCTAGTGTCAACCCCTCTTATATATCTAAAGTATTAGATCATTGGCTAGCTCTTCTGACAATGATGATGGTACATATATTTAGGTGTTAGTGCTTGTAGTTTTGTGATGAGAGCAATACATTAAATTTAAAAATTCATATTTTCCTACTTATTTGGTTGGTGCCTCAACCTGCTTTTAATTTCTCCAGCTGTTTTCAAAAGTTGGGCAGTGGGTTGTTCAATTATTAAACTGGACACAAGTTGTTTTTTTTATATCCAAAAGACATGTCATCCCTTCATTACTGCTCTATATCAATCCCAGGTTATAAAACCACAGTTTGTTGTGCAGCATAGCCAAGCATCAATGCATAATAAGCTACTAGCTTCCACCACTGATGTCCCTCTCTAACCAACTGACAACGCATTTCCCTTTCCTTTTCACACAAAAATGGACACTTTACAATATGCTGGTAATGCCACATTTACTAGTCACTTTTCCCATTTTGTTTTAATAACTTTAATTCTTGGAATAATATGATTTTTCCATTAGTTGTATTTAGTTTTTATAATAAAGAAGATAACTGAAGACATAAGAATTGCCATTTTTATGACATTAATTAATTCAGTCAAATTCAATTGATCAATCTTTGAATTGTAGTGTAATAGAGGTCATTTAGAACTATAAATGCAGTTATGTAAAAATGTCTTGGGTTTTGCATGCACTAATAAACATTTAAATGAAGTTATACCTATTCTGTATAAATACAAAAATTGTAGAGAAATTATTTTACGGACACATTGCATTTTTCTGTTATGTTTTAAAATTGGTTTAATTATGGCGTTGATTATATTTCCTCGCACTGACAGTCATTTGTGTTGGTTTGGGTATCTGATTTGGTCTAAATTTGGAAACATAGTTGCAATGTGAAGAAAATGGTTTGTGTGTGTGTGTGTGTGTGTGTGTGTGTGTGTGTGTGTGTGTGTGTGTGTGTGTGTGTGTGCGCACACATCATGCATTGGTCTCTTAAATGCATTTCATCAGGCAGCTCTTTGCCTATAGCCCTATGCTGTGTTTTACAATTATTTTGCAGTAATCTCTGTTTCTGTAGAAGTTTCTGTACAATAATTGTATATGATGGAATTCCCTCTCATTATGAACCATTGTACAGGGTACATACCTATTCAGCATGTCATCAGCTACTCTTTTAAACTTGAGTAATAGTTTGTCTACATGTTCCTGCCCTGCGCTGAAACTTTAAAGTTCCTCATTGAGATAGGACGTTACAGATTTCTTATCCAGTTTCTTAATGGTGGGTTAGTAATTGAAAAATCAATGTGATAAATTTCTCTTGCAACAGTCAACATATGAAAGTTGGGATCCTGTTATCTGGGAAGTATTTACAAATATTGTTCAATTATTTATGTATATATTATATATGGAATGGGAGAATGAATTTAGAAATTATGACAATCACACAGGCACATAAGCACTCCTTATTCACACATCGAACTTGTGAGTGAAATGGGAGGAAATGGGTATGATGAATAAAAACTTTGCTGCTCTATGAAGGGTGGGGGATGTGGCATTGACCAAAGAAGCAAATCCCTTATAAGCAAAACTGCTCTAGTTTCTGTTTCTAGTAACCATCATCTTTATTTTTTCTTATTTAAAAAGCCACCACTTGCAACCTAACAATTTAAAAAAGGACCCAACTAATGTTTTAATTGTTTGAATTATGCCAACACTTTTTCAAAGTCAGCAGTGGCAAATTGTAGAAAACTATACCCTCCCTCACATCCTTTCCTTATATTATAAGAGCGACTTCAGTACTAAGATATTTTAACTGTAACACTTATTTTACAGCTACTCCTGCTGTCAGATCACTGCAGAAAGATTTTATGGGTGTCAAGGACCTCTTACACAAGCATTCTCTGGTAGAACTGGTCACCAACACATTTGGCCAGAGTCAAGATGGCGATGCAGCTGTCACACTGCTTCGTCGACCAGGAATCTACCGAAGGCTACTGTCTGTGTGACCCTGCCAGCACTGACAAAAAAGTGCAACAGCTGGAGGTGAGTCCTGAGTGTGGGTTTCTAGTAGAAACTAACTGGCATGTTAAAGATTGGTAATAGGTGGTTCTGCCATGTTTTTAGGGTTGAATACAACAGACACAATATCCTGGAAGACAAGTGTGGTGCGCGTACTGCAAGACCTTCGGTACACACACCATCAGATTGTTTGACTTGTCGCTCTAATGAAGTAGGCGAGTGTTAGCAATATGTCTCGTGGTCTTATTGTGGCGTGTTTATCTTCTGCCGATTGGTCAGACGATAGAAATGCCGCTTGCACGCTTAGAGTAGCATATTGACGGTGACCAACTTTAAACAGAACTTGATTAATTTTCACACACATTTATTAAAATAATAAAAAGCATTGACATTACGTAACTTGATTCTGGATGCTGTTTACAATTGACAATCTGAAGTTCCTTTGGTCCTGGTACGTTAATCTTATTCTCACATATCTCTGATACTTGACAAAGTGTATACATTTCTCTTCATGGCTATGTACAGGAATATGACAATTGTATTAGGTGCAGACTGAAACTTGACTAATGCAGACTGACTAATCAGGGCTCTATACATTTGTTATAATACCTAGTGCGTTCAGGTATCACTGCGCGAGTGTGATCCGTGAGGAGAAACGGTTCTACGTTAGCAGCAATCTCATTGGCTCAATTACATGTTAATACGCAGATCGGCGGAAGCAGAATTTGTTCTGTCTCTAAGACAGCGCCATCTCGTAGTGCAGAGATGGGCGAGCACTGCGCCTGCACTGTTGTGCTTAGTGGGGCGCACTCTATTGGGAAAGTTGTGTACGCGCTGACTACACAGAACTATGTACACAACATCCCTCCCTTCTGGGGGAAGTAAAAAGGCTTATGAAGTTTGCTTGAAAAGCCTTTTTTCCTGCTTCCTTGCTTTCCAGCGTGTGTATGTCTGTGGGTGCACACATGTTGCTCCCCGTGGCATTCGCCCGCGGCCCGCTAGGAAAACCCACTCAAAACCTACGGAACAGGGAACTGGAGAAGCAAAAATTTTGTTACATAATTGCATTTCAACATCGGTACAGTGGCCATAGCGTAAATATAATTCTTCTTCAACATCCATCTGCTCTGCTGTCAGCTGTGGACGGCTGGTGTAGTCGGCTGCCACTGAAGGTGCTGCGTCGGCGTCGGTGGTGGTGTCTGTGTCATCGACGGCGGCGTCGGCTGCCGGTGACGGCGTCTGGCATCCTGCGAGCTGCTCGGTGTTGACATCTGCTTCTAAGTCTGCAAAATGAAACAGCCTAGGTGTTCTGCCTATATGTGACTGCTGCCTTTGGTGCCGTAATTGATTAGTGTGGCGAATAACTATGCCATTTTGCGTTCTTATTCTATACATGACATTTCCAATGCATCCTACAATGATTCCTTGTGTCAAAGTACGTTTTCCTCGACTGTAGACAGTTACGAGGACTTTGTCATTTACGTTGAATCGTCGTCCTTTCGATGTTCGTTGATCATTTTCTGGATGTATTGTTGGTTTTAGGATAGACATCAAAGTCCTTTGTTGTCGACCATGCAGTTTTTCTGCTGGTGACTGTGCCTCGTGTGGGGTAGCCCTGTATTGTGACAGAAAAATTAATAAGGAAATCTCTTTGTTGTACTGTTGCACCAACTTTGTCATGTGTGCCTTGAACGTTCGTACGAATCGTTCGGCGAGTCAATTAGCCTCAGGGTGAAATGGTGTCATCCTGTAATTTGCAATTCGGTTCATCTGACAGAATGACTGGAATTCTTGCAACGTAAATTGTGTGCCATTATCAGTCACTATGGTTTGAGGCAATCCTTCAATGGAAAAGATCTTTGACAATGCTTGAATTGTTGTCGCTGAAGAAGTTATATGCATTTGTAGTACAAAAGGGAATTTTGAAAATCCATCAATGACAATTAACCAAGAAGTTCCAAGAAAGGGCCTGCATAGTCAATATGCAATTTTGACCAAGGTTCTGTTGCTTGCGGCCACGGAAAATACTGTCTTGGCGGAGCTGGTTGATGCGTCTGACAGAATTTACAGTTAGTAAGCATTGTTTCAATATCTTTATCAATGTTCTTCCAGTAGCAATGTTCTCTGGCCATGCGTTTCATGCATACTATGCCCCAACAACATTGGTGTGACATTGTTAGCACTTTAGTCCTGAGAGCTTTGGGTATAACTACTCCTGTTTTTCCCATTTCACTGTGAACTAATATGACACCTCTGTGCACTGTGAGAGCATGTCTCATGTTCGAATAAGATTTCACTTCTGGCTGATCTAACGTGTTCTTATCGGTTGGCCATTCTGTAAGAATATTTTGCTTTATCTTTGATAACACTGGATCTTTGGGCACTACGTCCACTACGTCGTCACTGATTACATCTATCTGAAAACATACATCCTCTGATTTGTCAAAATATTCATCTTAACCTGCCGGTAGACGTGAAAGTACATCGGCGTTGGCATGTTTTGCCGTTGATCTGCATAAGATCTCGTAGGTGTAATTAGACAGTAGCAATGCCCAAGGTCGTAAACGCTGTTCTGTCTTAGGGGATATACTATTATGTGGTTTGAATATTGTCACCAATGGCTTATGGTCTGTGAGCAGAATAAATTTTCGTCCGTATATGTAGTCATGAAACTTCTTCATGGCAAAGATAATTGCTAGTGTCTCTTTTTCTACTTGGCTATAGTTTCATTGACTTGAGTTTAAAGTCTTCAACGCATATGCAATCGGTCATTAAATTCCTTGATGTTTATGGGACATTACTGCACCAGTCCCGTAATCTGACGAATCCGCTGCAATAGTGATCAACTTTTGTGGCTCATTTGTCCTAACACATTTTGCGTCTACTACACTTTGTTTCAGCTTGTCGAATGCGCGCTGGCTTTCGTTGGATAAATTCCACACGACTCCTTTGCGAAGCAATCTGTGCAACGGTTCTGAAATTTCAGCTGCTTTTGGTATGAATTTCTGGTAATAATTAACTCAGCCTAATAAAGCTCTTAGTTGCTTTAAGTCTTTCGAAGCTGGCAATTTCTGTATTGCTTCTATATGCTGTGGTGTCGGACTGATTCTGTAATTTGACAATACATGTCTTAAATACTAAATTTTCTTGACAAAAAATATACATTTGTCCTTGTTGCATCTGAGATTGGCCTTTCTGAGAACCTTGAACAGTGCTTCCAGGTTATCTAGTAAATCTTGTGGAGTTTTTCCCGAGACGATTATGTCATCGAGATAGTTAACTGTGTTAGGACAGTTTCTAATTAATTGTTCCAAGTAACGTTGAAAGATGCTTGGTGCACTTGCGATACTAAATGGTAAGCGCTTGTATCTGTAAAATCCAAATGGAGTATTTATGACCATAAACTTTTGTGTATCTTTGTCTAAAGGGATCTGCAGATATGCTTCCTTTAAATCCAGTTCGGCGAAATACACACCCCCTGCTAATTTATACATCAGTTCTTCCGGTTTCGGAATTGGGTATGTATCTACAATGCACTGTGAATTGACAGTAGTCTTGAAATCTCCACAGATACACAATGATTCATTTGTCTTTTCTATGACAACGATTGGTGTTGCCCAGGCGCTACATGTGACTGGTTCGATAATACCATCGCCTTCTAAACTGTCAATTTCTTGTTTCACGCGTTCTTTCATTGAGTAAGGGACAGTTGTAGCTTTGCAAAACTTCGGCACTGCATTCGGTGTTGGTGTAATGTGTGCATGGTAATCTGTTACTCTGCCTGTCACGAAGGAAAAAATATCTTCTTACTTCTGCAACACTGTTTGTAATTTTCCTTTCGGAACTTCATGTGTGACCTGTTTCACTTCATGGATTGTGAAGCCTAATTCATTAAAGAGATCCAGACCCAGCAAGTTTGATGCCTTATGAGTGTTAACTACTGCTAAAGTATCTGTCTTGGTAAACTGTTTGTAAGTTACTTCCGTCGTCAGTGCACCTTTGACTGGAATTTGTTCATTACTGTAGCTGCACAGTGAGCCATCAAAATGCTGCAATTTAGGAGAACCTAGCCATTTATGCACGTGCAGATTTATGATAGAGATCGACGATCCTGTGTCAATCTGGAATTTGATATGTATTTTGTTCACCAGTAACGTGACATACAAAGATTTGTTCCTGTTTTGTACAATAGCATTAACTTTATGTTTAACTTTTGAAACCTGAATATAGTCTTGCCTATTCATATTTTCACATGCATTGGAGGTATACTTCTTAAAATGAGCACTTTCTTATTGCTAAACTTATTTCTAGACTGTACACTTTTCTTATAACACACTTCTGATTTGTGCCCCTTTCGTTTGCAAAAATCACAATGTGCGTTACGATAGTATCAGTTGTGTCTGTGATGATTGATTTCACATGTATGACATGATTTCAACTTTAGTCTTTTAGTTTGGGTGTGTGATCCGTTCTTAGATCGCATGAGCCTAACCTTGCTCTCCTGTTTACGGCCTTGGGTACGTGGGCCGTGTTGCTCCTTGATGAATGCCTGTGCCATGAACATGTCACAGCCGTCGTCTTGTACCACACTCACAGAAGCTTGGATTGCTTTGTGTGCTCGAATGATTGGTGAACAATCTTGCAAGGATGCATTGAGTAAATGAGGAGCTCTTTCCTTAATTTCTCGTCTGGTGAATGCATTATGAGCATATCACATATTAAAGAATCTGCATAGGACATTTTACACTTTTCGCTTTCACAAATAAATTTGCAGTTCCTAGTTAATCCTTGCAACTGTGTAATCCCTTCCATGTATGTCTGCTGTGCCTTTTTCTTGCATAAGTATAATTTATGCCTTGCAGCAGTGACATATGCGTTTGCTTGTCGAAGTATTTTTTGAGCAAGCCTTTAATAGCTGGGAATGACAAATTTGTCGGTTCACAAATCGGACTCACTTTTAAGATAAGGTTGTAGACAGCTGCGCTGCAATTTGCCAAAAAATAAGACCTGATATCTGGTGTGTGAGGAAGTGCTGTTCCAGGTGTGCTGCATAGTCCGGCCACGCTTCGTCCTTGCTGTTGTAAACTGCGAAAGATGGTGGCAGAAGTTTAATTTGTAGCGTAAATGCTACGGCAGGCTGTGACTCCAAACATTCCACTCTTGTAAGCGATGCCTGTTGCGTCTGTTGTATTTGTGCCACGAGATTTATGATCTGTGCCGTGAGGTCCATGGTTATCTGAAATTTCCAAGTGTGACTAGATTACTGCAATAATGATATTTTAGCTGCAAGAGAGCGTGTTAACAGTCAAGTATGCAGTGTCCCAAAGTCCACTGTAATTCTATTTTATTTCAGGCTCACACGCGGTCATCCGTAATTGTGCTGAAATTATCTGCTTCCTTAACACCTCGTCGCCAATGTGGGGTGCATACTGTAAGACCTTCGGTACACACACCATCAGATTATTTGACTTGTCACTCTAATGAAGTAGGCGAGTGTCAGAAATATGTCTCGTGGTCTTATTGTGGCGTGTTTATCTTCTGCCGTTAGGTCAGATGATAGAAATGCTGCTTGCACGCTTAGAGTAGCAGATTGACGGGGACCAACTTTAAGGAGAACTTGATTAATTTTCACACACATTTATTAAAATAATAAAAATAATTGGCATTTCATAACTTGATTCTGGATGCTGTTTACAATTGACAATCTGAAGTTCCTATGGTCCTGGTACGTTAATCTTATTCTCACATATCTCTAATACGTGACAGAGTGTCTATACATTTATCTTCATGGCTATGTACAGGAATATGATAATCTTATTAGGTGCAGACTGAATCTTGACTACAGACTGGTACAGACTAATGCGGACTGACTAATCGGAGGTCTGTACTCTCGTTATAATCCCTCGCGCGTTCAGGTATCACTGCGTGAGTCTGATCTACGTGGAGAAAAGGTTCTACGTTAGCAGCAATCTCATTGGATGCGTTACATATTAATACGCGAATTGGGAGAAGCAGAATTTGGTCTGTCTCTAAGACAGCACCATCTCGTAGTGTGGAGGCAGATGAGCGCTGCGCCTGCACTGTTGTGCTTAGCGGGGCGCGCTCTATTGGGAAAGTTGTGTACGCGCTGACTACGCGGAACTATGTACACAAGAAGTTTTGTTTCAATTAACATTTCTATATTTACACCCTGTGACAATGTACTGCGTGTGACAATCTGGATTTATTTCAGGCTCACACAGATTAGATTCAGCTGTCATCACATGTAAACACTTCCACATAACTTGCGTTTAAAGATTTGTGTGTTTCCTACATGTCACAATGGGGGATATTGAGTTTGCCATACATCTAAAATATTAAGACTATAATGTAGAAAGAAACCAGATTATTGATAAAATACTTTTTACAATAATGTGTTTCATATAGTAATTTTTGTAAGAGGAGCAATTTGGTTTTTATTTATTTACATATTTGACAAATTTCTCATCCCGGGCTTTGCATGACTGTGTGGAATGTTTTTATCAGTTATGAACTGTCTTGAGCAAAACTACTGTATTATTCCACTTCAGTACACTGCCTTTTGGAGTCACACCACCATTCTCAAGATAACAGTAATATTATTTGGTCATTGAATCTGCTTCAATTTATCATCTAACATAAGTGAATAATATAGTGGTTGCTTTAATGCAAAAAATATCTTGAATGGTATTATTTATATTTATCTTCAATTTGGCCACAATATTTTTAGCTTGTGCATCCATAAAAATATCTGTATTTGTACTTGCACTTGAAATAGTGAAATACACCATTCATACAAGAAGTACGGAGACTGATTTTATTGCCAGTGAATCAGTAGCAGCAGTGTAGTATTATGGTGGCAGCTTGAACTGACAACACTGTACAATAGATGTGCATCTGACCAGTCATTTGTGAGTAGGCAGTGTTAAATCGTGGATGGGTGGTCACATCATGTCAGCACTGTTGTCATCACAAATCATATTTCAGCAACATCCCCAAAACATGTGTGTACTATGTTCTCCAGAATCTTTTGAAGAAGAGAAAGGTGTGTGCAAAAATTGTCTGACACACCTTGTCTCCCAGACAAAAACAATGATGCTGGGACGCTTTTGCGAGTTGATTGAAACGCAAAATTAGGACATTTCATTTCTCCAAAAAATTATGACAAGTGATGAGACATAGATGTTGTTATCGGAAAACACTAATTTATTGCCGAAATAGTACACACACTAGGAAGACAAAGTACCGTACAATTAGCGATGCACAAGTGGCCACTGGAGACTGGTGCTCCGGCCTACGTATTCACTAGTTCCTACAGGGGACACAGCCCCAGGCTGCATGTGCAAGTGGTGTCATTTTAGCAGGCCAGGTGGTCTCTAATGGCCGAATCAAACGCAAACTTCACATGCACTACAAAATTGGTAGTTATGGCACACCTATTCCTTTAAATGAAGTGGGCACTGTTCTCATGTCAGTTTTTTTTTTTGTCAACGTAAGTCTTCAAATTGTGATGCACTGCCATCAGTGTGCAATATCGGGAGTGGGGTGAGCACAAAAGAGTGGAGCACCAACACCCATGTGAGAGGCCGTTGTGAGACAGGTGGTCCTGGCACAGCTTCTGTCTGCACAGCAGAGTTCAGCCCCAGGGAAGAAGATGGCAGTGAAGGTGATGTGACAGGCAGCTCCAGCTGTGATGGAGGTGGCACTGGCATAGGCGTCAGCTGTGACTACTTCCAATAGGTTAAGGGGCACCCACAGCAGAGGAGACAATGTTGATGATGTTGGCAATAGTGACAGAGAAAGTGAGGGCACCAGCCGCGATGTAGCAGACAGCCGAGCAGATGGAGGACGTTGGGGTGGTGGAGATGCACAACTGCCACATGAAGTTGAAGTTGCAGCTGGTCGACGTATCAGCTACAGACACTCTTGATTATTGCTGGCATCCATTTTGGCCAGAGGCCAAACGTGTGAACCCAAACAGCCTTGCCAAGCTAGAAGTGATGTGGCACCAGTACTGGTTGATGGCCTGGCATTAGTCAAAGCAAATGTAGCAGTGTCTTAGACAGACAACTATGGTATACTTCTGCTGGATTGTTATCACAGACGTGGGTGAGCTTATAATAACTGACGAACTGGTTGAGAGGTGCTTCTGATGGCATGTACAAAACATACTTTTTCATTTGAATCTTAAATTTTCATACTAATTGTTCTGCTTCCCCATTTGATTTAGGGTGGAAAGGAGGAGACCTGTGTCAAACTCCACTTTTTTACAAAAATTTTAAAGTTTATGGGATATGAACTGCGGGACATTGTCTGTAACTAACATATGGAAGACCTTCCATTGCAGAAATATTTGATAATGCTGAAGTTACTGCACTGGAGAAGTAGCTGGACAATGCACCACTTATGGAAACAAGGAAATTTAGAAAAGGACCTGCAAAATGTTCACAAACTTGTTCCCAAGGCTGCTATGGATCTGGCCACGGTGACGAGGAAGTGTGCAGAGCCTGCTGATGGGTGTCACACTGTTGGTGTGCCATTACAACCTTCACCATTTGCCCATCAATGCCTGGCCAGAAAATATTTCTACATGCTAATGCTTTGGTACATGACACACCCTAGTGGTAACCATGCAATAAACACACGTCATCACAGTGAAGGATGGAGGGCTCTACAACCTGGGATCAGGCCAAAGGGTTAAAAAGAGACAACAGTGGTTTGTGGTCTATAACTAGCTCATGAACTGTATAGAAAAACATGAAATAATTTAGAGCATACACTATTTCCGAAGCCTCTTTCTCTGTCTGAGAATAAAACTGTCATGCTTGTTGTGCTGAATTTAAGGAGATAGAGGTATATGCAATAGGGCGTTTGGAAGTGTTTGTATACTTCTGAGTGAGAATGGTGCTGATTAAAAACTGAGATGCATCAATCACAAACATAAGTGGCTGGTTCTGCTGGAAAGTTACCAAACAAGTAGCCAACTGCAGCTTAAATTTTAACAATTTTAATGCGTGGTCATAAGTTGGGCACTATTGGAAAGGAACATTTTTATGTAATAATGCATGGAATGGTTGTGCCACAGTATCAGCGTTTTTTACTGATATGGGGTAGTACACAAGTTTGAATAAAAATTCCTGTAATTCCTTAAGAGATGTGGGGTGTGGCAGTGTGGCAATAGCATCCATATGCTGGTGCCATGGTTGAATTCCAACTCATGACATTTCAAAATCCAAATAAATAATTAATGGTTGATAAACCTGCGTCTTGTCCAAATTGCACTTTTATCTTCCAGACTGTAAAACAGAAAATACAGCTTGAAATCTCTGCAAATGTTCCTATGAAGAGGCACCAGATACTACTACACAATCTAAACAGTTGAGACAGTCTGGAACTGATGCAATAAGTGGCTGTAAAATCCATTGGAAACTAGCTGGTGAGCTTGCCATGCCAAAAGGCACAGACTGGTATTGATAAGGGATAAATGGATTATAGATAACTAGAAGGTGTTCAGATTATTTGTCAAGCAGCAGCTGTAGATGAATCTCTGTTTTTGAAAAATAAGACCGCCAGTAATTTTGCTAACAGCCTGCCAGGGTATAGCAGGGGGAAGGTGTCAATTATTGACTCTGCATTAATAGATGTTTTTAAAGTCATTGCAGAGGTGTAATTTATGAGCAAACTTTTTTTACTATCACTAGTGGTGCTGATCATTCATTCAAACGAGGAGAACAAATACTATTGAGGGACTGAAGATGATCTTATTCTACTTTTTATTATCTCCGTAAAGTTACCAATACCAGGTGGACCCAGAAAAAATGGGGATGGACAAATTGTATTAACGTAATATGATCTTGAAAATCTGTTCAACAACCCAGTTAAGAAGAAAACAGGTCACAAAATTCGGCACAGAGCATCTAACTATTGGAATGATATTTGATCTGGAACTAAATACAGTTCCTCATTGGTAGAGAAGCAATACAGTTTGAATGTGTTAAAAGCAAACAGATTTTCAGTGTAAGCATTGTCCACAAATAGGGATGTTAATGAACAAACCATAGCCTTGTTAGTCACAGGTGCAGAAAATAGTCAGACTGGGAATGTGGTGTTTGTTATAACTCACCAGCCTCTGTGGCAGCGGGGCAGAGAGGGAGGCCCCCCCCCCCCCCTCCAGGAACTCTAGGTTCTTTTGTGAGCTTGTGCGAACTCATGGTTCTTTTGTGAGCTCGTGCGTGGTGCATGTGAGGCTCCGAGCTATCACAGCCCATTCTTCTTTCCTGGGGTGCATTTTGTTCAATGAGCCCCTCCCCCCCATATCCTGGCTTTTTCTCCACTGCCCCCCCCCCCTCCTCCGTCCTCTCTGTGTTTTTTATATATGTTCACCTGGCTATCCACCACATTCTCTGTGCTGCTTGAGATTTTGTACCTCTCACTTGTTCCCTTTCATTCTTTTGGGATTTGGCCTCCGCTTCTAAATTTTCTATCTTTACTGTGTGCCATTTGGGGAAGAACTCCCTCCCTCCCTACTATCTATGGCATAGATTCCCCTCCCCCCCCCCCCCTTCCTTCACTGCCATAACCCCCTCCATCACATTAGGTAACAAGCAGGTACAGGCTGTCCATATGGTGGGGCTGTTATGTACCCATGTGGCTGAGCCTCCGGACAACACAGGTAACACACAATTGATACCTGAGCTGTTCCCTCCATGTGTGTACCAAGGAGTGGTTGCTTGTCATCCTGGAGCATTGGAAGTCTCAGAAACGACCGCTGTGCTAGAGAGCAGTTGCTGTGGCTGGCTAATGTCAATGGGCAGAACCCCCGATAGGAGCAGGTGGTATCGAGGAAGATGCTTGGCATATGGCCACTCTCTAATAGCCATCTCTGATTAGTGCTGATTTGTATGACCCTGCAGCCTTCCCTTTCCTGGCTGCACCCTGGGAAGAGGGCCAGACTTGCCATCTTGGGAAGAAACCCTTTCCCCCTCTACCTGGTTGTACTATGAGGGATAGGAATGCATTCACGGCCACAAAGCCATTGTGTTTTGTTGAGAGTATAGAGGACAAGTTTGAGGTGTACTCTGTCAGTGAGATGCGGTTGGGCACGCTGTTCATCAAAACTTTTCCTGCTGCCCAGTCTACAGCCCTCCATGATTGTGATCACCCTGGTGACATCCCAGTGTCTATTACCCTCACCAGTCTCTGAATATGGTCCAAGGAGTGATGTTTCATGGACCTCATCCTAAAAAATGATGAGGAACTCCAGGCTGATCTGGAGTGACACCACATTCATTTTGTTCAACATTCCCAGGAGGGTCATAAAGACAACCAAAACAATTCTAGCGCCTTTATTCTGGCTTTTTAGGGGGATATGCTGCCAAAGATGGTGAAGATTGTGCTTCAATGATGTGATGTAAAGCCATGCATCCCACCACCAGTAAGGTGCTTGTGGCACTTATGTTTTGGTCATAAGGCTTCCTGCTGTGTGGTGGTCCCTGTGTGTGACGACTGTGGCCACACACTTCATGTGGGAAGCCCCTGTATTCCACTACCTACGTGAGCAAACTGTCATGACTGTCACTCTCCACTCTTGCCTGATCACTCAGTTTATAAAAAAGAAAAGAAGATAGAGTTCAGGTCCATAGATTGTCTATCTTACATTGATTTTCACCAAAAATATTACCTAACCCAACCCACTGTCAGTTTCTTTTTCTTTCAACTGTTGCATCCTTTCGCCCCCCCCCCCCCCCCCCCCCCCCGCCCACCGCGCCACACCAACAGTGTCTTTACTCCATTCCCATCCACTTCTACTTTCTCCTACCCTTGCAGTTGCCACACCCACCCCACCGGGTGTTGTTAAACCTCCCTGGCCATATCCTATAGGTCGCTCCTTATACTGATCCACTGGTCTTTGCAGAACACCTAGTAAGACATTTTGTGGCAGCTTCAGCGTCCTCTTCCTATCTTGCTACCTTCCTCTGCCAGAAACACTGAGCTGAAGAACCCTCCTTCTGTTCAACCCCCACCAAGCAGAATCCTATAATGAACCTTTCACTGAATGGGAATTCCTGCAAGCTTTTACCTCTTCACATGGCACAGTACCACGCCCGAATTCCAACCAAACCAGATTGTCCAACACTTGGATATTA
Source organism: Schistocerca serialis cubense (assembly GCF_023864345.2). Lineage (NCBI taxonomy): Eukaryota > Metazoa > Arthropoda > Insecta > Orthoptera > Acrididae > Schistocerca > Schistocerca serialis. The sequence goes on from NW_026047573.1 coordinate 5,831,325, forward strand.
CCCATAGGCATCATCTACTCAGGGTCTTAAACTGTATTTGGCTTGTTGGTGCCATCCCTTCACAATTTGCCATCCACCTGGCCTCTCGATGGACTCTCCCCCACAGCTTCCAGTTTTCTCCCTACAAAATACAAGTTACAAATTTTTGCTGCTTACCCTCGGCACAGACTGATCCAGGACTTTATTTAGGCAACCAAAGCCTCAATGTTGTAGTGCAGTCCTGTTTCTTTGGTCTTACTTTCGATAAAAAGCTGGCATGACTGCCCCATATTCTCTACCTGAAGACACCCTGCATGTGTAAGCTTAATGCTCTCTGCCCCTGGCCACACATCTTGGGATGCAGATCATGCTTATCTTCTCCATCTTTACTATGCTCAGGTTTTGTCCAGACTAGACTATGGTTGCCAGGTTTATGACTCAGTGGCTCCTTCCACTGTGAAACTACTTGACCCTCTCAATTCTTACGGGGTGCATCTCGCTTTTGGTGTGTGTTCTGTGCTAGTCCTGTAAACAATCACCTTTCAGAAGCAGGGATTCCCACTCTATATGTATGACAGAGCCAACTGCTGGTTTCTTTTGCAACAGCCATTTGGTGATACCCTGATGATCCCTTGTACCCCATCTTCTTTGCAAATGAGGGATGTCTCCCTCCTGCTACCCACCGTTGGGTGGGATTGCTGGTTGGAGTGCAGCTTGCTTCCTTCTGTCTGGATTTTCATCTCTACCCACTGGAAATGACCTTGTGTATTTCCTCCTCCCCCTTCCCACCCAGCCCCATTTGATGGAGCCTCGAATGGTTCAAATGGCTCTGAGCACTATGGGACTTAACATCCGAGGTCATCAGTCCCCTAGAACTTAGAAATACTTAAACATAACTAACCTAAGGACATCACACACATCCATGCCTGAGGCAGGATTTGAACCTCTGACCGTAGCGGTCACACAGTTCCAGTCTGAAGTGCCTGGAACCATTCAGCCACACCAGCCGGCAATGGAGCCTCAACCACAGATTCGGACTGACCTATTCGACGGTTCTAGGATCTCTGTTGGCCATATGATATTCTGGCGTCTTGTACATTCTGTCCTTGTAGAGTTCCCGGGTGCTACCATCTTCAACAGTGATGGTTCTAAAATGGTAAATGGGGGGGGGGGGGGGGGGGTGAGATGCTTTTATTTCTCCTACTGCACAGAATACCATTTACTGCTGGTATTATGTAGTGTGTTCACATCGGCGTTGCTTGCCATTTTCAGGGCCCTCCATTTTGGTTCTCAGGCCTTCCTCCATTATGTTTTAATATATCTGGCTCAGTGCAGCTTGCAGCCTATAGACTGATGCTGCTCTCATCACCCTTTGTTCTCTGCCATCTATGACCACCTCTGTGCCCTTACCTGCTCTGTTGTCTTTCACTGGGCCCCAAATCATGTGGGCACTCCCAGGAACGAACAGGCTGACCATTTGGCTGGAGACACAGATACTTAGTGCCACTCCCTTTCATGATTTCAAGTGCAGCTATGCTAATCTAGGTAAGCATCAAATACCTTTTCCCAAAAGTGAAGTGGCATATGGTGCTCTACACTCTCAGTAATAAACTACACACAATAGAGGAGATTACAGCAGTCTTGTACTCTTCCTTGGAAGGAGTCCACTGTCTTGTGCCATCTGCACATTGGTCATATTGGGCTCATCCACTGTTTCTATTGCTTAATCAGCCACCCCACAATGTGCTCATGGAGCCAGAATGACAGTATCCCATATATTGATGGAATGTCGCCTCTGTCTTACGCAAGCAACTTTTGAATTGTGGAACTGATGACCTTGCCATTTAGTTCCATAACTTGCATCAGTCAATTATCAGACTTACTTGGATTTGGATTCTCCCTCTCTGTTTGAGTGATTGACTAGTATTGCTTCTGCACCCATGTCCACCTGAATTCTCAGTGGTTTGTTAAAGCATGCTAGTAAGTCACAGGGACAGATATACACTAGCACACAAGTGCGCGCGCGCCCACACACACACACACACACACACACACACACACACACACACACACAAAGGGAGAGGGTAAGGAGTCATTCCAATCCCAGGAGTGGAAAGACTTACCTTGGGGAAAAAAGGGACAGGTTTACAATTGCGCGCGCACAAATGGCATACTGGAAACAAGTGTACCATATGGAACTTTACCTAAGAGTCTTGTTGTCTCTGCTATACTCCATGTCTTCCATGTAAGAATATTTGCATCTGGGAAGGCTTCAAGGCCACCATAATCACAATGATTACCCCATACTACAGCAAGTGTGAGCCATGTACTACCTCCAAACACGGCTTGTACATCACATGTAAAGTTCAAACGGAGTCCACGAAATACGTTTGGACCTCCAATCAGTTGTTGTTTATTAAACACACACACACACACACACACACACACACACATATGTCTGTATATGTATATGTATATATAAAAACAAAGATGAGGTGACTAACCGAACAAAAGCGCTGGCAGGTCGATAGACACACAAACATACACACAAAATTCAAGCTTTCGCAACAAACTGTTGCCTCATCAGGAAAGAGGGAAGGAGAGGGGAAGACGAAAGGAAGTGGGTTTTAAGGGAGAGGGTAAGGAGTCATTCCAATCCCGGGAGCGGAAAGACTTACCTTAGGGGGGAAAAAAGGACAGGTATACACTCGCACACACGCACATATCCATCCACACATACAGACACGAATATGTCTGCTTGTGTCTGTATGTGTGGATGGATATGTGCGTGTGTGCGAGTGTATACCTGTCCTTTCTTCCCCCTAAGGTAAGTCTTTCCGCTCCCGGGATTGGAATGACTCCTTACCCTCTCCCTTAAAACCCACTTCCTTTCGTCTTCCCCTCTCCTTCCCTCTTTCCTGATGAGGCAACAGTTTGTTGCGAAAGCTTGAATTTTGTGTGTATGTTTGTGTTTGTTTGTGTGTCTATCGACCTGCCAGCGCTTTTGTTCGGTAAGTCACCTCATCTTTGTTTTTATATATAATTTTTCCCACGTGGAATGTTTCCTTCCATTATATGTATATGTATATGTGCGGGTGTGTGTGTGTGTGTGTGTGTGTGTGTGTGTGTGTGTGTACAGCTTCTTTGTTTTTAGATATGTCAAATAATTTAGTTGGATGTGAATGTGTTGAGGTGAACTTCTTTAGCCATAAATTTGCTATTGTACCTTTTCCAGGGGCTTTCCCATTTTGTGTAGAATTAATTGCTCGGGTGACTTTGTTGCAAAATTACCACTTCAGGAATTTGTGGTATCATCTTGTATGTGCCTGTTTCTGCTTGTAGCCACCATGCATGCCTGTTATGTTGTACCAGGTTTGACCATATGTTGCTCTAGAATTGTTCCATGTCTGTTATGTTTGGTGGATTGTCTATTTTAATGTGTGTTGTCTATTGTCTGGTAAAATCTCTTTTGGCTTATGTTGAATGTTTGGTTTTGTTTTCTTCTATTTTCACTTTCTTTGTATCTTCCAAGACATTTGGCCAATGCTTGTAATTTCTGCTTCTTTCATCTAATTGCTCTATCACTTCTTATTGTGAGATTTTACCTAACCTCTTTAGTTTTTTGTCTGATATTTCATTTCTTATAAATTGTGTTAGCGGTCCAATGTCTTTTCTCAGTTTTTCTATTCTGATCTGTAGCCTGAGTTGCCATGCTGGTTTTGTGGGTTTCTTCTGTGTGTTAGCTGGTTGTGATCTCTGCCTAGTGTGTGCTCCTATATAAACCAGTAGTTGTAACTCTTCCATAGTTGTACTTTAATTTTTTTTGTTGTGTATGATTGTGTTGATAGTTGTTATTGTTGTTTCGACTTGTGGGCTATTTGGTGGTCTATGCAAGAATGGTCTAATGTGTGTATTTGTGTCTTTGTATTGTATATATGTCTGCTGAAATCTTTCTTCTATATCTAATGTGTGTGTTACTTTGTGTTCTATTTGTGCTTGTTCTGGTTGCTGTTTTAAGATTTCATTTTCTACTGATTGTTTAATTGATGTGTGTTGTTCTTTGTTTGTTTGCTCTGGGATGTTTGAGTCCAGTACTGTATTTTCTTCTTCTTCTTCTTCTTCTTGTGATTACACATTATTTTGTTCCAGTATTTGTTGTACTTGTTGTTTGGTGTTTTCTAATTCTGACTGGGGTATCCTGTTATTTATTATTATTACACAGATCTGATCAGCTAGTTGTTGTTCTGTTAAAAATTTTAATTCTGGGTATCTGGTAATAAATGTTGTGTTTACACGTGATCTGTATCCAGTTGTGTTGGTTCCTAAGTTTGTTGCTTGGTAATAACAGAACATGAGGTGTCGATTAACTTCATCTGACCATCTCATACTCTGTCTTTGTTTTGCTTCTAGGGTGGTTGCAGGAAGCATATCCTGCAAAACACCTCTATTTGGATTTAAATCATTTTCCGTGTGGCTATCAGTGTCGTTAGCATTGTGGACGGGCATGGGGTTCAAGCGTCGCCCTGACCATGACAGCGCTTGTCCGAGGCTTCATTAGTTCTGTCCTGAACCAAATAATAACACTAAAAGGGGGGGGGGGGGGGGGGTTAGCCCTATTAGTGGTTTGTACTTTTCGTTGCCTTTTACAACTGGCATAACATACCAGAGGCCTATTCTTTATTATTATTATTATTATTATTATTATTATTATTATTATTTCTTTCCTTTCTCAGACATTAGGTCTGGTTAAAAACCGAAAGTGACATGGACCTTGATCAAGTGTGACTTCCTTTTAACTGTACGGTATATGTTACATTGCATTTAGGAAATTTCGGGTAACTGAACATGTATCAATAATTACAGATTTCTGTAGTTGTATATATAAGTTTGGATATAGCTGTATTGCGTTGCTGTACTGGTGGATATTGTGTGGTATGACTCCTGTATTTGATAGTGTAATTGGTATAATGTCAACTTTATCCTGATGCCACATGTCCTTGACTTCCTCAGCCAGTTGGATGTATTTTTCAATTTTTTCTCCTGTTTTCTTCTGTATATTTGTTGTATTGGGTATGGATATTTCGCTTAGTTGTGTTAATTTCTTCTTTTTATTGGTGAGTATGATGTCAGGTTTGTTATGTGGTGTTGTTTTATCTGTTATAATGGTTCTGTTCCAGTATAATTTGTATTGATTATTCTCCAGTACATTTTGTGGTGCATACTTGTATGTGGGAACATGTTGTTTTATTAGTTTATGTTGTATGGCAAGTTGTTGATGTATTATTTTTGTTACATTGTCATGTCTTCTGGGGTATTCTGTATTTGCTAGTATTGTACATCTGCTTGTGATGTGATCTACTGTTTCTATTTGTTGTTTGCAAAGTCTGCATTTATCTGTTGTGGTATTGGGATCTTTAATAATATACTTGCTGTAATATCTGGTGTTTATTGTTTGATCCTGTTTTGCAATTGTCAATCCTTCTATCTCACTGTGTATATTGCCTTTTCTTAGACATGTTTTGGATGCGTCTTGATCTATGTGTGGCTGTGTTAGATGATACGGGTGCTTCCCATGTAGTGTTTTTTTTTTTTTTTTTTTTTTTTTCCTCTAATTTACTTTCTTCATATCTGTTGGTGTTACGTGATCTCAAGGGTTGTAGAAGTGGTTATGAAATTGCAATGGTGTAGCCGATGTATTTATATGAGTGATTGCTTTGTGTATTTTGCTAGTTTCTGCTCATTCTATAAAGAATTTTCTTAAATTGTCTACCTGTCCATAATGTAGGCTTTTATGTCGATAAATACCCTTCCTCATTCCTTTCTGATTAATGTGAATCTTTCTGTTGCTGAATGTATGTGATGTATTCTATGTCTGTGGCATTTTGATAGTGTAAGTGTATTGAGTGCTTCTAGGTCTGTCTTACTCCATTTCACTACTCCAAATGAGTAGGTCAATATTGGTATAGCATAAGTATTTACAGTTTTTGTCTTGTTTCTTGCTGTCAATTCTGTTTTCAGTATTTTTGTTAGTCTTTGTCTATATTTTTCTTTTAGTTCTTCTTTAAAATTTGTATTATCTATTCCTATTTTTTGTCTGTATCCTAGATATTTATAGGCATCTGTGTTTTTTACATTGCTTCTATTCAGTCACTGTGGTTATCCAATATGTAATCTTCCTGTTGTTATCGTCTTCCTGTTGTTATCGTCTTCCTGTTGTTATCGTCTTCCTGTTGTTATCGTCTTCCTGTTGTTATCGTCTTCCTGTTGTTATCGTCTTCCTGTTGTTATCGTCTTCCTGTTGTTATCGTCTTCCTGTTGTTATCGTCTTCCTGTTGTTATCGTCTTCCTGTTGTTATCGTCTTCCTGTTGTTATCGTCTTCCTGTTGTTATCGTCTTCCTGTTGTTATCGTCTTCCTGTTGTTATCGTCTTCCTGTTGTTATCGTCTTCCTGTTATTACCGTCTCCCCTCTTATTACCGTCTCCCCTCTTATTACCGTCTCCCCTTTTATTACCGTCTCCCCTCTTATTACCGTCTCCCCTCTTATTACCGTCTCCCCTCTTATTACCGTCTCCCCTCTTATTACCGTCTCCCCTCTTATTACCGTCTCCCCTCTTATTACCGTCTCCCCTCTTATTACCGTCTCCCCTCTTATTACCGTCTCCCCTCTTATTACCGCCTCCCCTCTTATTACCGCCTCCCCTCTTATTACCGCCTCCCCTCTTATTACCGCCTCCCCTCTTATTACCGCCTCCCCTCTTATTACCGCCTCCCCTCTTATTACCGCCTCCCCTCTTATTACCGCCTCCCCTCTTATTACCGCCTCCCCTCTTATTACCGCCTCCCCTCTTATTACCGCCTCCCCTCTTATTACCGCCTCCCCTCTTATTACCGCCTCCCCTCTTATTAACGCCTCCCCTCTTATTAACGCCTCCCCTCTTATTAACGCCTCCCCTCTTATTACCGCCTCCCCTCTTATTACCGCCTCCCCTCTTATTACCGCCTCCCCTCTTATTACCGCCTCCCCTCTTATTACCGCCTCCCCTCTTATTACCGCCTCCCCTCTTATTACCGCCTCCCCTCTTATTACCGCCTCCCCTCTTATTACCGCCTCCCCTCTTATTACCGCCTCCCCTCTTATTACCGCCTCCCCTCTTATTACCGCCTCCCCTCTTATTACCGCCTCCCCTCTTATTACCGCCTCCCCTCTTATTACCGCCTCCCCTCTTATTATTATCTTCTTGTATCTTCTTGTTGTTGTTATTATTATCTTCTTGTAGCTTCTTGTTGTTGTTATTATTATCTTCTTGTATCTTGTTGATGTTATTATTATCTTCTTGTATCTTGTTGATGTTATTATTATCTTCTTGTATCTTGTTGTTGTTATTATTATCTTCTTGTATCTTGTTGTTGTTATTATTATCTTCTTGTATGTTTGCCTTGTACTTGTATACAGTCTACAATGAATGTGGGATTGATGAATGTAGCTACAGACAAAAGTTAAGTACACTTCTGATGCCAAAATCTAAAAATACTAAATTGTTAATTGTGGCCTGTACTCCATCACAGACTGTACATCAAATACAATACCATTAATCATGTTACAATGATGTTGACTGTTCTTACTAACTGTCAGTTTCTTGTCACAGGAGAAAGAGATCAACAGCCATGATCTACAACTTATTTCGGTCTCGGACATAGGCTGATACATGTCCTATTGGAACACTTTGGCACTGCTTGTGTGCAGGGGCTGCATGACAAGATTCTTGACTGCTTGAAATTACCTGCTTAAACTGTTTGCCTACAGGTGCAAGAGGCTTCAGGAAGCAGTTGGCTTGCACCAGGTATAATGTTGACCCAAGTTTTCAATTTATTATTATTTGTTTTCTGTTCTAAGTAAGTTGTCCAGACTTTATCTGTGTGCTGCAAATTTATTAATAGTGAAGGAAATGCAGAGCAGTGTTCTTTGCAGAACGTGGCATGACAGTGAAGAGAATGCTCAGGCTCGTAATTTGTCAAAATGTAGTCCAGCCTCCATGGTTTAAGTGCTCCATGATTCCCTTGTATTATGTCATGATGAAATCTCCGTGTCCACAAATTTTTTAATGTACTGTAAAGAATGAAGGTCAATGAGCCAGCATACAGGTGCCTTGTTATGCAAATAAAAGCAGAAAGGTGCCCTATATAATTACCATCGCTAATTTTTGATCGTTAAACTTAAGTCTTATTATATTTACATATTTCTCAGGCTTTAAGGTACTGAAAATTATTCTTTATTGTAGCTTTAAGTTCAAAGAACACCTATTTTCTCATAATATTTCATGTCAGATGTTGATCATTTAATAATTGTCTTCAGTGTAAACAGCTCACCTAGAAGCCATTTATCCATTCTATGTATCTGCTGCTGGTGCTGGTGGTGCTCCCCTTTGCTTCTGTTGTTTACCTGACCACTATGCAAAAATAATGTTTAGTGTTCACATGGTATCCTCAATCTCCAGTTATAAATATTAGTCATATGGCATAATAATTTCAACTTCAGTGTGTTGGAAGAAAATGTCATTTCCAGCAAGAGGAGGGAAATCTGGTGTGTGCAAAACTGAATTTTTGACCAGATCACAAAAATATTGAAATCTTCTATTTGGTATTAGGAACTTCAGTTAGTGTATATAAAAGATTATGTGATTCACTGTTAAAATGTCTTCCTTATGGCACTTTCATTTATAAACTGTTGATACTGTTTACCATCTATAAATGCAACAGCTAAGGCAGTTTGTGTAATGTGGTACAGAATTCCATTGAATCTTAGAAAGGCCCAGCTATTAAATTTGTTAACAATTTTCTGGTGTAATGGTCCTAAAGCAGGCAGCCTACTGTTGAAATTAGAAACTATGAAAAGGTATGGAGTAATACATCAAATTTTATTGTAAACATTGGAAGAAGACTGTTGACAGCACTAAAACTGAGTTTGCTGAACATGCCTGTAGTGCTTTTTCTGTTACTGAATAATATCATGATGGAACATGGCAGCTCTTCCCTGCATGTTTTTTCATTAATCCAACTTAGAAAGAATTCTGTGCTGATGAACAGTGCAAAAAGAGTTTATTGAGTAAGGATTTTGTAAAAAGCATCTAACATGGTTGAATTAACGTGGGATTCTTTTGATAAATTTGTCTGGCATGTGTTCACCTTGCAGCTATATGTATGTGGTTCTTTGAACTTAAATTATTCCAGATTCTGAAATGTCCTTGACTGCAATGACTGATTCCAATAACAGACAGGCAGTGACTTAATCATTCTATGCAAACTGTATTTGTTTAGTGCATTACAATACTTTTTTAAAATTTAGGATTTTGATGAATTAATAGGTAGTGTGCACAAACTTGAGTTAAGTAAATTATACTTGAAGTTTCTAACCACTGTCTTTTTTAACAAGTCAAAAGTTTTAAGGTAGCAACATTACTTTAGATGGCAAACCTCACAAGCATTTCATGTGATTTTATTTGCCACATAGTTTGTCAAAATTTACAACAGGAAAAAATGATCAGAATGTCTCAGAATTACAAATTGATAACATTGAAAATGTAATTAACTTCTGTTTGTCCTCCATTACAGCTTGATGTTTTGTAACACTTTAGATGACCTGGAGTGTGGTGTGAGAATGGATTGTATGCAATTTTCACACCTCTCTCACACCAGTTGAATTACTTGTTGATCTGCACAACTCTGGATAGCCGGCTCTGTTGATCTCTAAACCCTTATCTTATGTAATAGTCTCATTAATTATAGACTGTTCATAGTCTGGAGAAACTCTGAACCAAAGAAAGTCTTCTTTTCAGCACTTGTAAACTCACATAAAATATAATAATGCTAGTGGAATATAGAATTCAAACTCGCCAGAACAGTTCCTACAAAACGTGTGACTTCTGTCATGATACTGTCCTTTTCCCCTAGGATCAGTACCGATACCTTACATGTGGGCTGACCCTGTGAGTACACTTCCTCCATCCATTCTGGTAGGTATGCCACTTGATAACAAATCCCTATTCTTCAGGCCATAGGTCATCCTATCTTTATGTAGGTACACCTGCCCCATATCGTTAGCAAAGTCTGGGTATGCCCCCCTTATCCTTTATCAGCAGGCCTCATGGTTCATTGCCCTAGTATACATTTTATGTACACTACAGTTAAATATTTCCTGGAAAAAAATAAAAATCTATTTCACACTCACTTCTTAATACTTCATCCTATAGTTTGCAACTTATGTAATCCTTAGCAGATTCAACTCATAGTAGATACTATGTCTACACCTAATGATCAAGTCACACTACTCAATGACTCACCACTCCATCAGAGTATTTGCTAGACTGACTTTACTTAATTTAGCATCATAATTAACTCCAATCTGGCTTGTGTTCTCCTTCATTACTCATGCCTCCTCCTTATGTGTACTCATTGTAAAATCATCATAGTTTTTCTATAATTATGTACATACGTGATGTGTGGTGCATGTGTCTGTGTGTGTGTGTGTGCGCGCGTGCGAGATGTAGAACTGTCACAATAAACAACAATGTGTGCATATTTCCCGATGTACACATACCTTCCCCCTACATCACTTGACGGTTGTTAAATCTCAACAGATTCCTAGTTAGTAGCTTCATTGTTCGCTTACTCATGTATCTTTGTATGTAAGATGATGTGTTCGTGTGTTCTGATTCTTTGGCCTTGTTATGTGAAAATAAGTTGTAGGTTATTGTAAACCAGGGAGACTAGGAGGACTTCTGCAATAGAATTATACGAATATGGAAAGAGGAAAAGAAAATAAGTCCTCAAAAGAGAAGTAAGAAAGAAAAAATAAAAATGGTTGCTAAGATCAAAGAAGAGAAAGAAGACAGCCCCAAAGACAGGAAACCCTTCCACCCCCCCTTCCCCAGGATCCCTACCTCGCCAGTACTTGAGTGAGATGCTGGAGAAGGTATGGTGTTAAATCATCTCCTACAGAATGGACATTCTCATGTTCACCCTTAAGGTCCCCAAAAGAAATCTTAGCAGCCCTTATGGAAATGGCAAATGGTGTAGAATCTGGCACACTTGTTAGCGAGGGTTGTTTGAAAGGTGTGATGTGTGTTTTGAGTTAGTTACGATTTCTACCTACACTACCCACCCCCTTTCAAAATCAATACAAACCCTCCCATCTACGTTACATCTCATAAAAGGTATAAAATATTCTGTATCAAGTATAAAATTATATATTATTTTCAGTGAATTCTGCTTCAATGACTTTAACTCGATTATCTTACATTCAGTGTGAGAACAGTATTCTCACAAATTCGGAAATTATCTCAAAAGTTATGTGCCAAGAATGGTTCTCTGTATTTACTTATAATGAGTATTACCAGGCAGCTTTCCTGAAAACTATTTTTTTTGGAGTCGTTCATATTAATAGAATTAATGACACTGACTTCACCCAGACTTCTGTCCACAGATTAGCACAGAACACTGTTGAAGTGGTTACTTACAAAGACTAATTCAGGCAAAAATAAAACATGACTATACATGGATGGTGGGAGAGACTGGTTGGCTAGGCAGATTTAGTCCATCTTGAATCAGGGGTAATGTGTGCACCAATTCCCGTCTCATGTCACCACCTAGCAAGTCAGGGATAGGTCAGTGTAAGACGGGACGAGCCATGAGGACAGGTCGGGCACCCTGTGGAATAACTGAGGACAATGCAGTCAAAATTCCTAGTGGGCACAACTCTCTAACAATCGAGGATGACGCAGCCACATACCAGGAGCAGTTTTGGGTGACGTAATCACAATTCCTTGCTGGTATGTTTCTCAATTAAACTGTAAGTGGGGGATGATAGGACAGTGTAAGTAGTAAGAGCATAGTGTAAGAAGTTGGGGGAATTCAGTGAAGGAAAATTTTATTACAGAAGAAACACCGAAAACATCTCAGGATCTGATGGTCATCACTCTGCCTGTTCACACAAAACGTTAATGTTGCTGGGGGATATACAACTTTATGTCCTTTATGTTTTACTTTCCTGTCTCTTACTCAATTATAGGATCCACTAAAGGAATGTTTTTGGATGTACTACTGTATGAGCTCGGTATGGTGCCTCATATTTTTAGAAAAACTTGTGTGTCTTTTTCCTCATGGCAGAGCTCTGAAGATGCTGTTTTACAAGAACTATTTCATTGACCGTGTACTGAGGTTTGATAGCCTTCTCATTATGTCTAATCACTTGTTCTTGTGACCTTTCAACAAAATTTTTAGAAACTATTTTGTTTAAGTTCGTCATTTTCAGTAGGCTGTTCAGGCCAAATGAAACATTTAATACAAGGTTCTCCTGTAAAGAGTTTGCCTATTACTTGTGATGGTGTTAATCTCGTTCATAAATGTGGTAGTATATTTAAAATAAGTTCAAAGTCTTTGATCTTTGTTGCCCATAAAGTATGTTTTCATGGCAGTAGGTGCGGCATAATTTCCCAATCTCTTTCATTACCTGTTCACACAGATTTGGGGATGGGCTATAGTTGGATATTAACAATTGATAAATAGCTTCCCATGCTAAAAAGTCTTTAAAATCATTACTAACAAACTGTGGTCCATTATTGGAGAGAAACCGTAGGGTTTTCCTACCTCCAGAAAGTATTTTTGCAAACAGTGTATAACTGTTGGTTGACCGACACTCTGAGGACTAAAATGTATGACATTCCTCCCTATCCTTTCAGAATTGGTCCTAAAAAATCTGCTGCTGTAAGATCATGTATAGCCCTAGGAATGATTGGATGCACATGAGTGTTACTCTCTTTCACCTTCTGAAAGGTTTCACAAGGCTAATGATGCTACTTTATATCCTAGCCATTTAAAGTAACAGAACTTATTCATACGAGCCATACTTTTCTTTAATCTGAAGTGTCCATACCCTGTATGAATATACCACACAATTTCATCTTCCATTAACCTCGGAATGCATAAAATCCACTGCTGCAATGATATACTATCCCTCCAAAATAAATTATGACCCATAATTTTCCACTTTTCTGCTTGCTTCGGAGGCAAGGAATTCCTAATACACATAGCAAACATCTTGGCAAAAATAGGGATCATGATCTGTGTTCTCTGTTGCTCTTTGTGCCATCTCTTGTATCCTGGTGTGTGGATACTCTACTGTCAGAAAATTAATTGCAAAAATTACACTGGGTCCTTCCATCCGTTTTATCTCTTCCATGTCGATAGGTAACCTAGACAAAGATTCTGGTAAGATTTTCTCAGACCCTTTTACATACTGTGTTCTAATGACATATTCTTGTAGGAACAACATCCATCACATTAATCTACTATGTAACAAATGACTATTCATAAAAAATGATATAGCTCGATGATCTGTGTAGATATGGATTTCTGACCCCCATACTAGTGTTTGGAATTTTTGGATACTCCATACTAATGCTAATAGTTCTTTTTAGTAGCTGTGTAGTTTAATTCATATTTATTAAGACTTTGGCTAGCAAAAGATGTATATCTGTGATTTACATTATCTATTGTGCTAAAAATCTTTGTTTTCTCAAATTTGAATAACACTTCACCGATGATAATTGGTCTGTCTCTTTCTGTTTCTACATGTTTATTCAATGTACACGTGTCTTCCACTAATCGCACACCTCCTGTAACTTTTTTTACCACTACTAAAGGGTTATTCATGACACTAGGAGTAAGTTCTATTATACTGTTGTCAATTGTTTTGTCGATTTCCTCCTTAACTGCTTCTTTCAAACTTAACGGTATTGGATATGGCTTACAGAAAAATTGAGTGTCATACGTGATTTTAAACTTACATATGTAATTGCTGATATTAGTGGGACAATTGGAAAATACTTCTTCGTATTCAATTAGAATTCTATATAAATCTCATTTCTGTGCATTGGTTAATATTGTGGATTCTTTAACTCTGTTTTGTAAGTCAATCCTATATGCTAATTGGTCTATATTATCGATCTCTGGTGACAGTTTTGCAGTGGCTGTTAATCGCAGACATTGACTCTGACCCCCCCCCCCCCCCCCCCCCCCTCTGCAGATCCTGGGGTTAGAACTGGCCTGAGGTATTGCTGCCTGTCGTACAAGGTGACTAAAAGGTGTTTCACATGTTTTGGCCTTTATGTGATGGTCCCCTGTAGGGTTTGACCTCCATTCTTCGAAATTTACCCAGTGAGCGAGCCAACTGGGGAAGGGCACCTTACTAGGTGCATTGTGTCCATCGTGCATTGAGATCTTCAGCCCACTTTACCGTCGTCCCATTGCAGTACTGCTCATTTTGCATCTCCTGGGTGCATTTTCCACTATGCACTTCGGAGTGTCAATTTCTGCTTCGATGACGACGATAGACTTCTTTGCACCTGATACCCAGCACAGTAGACAGACCATTGTGGTGGGGCCGCCATGTACCCTGTTGGTTGTAGCCCCCTGACCACACAGGGATAGCTCTGCTGATGAGGACTAGTTCTGGGAGGTAGATGGCTTGTCCAAAATGAGATTTAGGTCAGTCTTGATGAAAACAGATTCCTCAGACCAGTTATGAGAGTTACTCTCTTGTGACAAGTAGGGGATGTTTCTGTAACCATCACGCCCAATAAGAGCTTAAATATGGTCCAGGGTATCATAAATCACAGAGGCCCTCTTTTGCAGTCTGATGATGAGCTGTGCACCAATTTAGGGCAGTGAGTTGTACATTTTGTCCAGTGTTTCCACCGGGGTCCAAAGGATAATCAGGTTGCCACTGGTGCCTTCATCTTGGCCTTTGAGGGTAATACATTGCCCGAGAAGGTCCAGGTGATGGTCTACCATTGTGTTTTAAGGCCCTATATCCCTCTCCCGATGTGGTGCTTTAAGTGCTGGAAGTTCAGCCATATGTCTTCCCACTGTACTTCAGTGTCACAAGCAGAGATTGCGGATGCCCAACACACCCCAATACCGCATGTGCCCCACCTCCCATCTGTGTCAACTGCAGAGAGCACCATCCGCCTTGCTCGCCTGACTGCAGGATTCTACAGAAAGAAAGGAAAATCATGGAGTAAAAGATCCTGGACAGACTGACCTACACTGAGGCTAAGAGAAAATTTGAACACTTGCATCCTGTGCATATGACATCGTCTTACGCCGCCGCTACAACAGTTCTGCCACCATCAGCTCCGCAAACCCAGGTATCTCTCAGAGCCAGAAGACTACACTTGCACACTTGATGGTGGGTCTTCTAAGCCAGAGAAGCGTAAGTCTTCTTTGGCTTCTCTCACTAGGAATGGTTCCCTTGGGTCACTCCTTTCCCAGGTTTCTTCTAGTGAGAAAGAAGACACCCACCAGTGGCTGAAGAGCCCAAAAGCAGCTGGTCGTAGGGCTTCGTGCTCATTGTCAGTCCCGGAGACTGAGCCAGTGAAGTCCTCCCAGCCAGGGAAACCCAAAGAGCAGCGAGAGAAATCCAAAAATAAAACCCCTAAGACCAAGGAAGTTGTGGTGGCTTCCACACCTCTGCTACCTCCAAGCTATGTGGCAGAGGAAGTGGTGGAGATTTTGGCGTATGCTGAGGACCTAGATCTTGCCAGAAACTCAGACACAATGGATAGAGACTGCTCAGACAACAAATCGCTGCCAGTAGGTGACTATAAGGCTTAAACTGAGTCGCTGTATGTTCCCTGCCTTCCCAGTCTCAGTGTCATCCACCACTGGAATTGCGGCGGTTTTTTCCACAGCCTGGCTGAGCTATGGCAACTATTAAGCTTTACACCTGCTATCTGCATTGCCCTCCAGGAAACCTGGTTCTGGGCATGGATGTGTGTGATATCCTTAGGTAAGTTAGGTTTAAGTAGTTTTAAGTTAAAGGTGACTGATGACCTCAGAAGTTAAGTCTCATAGTGCACTTTCAAACCCCTCTTGAAGCTGTGGCTGTGAGAATAAGGACAAAACAGGAAATAACTGTCTGCAGTGTATATCTTCCTCCAGATGGTGCAGTAAGCCTGAATGTATTTGTTGCAATGATTGATCAGCTTCCTAAACCTTTCCTACATCTGGCAGATTTTAATGCCCATAACACCATGTGGGGTGGCTCCATGCTTGCTGGCCGAGGCAGAGATGTTGAAACTTTACTGTTGCAATTCGACCTCTGCCTCTTAAACACTGGGGCTGCCACACATTTCAGTCTGGCTCATGGTAGTTACTCGGCCATTGATTTATGAATTTGTAGCCCAGGACTTCTCCCATCTATCCACTGGTGAGTGCATGATGACTTGTGTGATAGTGACCACTACCCCATCTACCTATTAACGCCCCAGCGTCAGGTGCATGGATGCCTACCCAGATGGTGTTTGAACAAGGTGGATTGGGGAACTTTCACCTCTGCTGTCACTGCTTAATCTCCCCCACATGGTAACATTGATGTGATGGTTGAGCTGGTGACTAGCGTCATTGTTTCTGCGGCAGAAAACTCAATCCCTTGCTCTTAGGGTGCCTGAGGAGTAAGGCAGTCCCTTGGTGGTCGACGGAAGTCGCAGAAGCAATTAAGGATCATTGGAATGCTCTACAATGGCATAAGTGGCACCATCCCCTGAAGCACCTCATATCCTTAAATGGCTCCATACCCGTGTTCGCCACCTTATGAAACAATGGAAGGAGGAGTGTTTGGAGAGATATGTCTCCACCATTGGGTGCCGCACATCACCTTCCCAAGTCTGGGCAGAGATCAAATGTCTTTTCAAGTACCAGGCCCCAACAGCTGTCCCTGGGGTTACCATAAATGGCGAGTTATGTACCGGTGTAAACGCAATTCCAATCACTTTGCTGAGCACTTTGCTCGAGCCTCTGCATCAGAGAATTACTCCCCAGCATCTCACACACACAAATGGCGGCTGGAAGGGAACGTCCTCAAATTCACTACACACTGCAGTGAATCCTATAATGCCCCATTTACAGAGTGGGAGCTCCTCAGTGCCCTTCCACATTGCCTGACGGCATCCACAGCCAGGTGATTAAATATTTCTCATCTGACTACAAGCAACTTTTTCTCGTCATCTTATACCAGATCTGGTACAATGGTGGGAGAGGAACATCATTCTGGTGCCCAACCTGGTAAAAACGCACTTGATTTGGATAGCTGTCAGCCCATAGGCCTCACCAACGTTCTTTCTAAGCTGCTGGAACATATGGTATGTCAGCGGTTGGGTTGGGTTCTGGAGTCACATGGCTTGCTGGCTCCATGTCAGGGTGGCTTCCACCAGGGTCGCTCTACCACTGATAATCTTGTATCCATCGATTCTGCCACTCAAACAGCCTGGTTTTAGATGGCAACACCTGATTGCCATCTTTTTGACTTACATATAGCATATGACACGACTTGGCAATGACATATCCTTGCCACATTGTATGAGTGGGGTCTCCAAGGACCACTCTTGATTTGTATGCAAAACTTCCTGTCACTCCGTACTTTCCATGTCCAAGTTGGTGACTCCCATAGTTCCATCCGTATCCAGGAGAATGGAGTTCTGCAGGGCTCTGTATTGATTGTGTCTCTATTTTTAGTGGCCATTTACAACCTAGCAGCAGCTGTCGGGCCGTCTGTCTCACCTTCTCTGTATGCAGATGACTTCTGCATTTCATACTGCTGCTCCAGTACTGTTTTTGCTGAGCGGCGCCTCCAAGGAGCCATCCAGAAGGCGCAGTCATGGGCTTTAGCCCACTGCTTCCAGTTTTCAGCCACAAAGTCGTGTGTCGTGCATTTCTGTCGGCATTGTACTGTTCATCCGGAACCCACAATTTACCTTAATGCTGATCCACTCACTGTAGTGGAGACTTACCAATTCCTAGGACTGGTTTTCGATGCTCAATTGACATGGCTCCCTCATCTTTGTCACCTTAAGCAGAAGTGCTGGCAGCATCTCAATGCTCAATGCCCTCTGTTGCCTGAGCAACACCAATTGGGGTTCAGATCACTGTACGCTGCTGCAGCTCTACAGAGCCATTGTCCAATCCTGAATTGATATGCGAGTGTGATTTACAGTTCGGCAGCACCGTAGTGCACCACTGTGTTGTTTGATTAATGAGAGGAGCTTTTAGGAAGAGTCCAGTGACCAGCATACTCGTGGAGGCTGGTGTCCCTCCACTGCAGATTAGACATGTTCAACTGCCCGCCAGTTACACAGCACACATTCATAGTTCCCCTCAGTATCTTAATTATATCTTGTGTTCTTGAGTACATCCACTCCTGCCCTGGCGAGTTATTTCTCCTCTGTACTGAATCATTGAGCAGCCTTCTAGCTATTTAACAGTGCCACCCTCACCACCCTCTGGTAGCGTCCATTCAGGAGTCCTTCTGTGCCCTGGAACAGTCCCGCTGTTCTGTTGTGTATGTTTGGGGACCCCAGGACATGTCGGAATCCCCAGCAATGATCTTGCTGACAGGTAACACAGAAACTGCTTCAGGAGATAGGCATCTCCGAAGCTGACCTGCATTCTGTCTTACACCACAGGGTTTTCTGGCTTTGGGAGATGGAATGGCATAACAGCATGCACAAAAATTGTGTGTTATTAAGGAGACTATGAATGTGTGGAAGTCTTCCATGCAAGCCTCTCACAGGGAATCAGTTGTCCTCTGCCAGCTACGCATTGGCCAAATGTGGCTAATGCATGGTTACCTACTCCGTTGCGAGGACCCACCTCAGTGTCACTGTGGCTCCCAAATGACAGTTGTCCCCCTCTTACTGGACTGCCCACTTTAAGCCGCTCTGTGGCAGACTTTTAACTTCCCCAGCACCCTGCCTTCAGTGTTGGGCAACAATGCCTCCAAAGCAGTTTTACTTTTACGTTTTATTCGTGGGAGTGGGCTTTATACTTCTATGTAGGCTTTAGCGCATGTCCTTTGTCACTCTGTGACCTCCACTCTAGTGCTTTTAGGATCGAAGTTTTAATGTGTTGCAGAGTGGCTGGCTTTCCCTTTATAGTTACTGTAATCTACTCTCATGTTTATCTGTCTTCTGTTTCTAGCTTCTCTCTGTTGTTTTCTTGTCCTCTTTTGCTCCTTTTAGTGTTTGTTGCCTTCCCTTCATTCTTGTGGCTTATCCTTTCTTTCTGTTTTGTGTTATATGTTGCGTCTATTTTATTCTCACACTTGTGACATTGTTTTATTAGGAACAAGGGACAAATCACCTAGTAGTTTGGTCCCTTCTCCAACCTTTTAAAGAAACTAACCAACCAACCAACCATCGACTCGCAGTTGTTTGTTGACCAATGTAGCTGTTTGTCACAAACGGTACCCAATATCTACTGTTTCCTTTCCCAAATCATAGAAGATTTTCGTCAAAAATGCAAATGTGTTTAAATTCTAAGAGCCAATCTAACCCAAATAATATATCTCTATTGACATTTTCTACTATTAACAATGTCTGTCGAAACAGATTATTTCCAATGGGGCAATTCACCTGTGTTTCATGTTTGACAACTTTACTCTTCATTCCTGTTATACCAACTATGTAAACCCCTGTTAACGGTAACTGAGGTAATTGATGTTTAGTTCGTAATAAGTAAATTGAAATTAAGGACACCTCACTCCCTGAATCTGTAAATATGTTAACTTCAAAAGTCTCCATGTTTCCTACTATTATTGGTTGGGTATTTTTGATAGTCAAGTTTTGTTCTTCCAGTAACAACCATTCTTTTGTTGGTGTTTTGTGTGTGAAATTAACATGCTTATTATAAACCAGGATTCCTAGTGTATCTTTAGGACCTGGGCCCCAGTCCTGGATCCAGATCACACTACGTTTTCCTCATTACTAGTATTCACCGGTTGGTTCCCAAATCAGCGTACTACATTACCACTTTGTGCTCTATTATTACTTGCCACAAATTCCTGCAAAGTTACTGGCATCAAGTGCATCCACAAAGTATAATAATTCTTAAAGTGTTCTCCACCCACTACTTAATCTATCCTTCCTCCTGTAATTGGGCAATTGTCATATTAAAATTCAAACTAACCCTTCTTCCTCCATTGGCTTATCAAAGTACTTCACTCATGTTAAATGCCAGTTGACATACTTTCTCATTATTCCCCACATATTACTGTAATACTTTGGGTCCCACAAGTCCGATAATGGTGTTTCCTGTGCGCTTGCTGACCAATACTTCTCTTTAAACTTCTTCTGAAAATCTTCCAAAGAGGAAAAGTTTGCATTGTTTACCATTCCCCACTCTGAGGCTTCCCCTAATAGATACCCAACAGCAAACTCCATCATTTTCAAATCGTCCCAGTTCTTGGGTAATGCTTGGTTGACCCTTTTCAAAAAATGGGTAGGATGTACTTCCCCATCTGGCTTAAACTTGGGGAATTGCCTAGATAACCCTGAATTGGCTCCCCATTGTAAATCTGTCACTACCTCACTAGTTAATGCCATGTTAGGAGAAGTTATCCTCTCATCTACCTTGTCCTGAATAAGTTTGAATTCTTTCCATAATTCATCCACACATTTCTTGGTATCATTGAGTTCAGAAGATTAGACAGGAGATAGGTTCTCAGAGATTACTCTTGCGGCAACTTTTTGGTCAATTATTTTCTCTACCTGTTCTTTCAGGCTACTTATATTTATTATGTCTGAGGTTGCTAATTTCTCTTTAAAGTTTTTCTTCACATTTTCTCCTGGAGTGATAATGCTTGCAATTTGTGATTTTACTATTGGTATTAACTTACCCTGTTTTTCAACATTATCTCTCAATTTGTACAGTCTTCGCTTTACAGCCAAATGTAACATTACATACATTCTGATATGATCCTAACTTCTCACTAAATTCAAATTCTGCGTTACCACATTTATATTCAATATCACATTCTAACTTTTCAGCTAAGTCCTGAAATTGGTTACTCTGTGTCTTTACATGACTGCGTAACGAACTAGTTAATTCCTCTTTCAAGTATATTTTAAAATTCTCTATGTTAGTAGTTAAAGTGTCACATTCAGTCTTCAGATTTACCATAGCTTCACATAAATTACCAAAGTCTTTACTTTGTGAATCTACCTTAGCATTTAACAATCCTGAATTTCTATTATGAACATCCAATTTATTATTTGAGTATTCACTGTGTCTATTTCTCTACCTAACCTCTAGAACTCTGTGCATCGAGTTTTTCTCTTAAAGTTGCACTTATTTCATTTCTCAAAGAAACACCCATCATCTATTATATCATTTGAGTATTTATTGAGTCTAATTTAAGACTTATAAGGGGAAGGCCTCAGACACGGCCAACTGATTCGGCTCAAATTTGACAGGTCGCTTGTGTACAACCTAAAACGGAGGAATTTAAGATATTTTGGGTAAACACCTCCTCATTTTTAGAAGATCAAACCTAATGTTTATGATGAGCAGTAGACTCAAAATTGGCAGGATTGATAGATAATTGTAAATAGAGCATTTTTAATCATCAGGTATGGGGTCTGAAAACACATACTTTCCCAGGAATCGGGGTAAGAAATTTTTACAACTGCCGCTTCTGTACCCACATTTGGGAAACCGGCAGCACCGATAGTGCAATAGCCAAGGTAACTGGCTGGGAATCGGAGAATCCTGGTTCTAATCTTGAAGAAACCTAGCGGATCTTTTCCTTTCATTTGTATTTTTCCATATCTCAATTGATAGGGTTGTTGTTGTTGTTGTTGTTGTCTTCAGTCCTGAGACTGGTTTGATGCAGCTCTCCATGCTACTCTATCCTGTGCAAGCTTCATCTCCCAGTACTTACTGCAACCTACATCCTTCTGAATCTGCTTGGTGTATTCATCTCTTGGTCTACCTTTATGATTTTTACCCTCCACACTGCCCTCCAATGCTAAATTGGTGATCCCTTGATGCCTCAGAACATGTCCTACCAACCGGTCCCTTCTTCTTGTCAAGTTGTGCCACAAACTCCTGTTCTCCCCAATTCTATTCAATACCTCCTCATTAGTTATGTGATCTACCCATCTAATTGTCAGCATTCTTCTGTAGCACCACATTTCACTTCCATACATGGCTACACTCCATACAAATACTTTCAGAAACGACTTCCTGACACTTCAATCTATACTCGATGTTAACAAATTTTTTTTCTTCAAAAACGCTTTCCTTGCCATTGCCAGTCTACATTTTATATCCTCTCTACTTCAACCATAATCAGTTATTTTGCTCCCCAAATAGTAAAACTCCGTTACTACTTTAAGTAGCTCATTTCCTAATCTAATTCCCTCAGCATCACCCGACTTCATTCGCCTACATTCCATTACCCTCGTTTTGCTTTTGTTGATGTTCATCTTATATCCTCCTTTCAAGACACTGTCCATTCCGTTCAACTGCTCTTCCAAGTCCTTTGCTGTCTCTGTCAGAATTACGATGTCATCGGTGAACCTCAACGTTTTCATTTCTTCTCCATAGATTTTAATACCTACTACAAACTTTTCTTTTGTTTCCTTTATTACTTGCTTAATATACAGATTAAATAACTTCAGGGATAGGCTACAACCCTGTCTCACTCCCTTCCCAACCACTGCTTCCCTGTCATGTCCCTCAACTCTTATAACTGCCATCTGGTTTCTGTACAAATTGTAAATAGCCTTTCACTCCCTGTATTTTATCCCTGCCACCTTTAGAATTTGAAAGGGAGTACTTCAGTCAACATTGTCAAAAGCTTTCTCTAAGTCTACAAATGCTAGAAATGTAGGTTTACCTTTCCTTAATCTATTTTCTAAGATAAGTCGTAGGGTCAGTATTGCCTCACGTGTTCCAACATTTCTGCAGAATCCAAACTGATCTTTGCCAAGGTCGGCTTCTACCAGTTTTTCCATTCATCTGTAAAGAATTCGCGTTAGTATTTTGCAGCTGTGACTTATTAAACTGATAATTTGGTAATTTTCACATCTGTCAACACCTGCTTTCTTTGGGATTGGAATTATTATATTCTTCTTGAAGTCTGAGGGTATTTCTCCTGTCTCTTAAATCTTGCTCATGAGATGGTAGAGTTTTGCCAGGACTGGCTCTCCCAAGGCCGTCAGTAGTTCCAATGGAATGTTGTCCTCTACCGGGGCCTTGTTTCAACTCAGGTCTTTCAGTGCTCTGTCAAACTCTTCACGCAGTATCGTATCTCCCATTTCATCTTCATCTACATTCTTTTCCATTTCCATAATATTGTCCACAAGTATGTCGCCCTTGTATAGACCCTCTATATACTCCTTTCTACTTTCCCCTCTTTGCTTAGAACTGGGTTTCCATCCGAGCTCTTGATGTTCATACAAGTGGTTCTCTTATCTCCAAAGGTCTCTTTAATTTTCCTGTAAGCAGTATCTATCTTACCCCTAGTGAGATAAGCCTCTACATACTTACATTTGTCCTCTAGCCATCCCTGCTTAGCCATTTTGCACTTCCTGTCAATCTCATTTTTGAGACGTATGTATTCCCTTTTGCCTGATTCATTTACTGCGTTTTTATATTTTCTCCTTTCATCAATTAAATTCAATATTTCTTCTGTTACCCAAGGATTTCTAGTAGCCCTTGTCTTTTTACCTACTTGATCCTCTGCTGCCTTCACTATTTCATCCCTCAGAGTTACCCATTATTCTTCTACTGTATTTCTTTCCCCCATTCCTGTCAATTGTTCCTTTATGCTCTCCGTGAAACTCTGTACAACATCTAGTTTAGTCAGTTTATCCAGGTCCCATCTCTTTAAATTCCCACCTTTTTGCAGTTTCTTTAGTTTTAATCTACAGTTCATAACCAATAGATTGTGGTCAGAATACACATCTGCCCCTGGAAATGTCTTACAATTTAAAACCTGGTTCCTAAATCGCTGTCATAAAATTATATAATCTATCTGAAACCTGTCAGTATCTCCAGGATTCTTCCATGTACACAACCTTCTTTCACGATTCTTGAACCAAGTGTTAGCTGTGATTAAGTTATGCTCTGTGCAAAATTCTACCAGACACCTTCCTCTTTCATTTCTCTCCCCCAATCAATATTCCCCCACTATGTTTCCTTCTCTCGCTTTTCCTACTCCTGAATTCCAGTCACCCATGACTATTAAATCTTCATCTCCCTTCACTACCTGAGTAATTTCTTTTATCTCATCATACATTTCATCAATTTCATCATCATCTGCAGAGCTAGTTGCATATAAACTTGTACTACTGTATTAGGTGTGGGCTTCCTGTCTATCTTTTCCACAATAATGCATTCACTATGCTGTTTGTAGTAGCTTACCCGCACTCCTATTTTCCTATTTATTATTAAAGCTACTCCTGCATTACCCCTATTTGATTTCGTATTTGTAACCCTGTATTCACCTGACCAAAAGTCTTGTTCCTCCTGCCACCGAACTTCACTAATCCCCACTATATCTAACTTCAACCTACCCATTTCCCATTTTAAATTTTCCAACATACCTGCCCGATTAAGGGATCTGACATTCCACACTCCGATCCGTAGAACGCCAGTTTTATTTCTCCTGATATCGACGTCCTCTTGAGTAGTCCCCGCCAGAGATCTGAATGGGGGACTATTTTACCTCCGGAATATTTTACCCAAGAGTACGCCATCATCATTTAACCATACAGTAAAGCTGCATGCCCTCGGGGAAAAATTACGGCTGTAGTTTCCCCTTGCTTTCAGCCGTTCGCAGTACCAGCACAGCAAGGCCGTTTTGGTTGCCCCTGCAACTACTGAAAAGGCTGCTGCCCCTCTTCAGGAACCACACGTTTGTCTGGCCTCTCAACAGATACCCCTCCGTTGTGGTTGCACCTACGGTACGGCCATCTGTATCTCTGAGGCACGCAAGCCTCCCCACCAACGGCAAGGTCCATGCTTCATGGGGGTAAGGTTGATAGGGATAGGAGGGTTAATAATGTAAGTAAATCAATAAGGAATGATGATAATAGTGTACACAAATAAATTTCTCAAACCTCTTGGGGTAGTAAACAGCTAACATGTTACTCCAGGTCACTTCACAATGGCTCTTCCAGTCACTGTTTTCACTTTCCTTTGAACAATTAGATGGATGGTACTTGTCATATAAACATTCGAAACAAATACACTCATAGCACCAAGAACATCTAATGAATGTAATCTTTTGACAGCTACACTGTTCCTTCTGAAGAGTCGGTGTAAAACAAAATTGGTTTACATTTAAAAATGTATTTTTTGGGAATTAATTTTGATGCGAACCAAACACACGATGTTATTGCCTGAAAAATCAGTGCTGAAAGTTGGTTATGAATTATGCTGTGAATAGTTATTGCATCCGTGTGGTTGTGCAATTCCCACTGGGTTTCCAGAAACACACTGCAATTCTGAAGCCTGGAAATAAAGTTTTTAACCTGGCGATAGAAATAAACATCACACGGCTGGCATACAGGTGTGCAGTTTGGCGGTATTACTCTTCCTGCACGCGTTGACTGACCCTTGCTGTCTATAAACATTGTGTCATATATTGTAGTATTAATTTGTCCACTCCAGGAACCCAATATTAGACAAAACTTGTTATCAGAAGAAATGTTCTGCAAATCGCGTTCATCAGTTTCCCGGATTTGGAGCAGGTAATGTAAACATTTTTCAACAAGTCGGTTAAATGATTGACTTCTTCTATAACCTGTGGACCAAAAGTAACATTCGTTTCTTGTAAACACAGGAAAACCTTAGGCAATACTTTTCCAGAGGCTGTGATGGCAAGTTGCGCCATGTACGAATGTGTTAGTTTGTTTTTACTACCAACTGCGACAAGGATTCATTTTTCTCCCTAATGCGATAACGTGCGTCAAATGTTTGCCCGATACTGGCATCCTGTTTGATCAGTGTTGATCATGTAATCATGATCAAAATCGGTCATAAGTGACGCCGTTTGTGTGCTGAAAAGAGCCGCTACTTTCTGTATATCTTCTATAATTTGTACCTCCTTATATTTAGTGAAATGCCATTGACAAATTTTATACTCCGGTTTGAAATTTCTTGCCCAAGATAATGATGCAGCAAATGTAAAATCCCTGTTGGCCATATATTGAAGCGCTAAACCTGCAGCCCACTCCTGAAGTATTCTTGTTGTTACATTCTCATTATGACAACGAGATTTGACAAAACAGTCGTATGTCCACTTATTTATCACCTGGTAGTTGTCGTATTTTGTCCCTCCTTTAACGATATCACTTTCCCACAATTTCAAGTCCTCCGACCTTTTCAGGGCTGTTGTTGCTCCATTCTTTTGCAGTGTTTGTAAATCCCAATTTGGATGATTCTGGCTAGTGCTACCTCCTTTATTTTTACTTCAAGGGGTATAGTGCTGTAGTTAAATCATTGAGTAACCGGTTCGTTGTACTCATCAGGAACAGATGAAGCACACATATTTCCAGTGACGTGGAGATTTCGAAAGTGTTATGACCATTTTGCGATTCATTAGTCGGGATATCTTTCACTGAATCACCTTCTGCTTCATCTTCATGATATAGTACTTCAGTATCAACAAAAGTCATTTAGTTCATCAGCTCCAAATATCGTTCGACGATAGCTGATCCTATCAATCTGGAACGCCGAGAAACAGAACTGCCTGCTTCCAGTAGTGCATTGATAATGCATCTGTCTTGCAACACTTTTACAAACCCAAACACAGAGTCGGTAACTTCCCACTTGCCATTGTCTGTGAAAGGCTCCCAACTATGTATTACAGTGCTAGTAGAAGGGTGTACATCCTCCATTATTCAGATGATGCACCTGAAGGATATGACACAACAAACAATAACTAGTTACTACGGCATAAACAGATGAGCTAATCACTACAAACAACATACAGTACTCATCATAAGTCACTTGTGGAAGAACACTGTATTCATTCACAGAACGTATTTCATTCGGCGCATTAACAATGGAATAATCACTACATGTATCCGTGAGCTTCGCAGCAGCCTAATGACGGAAAACAACTCTTTCCGATTGACTTCTATAAGGCTCGTGCTGGACGCCTTCACTCTTCCAGCTTCACAACTATGATATGACGAAGAAGCAATTGAGACAACATAACATCCCCTGTGTGCATTGTGTCCCGTGCCTCACTGTAAACAAGCATCGTGCGGTTGGCTATCTGCAATCCCTCGTGAGGAATTCATTATTAACCCTCCTATCCCTATCAATTGCGATATGGAAAAATGCAAATGAAGAGAATAACATCCGCTAAGTTTCTTTGAGATTCAAACCCGGGTTTTCCAATTCCCAGCCACTTTCGTTGACCATTGCGCTGTCGGCGAAAAGCATTTTCCCAAATGTGGTTACAGAAGCGACAGTTGTAAAAGTTTCTTTCCTCGATTTCTGGAAATGTTTGCGTTTGTGGACCCCATACATGATGATTAAAAATGCTCTATTTACAATTATCTATTGATCCCTCCAATTTTGAGTCGATTGCTCATCATAAACTTTGGGGGTAATTTTCCTCAAAATTGCAGAGGTTTTGACCCAAAGTATCTTACAGTCCTTCATTTTACATTGTACACAAGCAACCTGCCAAATTTGAGCCGAATTGGTTGGCCTTGTCTGAGGCCTTCCCCTTGTTAGTTCCTTTCTTAAAGCTGCTGAATCTGCACTTCGGGCATTGATTAATTTTACTACCTCGGACCAGTCTGTCAAGTCCATACTCATTTTCATTGTCATGGCTCATTCTGAAGTTTCCCCAATTCTCTGTGTATTATCTATATTCTTCTTACCTTTAGATCTAGTAATCATCAAAAAATTCTACACTGATTATAATAGCTATACTAACACACTATTATTCAACAGTTTCTTTAACTTTACACTCAGCCAGTTATTGTTTTGCGCTCACGTTCTAGCTGCATTTGTGAGCGGATGTGTAATCAGCGCCAGTGAACAGCACTGACGCCAGCAGCATCGAATGTTGTTTTCAGCATCAGTGTCAGCAGGTGTATGTGGAAACAGCACCGGTGATCAGTGACTGGTGCCGGCATAGTCGGGCTTAAGCCAGTTCCCATGTCTGCGTCCCTGCGATGTGAGCAAGAGCTGCTTACTCCACACACCGGACCTTATTCAATGAATTATTCACATCATATTTCTTCTTAGTATAATATGTGGGAAACTTCTCTCTCTTCTTTTAATGTTGTATCTTCCTTATGTCATCTCTTTTATTGTGTTTATTAATTTTCGCCTTTTGAATTTTTTGGCAGAATCCAATTCCTTGAAACAGTTATTTTGTCTTGCCATACCTGATCGCTATGGTAACACATCATATCTTCTGCTTGGTTTTCATCTCAAAATTCCCGTTTTTTCAAGTCCTTTTCATTGGTTGCCACATTCTAATGCTTTAGACAACCTGGAATGTGGTGTGAAATTGAATTGCATGCAATTTTTACAACTCTCACTTCAGTTGACTTTCTTGATCTGCACAGCCGATCTTCTTCTCTGGATAGCTGGCTCTGTCAATCTCCAAAACCTTTTTCTCTGAAGAGCACTGCTGGTTAACAGAATTTATCAGTATCTCTCTCTCTCTCTCTCTCTCTCTCTCTCTCTCTCTCTCTCTCTCCCTCCCTCCCCCCCTCCCCCCCCCCCTCTCTCCCCCGCCCATCATGAAATAAGTGGATAGTCACAGAATACTTTTACTTCAGTCTTGATATATTTTAACTTCCACAAGTGACAAAGTGTTAGAATACTTGCAAGTCAACTGACTCGTCCTGCATTAGACTTGATTAAAAACATCTGCAATATATTTGGTTCTACAACCACATAAAATATGTACCTGTCTTGCCTCTAGGTAGTCAAATACGTGAAGTTTAATTAACAATGTTTCAACTGTTCTTCTTTTTTTCTTGTTACAATAGTCAATGATATAAAACACCATGAGATACATAAACACTCCTTGTTCTTCCAATAAGGCTTCCGTGGTGTGAGCGGCAAACACTTGTCGATACCATTCCACCGTCACGTCAACCTTGTACTCGTGACTCTTTTTCAGCCTGCACTCAGAAACATGTCACACAGTATGTACATTCTCTCTCACTTATTTTTAAATATCGTGTGTTCACAATGGTAGAAGGATGAGTGGTTCTAGAATTTACGTGGAAATTCTCGAATCGCTACAGTTCGCATCTTAGATATGTGATATTCCTGGCCGAAAAGTTTTTTCCAGGTTTTAGGACTACTGATCCATGTCATTTAAATGAACTACTGTGTGCAATGATACGGCCCTTTCCAAATTTTATCAACATTTTCCATACAAACTATCAAGAGGTTAAACATAATAATGTTCCTTACCATGAACAACATCTGTTATAAGGTGTTACATTATAAAGCCACTCCAGTGGTTTCAATATTAACATTTTAACAGAAACAGTTCCCACTTAAAACCTATTTTCAATTTACTTTTTCCAAAATCTTTAATTATCAATATTAATACTGCTAAAACAATTTTAATAAAATTCCAGTTTTGCCAGTTATACAAGTAACCACACAAATCCTACATGGCAACTTTGAAATATCAACATCTGAGAACAAATGGTTTTTATAATGCTTCTGCACTAACACCTACGTGAATGTAATGAAAATAATATGACAGTTGTAAATAAAGATGTAGAACATGCTATTTGTGAAATATTACAGAATTAAGCTGTTCATGAATGCAGTATATCACATTCTTAAATAATGAAAGAGTGTCATTAACCAAGCTCATGATGAGCCGGAGCCAGATTAGGTGGCCAACATGAAGCATTTGCATTTTAGTTCTCCACAATGGGTATGTTTTCCTCTCTGATCCAAGGTACTCCCGCCCCCTTCCCCTTCGGTTTCCTGTGGGCAGGTAGTTGATCAATGAACTTAGATCATCAGACTGCTAAGTCAACCCTATGTAGAGTGGTGTTGCTGTCCCAGTTGGCTTATGGAGAGTGCTCAGTACTCAGGCATATGAAATAGGGAGTGTGGTCTTCAGATGTATGTTCCACGAGGCAAGTCTGCAAGTTGAGCAGCTCCGTTGTTGTGTGTCTTCTCTTGTCACTACCAGTGTCCCTTCCCCTCCTCAGCTACCACAGGAACTTACACCAACATTTAGAGCTTGCACTATTAATTCCTGTGGAGTGACCTTCCTTTTGTTCAATTATGCTCTCTGTAGCTTGTGGAGAATGAAAGATGGTCTGTAAAATTAACTTTTGTTTGACACATGTAACTTCATTGTGTTGATAATGTTTATGATTTTTGGAAACCCCACAGAAATTTAGTGTGTGTACGTATATTTTTCCAATTCTTTGCAGATGCAGACAATGTCTGCATTTGAATGTCAGATGGACTGAGGCTCATTGTGAGTGAAGGTGTTGGCCACATAGAAGCCGACTAGCTGTAGCTGCAGAAGCAGCACGAAGATGTGACAGACATGCTGAAGAACTGTGTGGGAGCTGCAGAAGCCCTGCAATCGCAGATGACCCAGCTGGGAGGGAAGGACTGTCAAACTCCACAGGCAAGCATCAGTTTGCAACATCTTTTAACAGTTATTTGTATAAAATGTTGATTAACCTAAATGACTAAATTAGACTGTGATCTCATCCTCATAGTAGCTTGAAAATTGTCCACAGGTTGCCAAATGGCTGGCCATTACAGACTACTACTACTACTGTTATGAACTCTTCAAGTTTACTAAACTGAGGAAGCAGCACATGTTCAAGCACTGTCCCTCCACAAACTGCTTAGTGAGTATGACAGTGTAGGCCAATGGATAACTGAGGAGGTGAGTGACATATGCCTAGTGAAGCAAGTGGAAAGCTTACATTTAGTATTGATACAGTTATAAGTTAAATGATTAGATTTTGTGTGTGGGGAAGAAGAGGAGATACACAGCACATAAAATGATAAGAGAAACTTTTGTTCATGCTTAAGTATGATAAAAAAAAAATCATCTCAATTGTTAGGACTTACATCAACGTGTATCTTACTGCTCTGTACAGTATGTCAAGTAGGATGTGCATGGGTTGAGGGAGGTGGTCATCAGTGGCAATTGGATATAATAGATGCTCTGAGTATGATGTCTGTGTTTATTACAGTTTTTGTGGGACTCTCCAGAAATGATGGTATAGTGCCATACTGTCACATTGGCAACAGAAGTAGGGAACAGAATAATAACTGTTAGCAGTCACTATAAAAGGTGATATTATTTAACACAAGACTGGTTTCCAGCTTCTGCTCATCTTCAGGTGGTTAACATTCAGATAAAAGTTTCCATACTCAGAGTTGGACATCACTGTATAAATCAAAAACTAGTGATATGACAATGACTAAATAGATGCAAATTAATCATTGGAAGTGCCTAAGGGGCACATGTTGCAAAAAAACTGTAGTACTGATACAAAGAAACCATATAATTTCACAAAACATGTGAAAATGTGCTGTGTAAATAGCATATATACACCATAGTTTCCACACCGAGGAGGTTACGAGTGACTGTCCATCGTGACGGTCTTGTGGAGGCGGTGGGATGGTGCATTATGGGGAACCATCATTTGACAACTACGGAGCTTGGCAGCCATCCTCCGCTGATAATGCAATCATTGTTCTATGAAACTGGTACTGAGAACTTGCTCTTGAAAGAAGTGTGCATCAGGCACGTACCAAAATACATCATAATGACATGGGAACACCGCAGACACTTTGAAAGATGTACTGTGATGGTGGCAATAAGTTTCTCAATAAGATCTTAACAGGAGATGTGATGTGGCTTGCTCACTGCATCCGAGAAACTCAGTAGCAATCAATGTGTTGGTGTCACAGTAGATCTACGATCAGGACAAAGTTTTAGGAGATAGTGTCGGTGTACTCATTGTTCTGGGATAGGAAGGGCATTGTGCACACTGACTTGATGCCCAGAAGTGAAACAGGTAATGCTGGCCATTATTGTGAAACACTGGATTTTGCAATGAGCCATTAAAACTGACAGGCAATATGCTCAATGCTAGAATAATATTGATCTGTGACAGCATTCACTGACATAAGATTTTGCACACAACAGCTGTTCTGGAGTAGTTTAGCAGGAAGTTGGTTTACCATCCTACACACAGTACTGATTTTACTCCCAGCACTTTTCATCTTTTCTTGCATCTCAAGAAGTTCCTGTCCTTCAGTCAGCATTTTCACATTGAAAAAGAGCTCAACAAGTCTGATATTCTGGTTTCATTCACAGTGTTCAGCATTCTACAACACAAGAATACAAAATTTGGTCCTGTGATGTAATAAGTGTGTCAGTTCTAGTGGCAATTATGTTGAGAAATAGCTCTAACATTGATTTATGTGTTGCCAGTAAAGATTTAGATATAACTATGCTTAGTCTTCCAAAAATGATGAATTTCTTTTTTATATGACACATTTTTGTACTAAACAACGAGTCTGTCTTGAACAAGGACACTTTTCATGTACACTTTACTTTACTTACAACACTTTTTTTATTTGGTTTTCAGTTCTCTGTCAAAACTGTAATAACATTTTTAACATTACTGCAGTTTATAGCTCACATTCTAATATTTACAGTGAAAAGCTGTAAAGAATTTACTGTTAGCAAATCATTGACATTATGTGAGTTTCTGACTTGGATGGTTTGTTGGAAATGAATGTGATTCTATTGTATGCTTGTCGTCTCAGTAAAAAATAACAGTAATCTGTACTAACTGAACGTGTATATTTTTATACAGTTCAATCACAAATTGTTGCAACTGTGAGACAAAGTGGAGGCAAATAGAGAGGAACTGAAATCTGTCCGTGAAATGCAGCAGTATCAAATGATGATGGGAGACCATGCCCTAGATTGAATACAATACATGCAGTGTCCAGTCGAATGGCAGTTTGGGGATGGAGCTCATTGGCATTATGATTCTACAGGTGAAAGTAACATATCTCTCTCTCTCTCTCTCTCTCTCTCTCTCTCTCTCTCTCTCTCTCTGTAGCAATATAGGTTTCCCTGCGTGGAAATTGTCTTCTAATTTGAAGTTTCTAGATCTATTTGTAGTACAATAGGATAAATAGTAAAAAATTCAGGATTATTAATTCAATTAATGATGTAATTAAAAATGATGTTGGGTTACAAGTCTTGTATCTGAGGCTAAACACACTGCTCCAAAATGTCCAGATACACTGACCCATTCACTTCTCGTTCCACAAATAAGAATGGTCCAACAATCCTGTCATGCCATAGCCCACACCAGATGTTTATTTTGGGGCTCTCACAAACATGTTCAATGACAATGTGTGAATCTTGTGAACCCCAAATCCGAACATTATGACTGTTAACCCTTCGTGACAGATGAAAGATTGCCTCATCTGAGTATAAACATGTTTCCAGGAAACTGGCAACCATATCAATATGCTGAACTATACCTGCAGCAAATTGTTGTCTGTGTGGTTTGTCACTCAGTGTCAGATGTTACAAAATTAGCACTTCATAAGCACACATATAAAGATGCTGGTTAACTACACGATGCAACGTTGACTGACATACATCAAGTTGCCTAGATGCTTGAGGAATTGACTTACGTTGGTTTCTGAGAAACGTTTGTCTGTTGTCCTGCACTCTCTCTACTGAAAATCCATAACATGCACCACCAGTATGTTTCAGAACACTATCCCATTGCCAGAAACTTCCCATACCATTTCCCAATAGTTTTAACATGAAGTGAATCACATTCA